>NC_141362.1:17110458-17442958 GCF_057382095.1 Aulonocara sp. 'chitande type north' Nkhata Bay
GCAGCCCATATGCCAACTTTGTGATGTTTTTCTTGAGAAATTCTTAGCCCTCTTATAAGTACCACTCACCACTCCTAGTAGTAGCCTACCGTATGAGCATAAATTTTCATATTAGTTCTAACTTTGAGGTAAAATTCTTAGAAAATGTAATTATTATTGAAAAATTGTGAAGAATGTAATTTCTAGCAGCAATTCTTAATAATAGGAAACCTAGGTCTGTTATTGTGGTCCTTGAACCCTTTCTGAACATTTTTTCAGAGTAACAAGGAGCACTGACAAATCCTGTTGCCACAGTTGGGTGTGCAACAATATTTAGGTAGCTGATATGTGTCAAATATCAACAACTATAAAACACTGACCAGTGTTACTCACTTCACCTGTGAGTGGTTTTGATGCTGGGACTAATGGGTGTACATCAAGCAGCATCAAAGCCATGGCAAATGGATGTCATTCCTAAATCTGCAAACCTTTGTGGGCAAAACACAAAAGATTTTAGCAGTGGAAGAAGAGAAATCATGTAGTGTAGTTGGCTCTTTGTTACTAGTTGAAATGAAATTATGTCTTTTTTTGGACATGTAAAACAGCTCCCACCTCCATTAATTTATCTGTTAATTTTTCATTTACTTTAAACCACAATGAATAACTCAGTTATGGCACTTTACCTGTAATGCTTAGAATAAATGCAGGAACAGAACTTGCACTAACCAAGTAACAAACCCACAGCTTGCATGTGTGAAATTTTTCCAAACAATGGAATCCTGTCTTAACTCAGTGATTTATTGATTTGTTTATGTTGCCCACAGAGTTACCAGTTGTGTAAAGAAAGTTTTTACTGTCATAGTTGCAAATTGCACAAGAAAGAGCATGCATCAAGACATGCACAAGAAAGCTGCTTTGTAAGGGGTAGAAGGCAAAGCCACAGAGAGATGGAGAATGCAAAAGACATTTTTCATACTGCTCCAGGTTGTTGTACACATACAGCTACCAGCATTGTACTGTGTATGTAAAGGTTGGCATGTCGGAGCAATGGAGAATTCATAAGCACTTATTTTTAAAAGAGATCTTAATCTGCAGTGACTCCCAAAAACAAGAACTTTGGATGCAGTATTCTAAGTGTTACCCACAACATAAGGCCAGCAGACACTGATCTAGCTATGTTGTGGACAGGAATTAGCCTACTGTGCGCAGCTTGAAATACCAAATGCCACCATACAGTGACTGAGAAGAGAGAAGAAGAACAAAAACATTTTTAGTGTGCAGATGGTTTACCTTTGAACTGCCTGTGAGCTGAAGTGCAGCATGAGATCCTTGAACACTGAGTGAAAGTCTACATTTAAGTATTTATTCTGCTGTTGTCACACCCTGCTGAAGGAGGTATGAAAAACTTCCAGTTTGATGGTACAGAGAATCCACTCTATAAAATGCTTTAAATGCTTACACATTGATATAATTCATACAGAGTAAGTAGTACAGAACATATCCAATATCAGCAAACCAGAGTTTGACTAATCAACTACTTGGACACCCCTGGTGATGGCGATGTAGCTGGTCTTGGATGAGTATCTGAGTAAATAGGATGAGGTGAAAATGGGGAGGAGGGAGGTCCCACTATTAAGAATCTGAAAGGCAGAATGACAGAATGTTACTGACACTGTAGCACAGGTAACTAAGACTGACTGGGTTGGAGAAGGCAGGCAAGAAAACTATTGGACCGGTGTGATGACCACAGAATTGAGTTTGACAGTGCGATAAAGCGGAAGTGACAAAAAGAATAGACTAGGAAGAATAAGCAGCCCATATGCCAAGGAATGCAGGCAGGGAAGTGAATACTGGTATTCCTAAAGGAAAAGCTTAATTTAAACGTAGTATTTCCACCTTAGGATAACATAAACTTGAGCACAGCACTAACTGAATGAATGCGATGACTTGAAGCTTGAATAATAATTTAGGTGCCTTGAAAAATTATAGGCTAAATTATTGTTTTCTTGTAATTTTGAAAAAATTGGTGGCTGCCCAGTGATCACATTGAGTTTTTTTTTTTCCACAATTGGGGACTGACTGCAAGTAGCTGCAACAACCAGTTGGTCACCCAGAGACTGAGCACGCAACACCATCAACTTCAAGCTTGTTTTACAGATGCATTTCTTGAACAGTACAGAAATTTGCATGCATGTAAAACCACAACATGATAATAACAATTTCAAAAATCAGTCTGTCAGAATGCATTTATATACACTAGAAGCAAAACAGCTTTTTACAACCAAGCAACCTACAACTTGAAACTTCTAAAGAAACCCAACTCTGCATAAAAGCGATTTCTTTTTGAAAGTTCCATGTTTCACACGCGTGTTAACAGAAAGGAAGCTATAGACTTCACAGTCTCCAAGGTAAAAACAAGAAACAAAAACACCTAACCACAGATTTACTCAGACACTGGGTATGCAGGGGAAAAAAGCATTGCCCTGGATGAGTGTGGCTTTTATGCAGTTTACTAATGAGGAAGTGACTTCAGCTGTGCATCAAGGCGTGGCAGCAGGCCTGCAAACAAACAGAAGAAAAGAAAAAACCTTCTTGTAGTAAATAGAGCCCCTAGAGGACAAATGGATGTAATACAGCTTGACAAAAAAAAAAGAAACAAAAAACCCTTAAAAATAAAAAAGAACAACCACAAAAGCAAGCACTTCACAGTTATTAAAAAGAATAAAACCTTTGCAGAAAATTAATAAGCCACATGATTTTTAATGTACACCACTGACTTGGTCTGTTCGATAACGATTCTTTCACAGGTCATAGCATATGAGCAACGACTACATCTTCACTATCTTTAGGAGCGGTGGGGAAGGAGCAGCTGGTATTTGAAGACCTCAGGGCTTGTACAAAAAATGTGTGGATATAAAGTTAAAGCCAAGCATTGATTTTAAAGTTCTGAAAACCAAAGAATGGATTTTAAAATCAATGTTAAATGCTGTAAGGAGCTAATGTAATGAAAAATGAATGCTTCAATGCTTTTCTGCTTTGTAATTTATATGATAGGAAGATGTGCTAACGGGGCTCCACAGAGTGTGTCTGACTGTATCATGATAAAATGTAGTTTGGTGATCTTAAGGACAGTTATAATTTCAAATGCAACATTCTGCTGTAAAACCTTGGGTCCTGGCATATCCATCCACCTGAACAGAAGAAGATCCACACCAGTACTCCCTGATGGAATCATCTTCACCCAGTGGAAGTGGAAGTACTCACAAAATTCCACTTGACAAAGTATTCAGGAATGACTTCACACAATAAAGAGCTAAGTGCAACTGTGAGGCTGTTACTTGGGGTTGCCATGTTATCGCTACTTACCGTACTGTAGATACACTTCATTGGGGGTTTAGCTTCACTTGTGACCTTGGCAATTCTGCTCCACTTTTCAGCTGTTAAAAATAACTAAAAAACCCCAAAGGCAGCAGGCTGCACTGGAAATTATGGCTTCTTAAAACTGCCCTTATGAATGGCCATAAACATAACCTCCGTCTGAACAAATAAGCCTTGCTGAGGGCTACAGCAGAGCTGCCATTAAACAGGAGTCCCCTGTAGCTCAGATTAGTTTTTGCGCGGTCAGCCTGCCAAGAATAAAACTCAGTCTATATAGTGAAGGGTTGTAACGACCATGAACCAGACGACTCCCCTCGGTCTTTAACGGTGCCCTCAGTGAATGGAGTATGAATCAGGAGACTAACATGCAAGTCAAGAGGAACGGTGCGGACAGGGATATCACAAGGCCCAGCTCAGACAGCAGCAATAATGCAGCCCTCCAAATCCTATTATCATTGTAATGGTACGGATGGCGTGGGAGGACAGAAGATGGGTGTGTGGGAGGGGGAGAGAGACGAGGTGTAAGGGTGCTCCATCTCTCCGTCTTTCTTTGTCTCAAGAAAATGTGTGTGCTTGTACATACACGTAGACAGAGACACACATAGTCTTCTATCTTATTGCCAGTCTAGCGGAAAGCTCCAGGGTGACACCTGCGTGTCAAATAAATTCCTCCCTAAAGAAGAAAAATATCAAGAGATGTGGAGATTTCTGACGTATTTCCGGACTTTAACTGAAAACATCTTATAGGATTCCGGCAGGAACAAGACAGCCAGAAAAACCTGAAAGCAGATGAGGAATGCGTAACATAAAAGAGGCTGTGATATAAGGCAGAATACATACAGGCAAAAATAGACAAATGATAAACAATGCAATGAACCCTTATCACATTTCACTCAATTCATCATAAGAAGACTGCACAGAAAAGGTGTCTAAGCTGATGATTATCTCCAAAAACTCGAGTCCTAACAGCCATGTGAAATAATGAATAAGAAAAGCAATGAACCCCATCTGGATTTAATACTCATTAAGTCTTCAAATAAAAGCACAGCATTTTTCAAAAGTAATTGAGATGGTCCAGAGGGCAATAAATGGCTGTCTGGCACTGGTATATGGATTATGGATACCTTAATGAGACCCGTGCCATTTGCAGAGATAAAACCCTGTGACCCATTTGGACAGGTATAAAAACAGCCGAGAGACCGCCAACTCACAGGAGTTCATATAATGATGCATCTTTGTACAGTAGGTATTACTCCATGTGCTAATTACTCGTTCTATTTACTATGAAAAACATAGCCCCATAGCTTCCTTTGATCTGTGTATATATACAGTATATGTTAAAGCTTTCATGAGAAGTAATTCATGTTATTGTGATGATAAAACCATTACGTGCATAAATAAACCTCCTTTTATGTAGCTCGGGATAGCTGTTTTCTTGCTTGTAGTTTCAGGGTTTATTCTGCATCTTACATTTAATGAAAACCTGGAATTGGGGTCTAAGAATAGAGAATAAGGTCAAAAACACAAATGTAGATGTTTACACTATGTTATTAAGCGACACATCTTCACACACGGTTGCTTCAAACACACAAACAGGCAGCAAGCTTGAATTTTCTGAAGAGTTAAATTGGAAAAAAATTAACATATCAGATATTTATGTGAAATTTTGCCATATCATATGAATCCTTGACGTTTGGTTAAAACCATCCTTGGTGAGGTCCAGCTTGCATATACATCCATCACCTGTTTATTACCTGATTTAAAAAGTCTTATTCCTTCAGTTTCTTGACTTTGTTCTGTCGTCCCCTCTCCTAGTCATTCTTTTAGTTTGATCCCCACCTGGACTCAGAAAGAACCTGCAAGACCTGAATACTTTGAGGTGTTTTCCTCTGCAAAGGAAAACTCACCTTGTTATTCCAAGACAGTCATCTCTTCTAAAAAGAGAAACTTTTCACCACCAGGGGTCATGCATTGTACTCCTTTTATTTCGGCATTATAACAAGTGCAGATGGAAAAAACTGCTGCTGGTGCATAGGCAAGGTTACCTGGCTCATGAAAACCCCCCAAAACTCACTAATCAGGAAAGGCAGTAAAAGAAAAGCATATTGACCCAAGAGGTTTGGTCACTTGGACTATGGACTATATTCCATCAGAAACTCATGTGTCTGTGTCTTACTGTCTTTTGTTATATGTGCATATGTGATGTTAATGTTAGGTTTAGCAAGCAGTGGGCCATCATCAAGGCTGTTGTAACCATTATGTTTACAAGTATTGATCCTGAAGCTACAGTATGTAGCGTATGAGGGACAAGGTTTGCAACTAAGAATTAGGATTTCTGTCTTCTAAGCCCATCTTCCCTACACAGTATTCAACAAATAACTTTATGGCTTTGGATGATTTATTAATATTATTTATTCTCAATTTCCTCCTTAATGCACTTAAGATTTCAGTCTATGTGGGGCAATGGGCATGAATAAAGTTTCTGGTGCTACAGCACTGAGGCACTTAGAAAAGTGAATGGGCGCCAGTGCATTTATGAATGTATGGATGAAGCTGGTTGCACCTTATCCAAGATAAGTATCCAAGATCCTGATGTTAGGACCTTTGGATATAAAAGTATTAGAACTGCATTGGAAGACAGAGAACAGGACCTGCCATGAACAACCATTGTTCTCTATTTATGTTGTCAGCATCTCCAAATGCTGGCCTCAGTGCAAACCATTCTACACTAACAGACTTTTTTTTGCTGCTATTCCATTAACCCAGACAAATCAGTGCTCATTTCTAAAGCTTCTCGAGACCTCACAATAGACTGGATTGCACTGGAATTTTTCTGCCATCTTTTGAGCCAGCATGGATGTAAAATAGGCCTTAAATTGTATTCATAATTGTCATAAAAGTCTTAAATTCAAATTGTTAAAAGTTGAAGCAACTCTAAAATAGCAAATTTTCCAGAGGTAAAATTCGGTTTGCTCTACTGCCAGCAAATAAGCCACAAAAGAATAATGTGCTTCCTTGTGCCACATGTTTTTTTCTATAACTGAAAATGACGACGACGCTTTCAACACCTCATTTCCTTGTGATAATGTGGATGCTGACATAGTGTTTACTCTTGAACCAGCAAAATGCTCCTCACACGTTTGTACAATGGAAGAGACTTTCATTATGCAGCCATAGCAGAGCGCATGCAGCATTTCACAGATAAAATACAGAACATACTGTGTTGTGGAAAACAGACCATCAATTTAGCAGTGCAATTTTCAGTGAAAACATGCAATACACACAGATCTGATTGCAATGACAAATAGTGTTGGAAAGGGGTATGAATAGAGGATAAAGAAGACTCATGGGCTTAATGTAGTGAATGCATAAATAAAAGACAAGACTGCAAGTGGCAAAGGGTGGATACTGAGACATTTGTTTTATTTGACAAAGGACACAAGCTGGGCAATGATAGAACTGGAAAGGTTAGCAGACACTGGGTGCAGAAAGTGGAGGAATTTAGATTTGCTATAAGTGGAAACACTAAATTTTGCAGTGACAAGAACCAGCTGCAGTCTGGCCAAGTGACATTTATATTCATGGTTAAGTTAGTGTTGTAAACAACCTATTCCTCCTACATATTCAGTCGCAAAGTTATGAGAAGGAATCGTGTAAGGAGATGGAGAAAACCATGTAAAAGCATCACATAACCTCCCAGAGCAGTTGTCAAAGCTTTAGCTGGGCATCAGAGCATGCACTGG
The DNA here is from genome assembly GCF_057382095.1 of Aulonocara sp. 'chitande type north' Nkhata Bay. NCBI lineage: Eukaryota > Metazoa > Chordata > Actinopteri > Cichliformes > Cichlidae > Aulonocara > Aulonocara sp. 'chitande type north' Nkhata Bay. Next base: position 17,117,559 of record NC_141362.1, read on the forward strand.
ATCGCTTCAATATCTTCTCATCCTGTGCAGAATCAAAAATCCCAGTGAGAATGTAAAGCTGTGTTCTAGCCATTAAGTACTGCATGAAAGTAGTGAGTGCAAGTAAAACAAGTAAGACAGAGATGTACATTGATGATCCCCATAGGATACACAATGCAAAGAGACATTGCGGAGTCTAGATTTCAGCACTGTGATTTCAGGAATTTATTTTAAGGCGCTCCTACATTAATGAATTTAAAAACATGTAACATTTAATATATAACATATGTTAAGCACAGGGCACAAGGGCAACTGACTTAACTGGAAGATTACTGAAGAATAATGGATGATCTAAGATGTACTTGGGACCTTGGATTCATTTATGCCGTCTGAAGCCTTTCAAGCCTCTTACTGAATCTATTTATGGTGAACTTCTGAACATTGCTAAAAATATAAGCAAAATTCATGAGATACATCTGAAATCTGTTGGTTTACAGCGTTTTAAAATTTCTCTTTAGTTTTTGAGACATTCGCTCTCTTCTTTTACCTACCATACTGGCTGTTTGTGACAAAATAATGTATGTCAGTATAATAACTGCAAATATGGTCAAGTCACGAATAAACAGACAGATGTTTTGCAGTGATTTCATGATCAGGCAATGGAAGACAAATTCAGAGCAAGGGGCATGTTGAATTAAAAATGTTATTACAAAACAAGTTGGACAAGTTAGAGATCTTGAGCTTGTGAAGAGAGAAGGGAAGTCAGCGAAAGGTACTGAAGTATATGTTGGAAAATGGGCAAGCAGGCAAATTAGATGATTTGAAGCTGGAAAAGAAAAATATGAGGCTGGCAGGGAGACAGCTGAGTTACAATAAGGAAAATCCTAACACAGAAGCAGAAACACAAGCCTAAGATGATCGGATTAGTTGATAGAGTCAAGGTGTCTGATAAGGGACCAGTAGAAACTGGTGGATGCATCATGCATCCTGAGGTCAGACAAAAACAACAAGCCAGTTCCACATTTGCACTGCATCCTGACAGAGGTTATCACATCCAATACACCCCCAGAAATGTTTAGGTTAAATTCCATTTGGTTACAGAGCACCTTTGATCAGATGTCTCTAGCAAGCATATTTAAATTAAGAATAATTCCACCTTCTTGAAGGACAATCCACATTAAACTTTAATATCACGAGATCCCTCAACCTGTGATATGAGTAATCCAGATGACACTGGTAGGATAGTAAATCAAACTGTGCACAATTTAATTCTGTGAGGAAATCCTATCATAGATGGAAGAGTTCAGTGACAAATCTGAATGGTGTTAAGATGCAGAGATCCTCCTGCATGAAACAGATACCTGCCAGCCAATGTTTACTGCAAGGCAATGTTTTAAACTGGCTGCTTTGCATTTGCATGGCTGCACAGAGGAAAGGAGACAGATGCAAGGTTCCGGGATGAGGTCATTAAGATAGAAGACAACATGGATAGGTAGGAAATATAAGAAGGCTGGATTGAGAAGAAAGCAGAGGAGCTGCTGAAAAATCCTGAAGGCCCCATTTACAAAACTGGTTCTCGATGATGACCGCTGATACTTAGAAAAGCCTACTGATGTGGACACTGAGCACCAGGATGTGAAAGGTTAGTTTCTACACCCTTATGGTTCAAATGTTCACATGAAGGGATGTCCGTTTCTGTCCACTCTGTTGAATCTAGCAGGGAGGTTGTCTCCACTCACATCAAGCTGGAAAAAAGGGAGCTCTGAAGCATGGCCCCCGATGTAATTGACTTCATAGAGAGCACTCACTTCTGCAGCCTGCTTCCCAGTGGTCATACAGGTCAGATGGAAATTAACTGTTAAGAAATTCATCTTAATTCAAACAGGGCTGCAGAACAGACTGAGCAAAACCACAGGCAGAGAAGAGTCAAACAGACTGAAACCAGAGGTGGTAAAAACCAAACCAAACAAACGAGCTGAAAACATAGGCACCAAAATAGACCATAGACACAACAAAACAGAAAAAATAGGAACATCAAGATGCTGGTGAAACCAAGAAGGTTGGGCCCACCTTTGGAAAAAATATTACTTTGCTAATTTACTGAGAAATATCTTTAGGTAATTAAAAACTTTACTCTCATGCTGGATTTGCCAACATGATATTAGTGTTTAATAGAAATGAAACAAAGTGGAACTGATAATTCAATTCAAGTAATTCAATTTTCAAAAAGTGTTATTAAAAAATTTATTTCATAAATGCTATTTTTATGACATCTTTGTCTTCAAATACACTCATGTGTGACTTTACGCCTGTTTATCTGCTTATTATTTTTCAGTTGCAGTGAATAGAAAATAAACTGTAGGAAACTAAACAGAACAAAGAAGAAGAGAAATAAGTTAACATAAACCAGTGACACACTCCAGGGCCTGATCAACCCTGGCAGGGCCTCCTTGGATGAGGGTGTCTAGTGATAATGGCTGAAACACCCGATGAATCCAAGGTCCACTACTGACAATGTGTCCCAAACTGGTAGAGTGTCTGGGCTGCCTTTCCTCATAACAGCCATCCCTCAAGATATTCTCCATTTAAAGCAATGCATTATAAGTGACTGTAACATCTAGTCCTTTTTATTGAATCAGCCAGTCATATAACAGCACCCCAGTGCAGTTAGACATGTAGACATGGTCTAGATGACCTGCTGAAGTTCAAACCGAGCATCAGAAGGGGGACAAAGGTGATTTAAGTGACTAGTTTCATGAATTGCTGACCATTCCCTCGCTTTATTACCAGAGTGTACCCATCTACTGATGGCTGTTTCCAGCAGGATCATGTGTCATGTCACAAAGCTCAAAACATCTCAGTGTGGGTTTTTGAACCACAGTCACTAGATTTCAGTCTTACAGAGCACCTTCGGGAAGTGATGGAATGAACGACTTGCATCGATGATGTACAGTTGACAAAAGTGCAGCAGCTGCATGATGCTGTGCTGTAAATATAGACCAAAATCTCAGAGGAATGTTTCCAGGATCTTGTTGAATCTATGCCACGTAGCATTAATGCAACTCTGGAAGGGGTGTAACCCTGGACTAGCAAGGTGTACCTAATAAAGCGACTTTGAGTGTGTTATCTCAAATACAATAAATTAAAAGGTTCATAATTGCATTTTTACAAACACTAATGTAGTTTTTCGGACTAATCTAGTCATTGTTCAGATTAAAACATATGGAGTGATTTATGTAATGCATTTTTAATTCTTAAAAGACACTTAGTACTTTAAATTGGATATTTACACACACCTGGAAACGACTGCCTTCAAACTGACTCCAAAGTAATTAGAGCAATTGGATTTACAAACTGTTTATTTAATGGTGTGTAATTAACTGCATACTTTATATAGTTTATATATTACACGTACAAGAAAGTCCTCTGATGAGACTACATTTGCTTCTACATGCCGCCGATTAATGAAGTGAACAGCAAACAGCAAACAGCAGCTCTGCCAATATGTTTCTTGTCATTATGTCATCCAGGCAAAAAATTACTCCCATTTGTACAAATATCTTGTCAAAGCAGTTTAGAGGAGATAAAACACTGCAGAAAGTAAATCTGTTGGTTTGGAACAGTGGGGCGAAGGGTCATAACCAAGGGCAAGTCTAGCAGTGCGTGAAATTGCAGCACTGAAAATAAAAATATCTGTTGTGGTAATAACAGGTTTGGAGTAGCTCCAGTATATTTTATTGAACAGTTAATGAATCCCTGCTGTATTAATTTTGACACTTAAGATGGCATGAAATTAAGCCTTTTGTGGCAGGTGTTACATTACTGCTAACACTCTAAAGGGACTTTTACATAAGTAAATGACATATCATACTAAATAACATTGAGCATTTAGTGAAAAGTAAGCAAATATTTACAGCTGCTGAAGCATTTCACCTAGACACACAATTCATATTACAACTAAACCAAGAAACCCACATCCTCGATCACCACTTACCACCAACCATTAAGACCGTTCTCTAGATCTATAAATCATAGTCCCAGACTAGCGAGTCCAACTCAAAGCTAATTAAAGGATTTCAGCCTTCTTACTTCTGCCTTGAAATCTACAATCTTAAGCCTGTCCCTTTCGAGAGGTTGTCTATTGATCACTGCTCCCTTTGTCGAGTGTAGAGCTGTACGGCCGATGCAATCAGTTTTGATATAATGGGCCCATGCGTTTAATTGGGCTTGGCCTCGGCATTCTTCTCTATTGATTAAAATCTCCAGACTAAACCCCTAATCAAGCTCCAACATCGGTCAGACAATCGCTTCCTGACAATAACCATGCAAGAGGATTTGTACAAGAATCCTGTCACATTAAGTTGAAGCTCTATAGTATTTAAAGGACACATTATTTCTCGACACAGTGCTAAACTTTGTACGATGACATGTTTGAAACTTAATGCACTGTAGTTTGGTCATAGGATGGGCAAAATGAAATATGCATGATATGAGGGATGGACATGATAATGTGGATAATTTCTGCCAGGAAAGTCTGACAGCACACCAGAAACGATATATATTAAAGAAAAAAAAAGATAGCTACCACAGGAAACTGTATGAAAACCGATCCAGCCAAAACAAGCATAAGAATAAAGACACCAGTGCAGAGTGACAACAAATTGACCTGCTAGTGTCCAGAAACTTGGCATTAGTGATTACTCAGCAGAGTACTGGTGAACTGCTGACTGTGAATAGTTCTCAACATTTACTGAGTGTATAGACACCTAACTGGCTCAGCAATTTCATAGTTGTGTGGAGAAAAACAAAAAACAAAAAAAAAAGTTTGGTATTACTTTTACAAAACTAATACTTTAATATTATGTGATGAGGCTTCACTGGGCAGTAGATGGATCAACTGAATGACCAGATGCATAGATTTTGACTAATTACTCTTTGGGAATCATCTTGCTGGTATGAAAATACTTTTCATGCTTACCAAACTGTGTTCTCTTTGCCATTTTTGTATTTTAACAAAAGAAATGGGAAGAAATTACATGTTTTTGCAGTGCATCCAATTCAACTGATGCCTCACTGGCTGAGGATCTAAACCGTTTCTTCGCCCGCTTTGAGACGACCAAGCCCTCAGCTGCCACACCACTTCCACCCGCCCCCAGCACTGGCACACTAACACTTAGGGAGCACCAAGTGAGGTGTGTTCTAAGGTCAGTGAATCCCAGGAAGGCGGCAGGTCCTGATGGAATACATGGAAAGGTTCTCAGAGCATGTGCTGACGAACTGACCGGAGTCTTCACTAAAATCTTCAACCTTTCCTTGTCATCAAACACCGTCCCGCCCTGCCTCAAAACCTCCACCATCATCCCCATCGCCAAGAAGACAGCTGTGGCCAGCCCAAATGACTACAGGCCTGTTGCACTTACGCCTGTAGTGATGAAGTGCTTTGAGAGACTGGTCTGTCAGCACATCAGGGCCGGTCTGCCTCCCACTCTGGACCCCCACCAATTTGCCTACAGGACAAATCGTTCCACCGAGGACGCTATCACCATAGCGCTCCACACTGCGCTGAGTCACCTGGAGCACCGAGGAAGCTATGTGAGAATGCTCTTTCTGGACTTCAGCTCAGCATTCAATCATATCATCCCGGAGATCCTTGTCCAGAAACTGTCTCACCCGGGACTCTCCACCCCCATCTGCCTCTGGATCAAGGACTTCCTGACAAATAGACCACAGTCTGTCAGACTCGGCCCCCACCGGTCCAGCACCATCACACTCAGCACCGGGTCTCCACAAGGATGTGTTTTGAGTCCCCTCCTGTTTACGCTCTACACATCCGACTGCTCCCCTACCCATCTCTCAAACACCATCATAAAGTTCGCGGATGACACCACAGTGGTTGGACTCATCTCAAGGGGGGATGAGTCGGACTACAGAGATGAGGTCAACAAACTGACTGAGTGGTGTTCAGTTAACAACCTCCAACTGAACACCACGAAAACTAAAGAACTTATCTTGGACTTCAGGAAGGGCAGAGCAGACCCGGCCCCACTTTACATTCACGGGAGCTGTTTGGAGAGGGTACACTCCATGAGGTTTCTGGGCGTGCAGATATCTGATGACCTCTCCTGGACTGCAAATACTACAGCGGTGGTTAAAAAGGCCCAGCAGCGTCTCCACTTTCTGAGAGTGCTCAGGAGGAACAACCTGGAGGAGAGGCTGCTGGTGACATTTTACAGAGCCACCATAGAGAGCATCCTAACGTACGGCATAACAACATGGTATGCAGGGTGCTCAGCTGCAGACAGGAAAGTACTGCAGAGGGTCATCAACACAGCCCAGAAGATCACTGGCTGCTCTCTGCCCAGCCTGGAGGTCACTGCAAACTCTCGGTACCTCAGCAGAGCTGGCAATATCATCAAGGACCACTCTCACCCCAGCAACCAACTGTTTGAACTATTACCGTCAGGCCGACGGTACAGGTCACATAAAACCAGGACAAACAGATTCAGGGATAGCTTCTTTCCCAGAGCTATCACCGTAGTAAATAAGCACAAAAACAATTGAACCTATTCCATACCGTCACTGTCATTATATTATGCTGCTATTCATACTGTCATTATATTAATGCTGCTATCCTGTATATATTGTACATACTATTGTTTGAGTACTTACGATTGTTTTTTTTGTACTTTTTATATTTTACATTTATATTTATTATTGAAACTTGCACCAAGGGAGTGGCACTCCAATTTCGTTGTACTCTGTACAATGACAATAAAGGCTATTCTATTCTATTCTATTCTATTCAACGTTCCAGGGAGATTGGATACACCCTGGTCAGTTCGCCAGCCTGTCGTGGCTAACACATGGACATACAGATTCACACCTATGGGAAAACCTAAGAAAAGAGAAAAAACAAAAAAACAAAACAAAACAAAAAAAAGAAACAAAAAACAAAAAACAAAACAAAAAAAAAAAAAAACACGGATGTGTTGGTATGGGGTGATCCTATAAATATATATACACATACATCATAATTATTGGTTTGTAATAGTAAAATCTGGCCTATGAGGCGTGATATATTTAACCCAGTTTTCCCAATATGATGTAAATTTCTCCAGCTTGTGGTTAACAGAAGCTGTTATCTTTTCCATGTTATAAATTTCCATTGTGATTTCCATCCATGTACTTATGTTTGGGCTCTCTGGGGATAACCATTTTCTGGTGATATTCTTTTTACAGGCCACCAATAAAATATTTATTAAATGTTTATCATATTTAGGCCATTCCTGAGGTATATATCCAAAGAACATAGTCTTACTCTCGAGAGGTATTTCACGTTTAAAGATATCCTGTAAGGCATTATGTATTTCTCTCCAATAATCCCTCAAGATTGAACAGTCCCAGAAAATATGGTAATGATTTGCACTTTGATTTCCACAGTTCCTCCAACAAGCAGGGGGGTTATCATCATAATGAGACTTCTGAGAAGGTGTTATAAAGTATCTAATTAGGCACTTCCAGCCAAATTCCCTCCACTTTTGTGAGCTGGTACACATCCACTGATATCTCCATATTGCCGTCCATTCTTCCTCTAATATTTTTATCCCTCCTTCCTTCTCCCATTTTGTTCTAATATATGAAGTCGAATGTGGTTTCAAATCCATTAGACCCTTATAGAGACATGATACAATTCTATCAATAGTTTCTGAGTTATAGCTTTTTATAAACAGTTCCATCAAGCGTGTGTTTATCATTGTTACGTTTCTCATCTTCGTGTCGGCATAGTGCCTTAACTGCAGATATCGATAGAAGTCTTCTTTTTCTAATGAAAATGTTTTTCTAAGCATGTCAAAGCTGAACAATTTTCCATCCTTCATTATACTGCACAGGGCTGTTATGCCCTTACCTGTCCAGTCCTTGAATCTAGAATCCAGTTCATTAGGTTTGAACTCTGAGTCGTAAGCACACCATTTAAGAACTGTAATATTGGTCTCGAGTTTATATTCCTTTATAATAGTTCTCCATGTTTTAAGGGTCCTTTTCACCCACATGTTATCAGTATTTTTTATATAGGTTTGTAAGTTATTGTCAGCTAGAGTTGCCTGAATAGGTATAGACAGCATTTGTTCCTCAGTGGTTTTCCATTGGGCAGTGTATGATTGGTTACACCAGCATATTATTGCTCTCATCTGCGCTGCAAAATAATAATATCTGAGGTCAGGGAGGCCCCATCCTCCCTTTTGCTTAGCCAGCTGTAGTGTTTTAAGGCGAACCCTTGGTCTTTTACCTTGCCATATATATCTAGATAACATTTTATCCCACTCATTAAATTGACTTTGGTTAATCTCTATTGGTAGGGTTTGAAATAGATACAAAAATCTTGGCAATACATTCATTTTAATAGAATCAATTCTTGAATTAAAACTAAAGAAAGGAATTAAATTCCATCTTACTATATCTTCCTTTATTTTTTTGTATAAGGGTAGGTAGTTCTGTTCGAATAGTTTTGTAAGGTCTTTCGGTAAATTTATGCCTAAATATTTAAAACACTCCGTTTGCCATACCAGAGAGTAGCTACATTTTATTTATATCTTTTGCCATTTCCAAAGTATTTTTATCTTGATTGTTCAGTTTACTACCATGGGGACACATCATTGTCCAGTCTGAACATAACTGCCACCAGTGCACAAGCTAATAATGAAAAAAACAAAAGCAAAACACACGACTCACAAAACCTGCTTGTTTATCGAGCATAGAAGGCAATTACCACACCGCTTGCAACTAGGTAGCCATATGCTCGGCGTAGGCTTTGTACAGAAAGTGTATCTAGCTTTCATTAAATACATGCTTTTACTAGTTTATATATTCATTACTCCGTGTAAGCTCTTTTTGCCTGGAGTACCCTAATGGAACATTTTAATGGTCTTAGTAAATCACGATGAAATTCTTGTAAATGTTTGCTTGGTATATATGCTTGTATTATCAGAGAATGCAGAATGAGACTTACCATTGGGAACGTAACAAGTGAAAAACAAACAAGACGTAATATGAAAAAAATATGACAGTCTGCATGATTTAGAGGCAGAACAAACAAGCAGTAATATTGTTTTATTCCACTCTGGACACTCACATCAAACAGAAGTAGCTGTGTTGCACTTCCACGTCAATTATTCATCAGTACATTGGAGTATATAATCATAAATGGCTTTGCTGAAGAGGAATTCAAAGAATGTAGCATTTGTATGTTTGATGAGCCACCCACTACATATTTATTTTTTAGACCTTGTGACTTAATGTTGGGTATTGCAAAGAATTAAGCATGATAAATAAGCAGCTGATGAAAGGAGTAAATCAAAGTTACTACTACTATTATGTTTGCTTTTATAACATTTATCTTCCATCTCCAGCCCCATATGTCACCAAGACCCCATTTTAAAATTGAGTAACAAAATCAATACTTCAATAAATCAAGAGATATGGCTTGGTGCACCTGGTAATTATTTCTTTCATTCAGGTGGACACATCTCAGGTCAGCGTTTTATGAGCTGTCATGGACTTTGAGGGCTTCTAAGAGCAATTTCTTATCATAAGGTTGCATCTCAAAAATACATTAAGGCTGGCATTTTTTCCTCATTAACTATGTTGACACTTTCCATCAGACATCTTTACATAAATCAACTTGGGAAGCTGTCCTAGCCTGTCGAGCTTGTGAAACATTTTTGTGTTGTGCAAGACCTTGAAACCTGCATACAGCCAACAAACATCAGAAGCCTTTTGTACAGCAATGAGAATAATGAGAGTTTTAAAAAAATGAAATTCGGGATGAAATAGTGTGGAGCAAAGAAAATGCAACAGAGGCATGTTTTATCAAAGTGTAAGAGACATTACTTTGAAGTCACCCTTGAACTTGAACTAAGGAGTGTACTTCTCAGACAGACCACTTCTGTGATTTTCTTTGGAAATTCTGCTGTCAGATCAAGTACAGGAAGGACAAAGAGTGAAAGAGAGAAAGCTACTGGTCAAGGAGAGGTCTCTGTATTCAGGGATTCAAATTATCTCCTAGAGCTGCTCTCTGACAGCGCTTTGACTGCAGCAGTGAAGTCAGTCTGGACATATTGTCATGATATAGTTTTCTGCTGCCATGCTAGAGAGAAAAGCTTTCTGACTGCAGCCATCATTTCAATTTTTGATTGGTTTACTACAGCTTACACTTTTTGGCTGTGCTGTGCCATTCTATTGCTGTTTTGGGCACCAAATGAAATTGTGAGTAATAGTTTTCTTAGGCCACCATAATTATATATTCAGGAAATTCTACATGTCTGTAGCTGGGAGCAGCACAGAAACAGAGATTGCTTCAATATCCAAAAGTTCCTTCCTTGAAGTTTAATCTTTTTCTTGATTTAAGACTGTTGGTGTATGATGCATAGACCATATATATTGTAACAGGAGGGGAGTCATCCACATTATAGCATCCATGAGTATTACTTTGTGACCTCCAGCTCCAAAGCAATATCAAACTAATGTTTTTAACATAAGTGAACAGCTTTTACCAACTTCTATTTTGATATCAGTGAATATACAGTGACTTCCAAAGGTCTTGAGCCATCCCTCATTTCTTTATACATTGGACAGAGACTTTTTTTTAAAGTGGTTTTTGAACAGTTATTCCCCAGGCTTTCTGAAAGTCTTCCAAAGTGTTTCTTTGGACACCGGGTGCTTTCTCACCCATTTTAATCCAGTCCTGTACCTGTACCATTGTCAAATAAAAAACATGTAAGAAACCAGCGTATCAGTCTACACATAACAGACAACGGGCATTAGCTTGTTGCAAAAACACACAAATTTTTCAGATTCATGTAGCTGAATCTATGAAAAATATCAGAGACAACACATGCAGATAGGTATTAAACAGTCATGTTTGTGCCAGCAAGGTGATACCCAAAGGGCTATTAGCGGAAAAACTTGCCAGGATAGCTCAGCATGGTGTGCAGTGTGTTCTTAAAAAAACTGAGGATACTTAAAACAGGTGGAGGACAAAAGAAAAGGTAGCAGACAGAGAAAGATATCTAAAGCAGTTAAATAGTAATTGAAAGTCATGTCCTTAAGAAATAGGCAAAAAAAAATCCAGATCTGACAGAGGACCTGAAAGATGCGTCTGGTGGCTGGCAAGAAGCCATTCTTTAGAAAGGGAGGAAGGGGGAGAAGGCTGACATTGGCCAAATCGCACTAGAACTGGACTGAAAATCAGGGGCAACACAAACCTTGTGGAGAAATGAATCCAAATTTGAAGTTTTTGTTTCAAATTGTTGTCATTTTTTATTGAGGAGATCAAGAGAGGTACAGCAGTGAGTGTCTACAGCATCTATAAAACATGGTGGAGGCATGATGTTGGAGATCTTGTCCGAAGTGGTGGATCTGCAAAAATACACTATCAGATTTTGTTCCATCATTCAATGCCATCATATTTTATCATGAAATTGATTGAAAACACATTGCAAATAAAGTAAAATCAAGAAACCTGGGGAACTATTCTCCTACTGGAGACTGCTTAAAGAAGTTACATGCCAGACAGCAGTGTTATTAGAAATTCTGAGAAAGCTTGCTTTGAAAAATAAAAGTGGTCAAACCAAATATATCTTGTTAGAACTGTGCAAAAACAAATAAATCGCTGCACCTATTTCCCATTTAACGAGAAAAATAAAAGAACTGAAAAGTAGCGGCAGCCTTTTACACATTACTGTTCACTACCACCCATTCACCTTACAAATCTAACGCTTGAACTCAAAACACTAAAGCAAAATTTTCTTCTGGTCTAGTGTCTATTCCTCGTGTATCTTCTAATTGGTCTCCCTTAGTACTGTTTTTACCCACCATGAAGGCCTGATTTATGCAGTCTGCCCTGAACATTTGCTCTTGAGATCTATCGGCTCCTTGAAATCTGGAAAACATTGATGGGGGTTCTGTGCTGAGGGGCCAGCTCTGAGGTTGGTTTATATTTAATAAACTTTTAGAAAACACTTTCCTTTCCTAAGGCATTTTTCCTAGAAAACATGTTTGACGATTTTTTCTACGACACTTAAAGTTATTGAAATGTTTTTGACTGGCTGACCTTCATGCCTAAAGGACTGCTGTTGAGGTGCTCAGATCATTATTTAGATATTTACTAGATTTTAATGGCACAGGTGAATACATTATCAAGGTAATAATTTCTTTGAACAAGGCTTATCTATGAAAATATCATCAACAGTGTTCCTGTGGATGAAGCATGAAGCTAAGAAACCAGTGTATATTACTTCCTTCTGTTGCCAAATAATTCCATATTGACCAGTATGCTCTACAATATAGTAGATGGTAAAAAAAATAAAATAAAGAACAAACCTTGAAAAAATATCAAATGTTTGACTGGTACTGTGCATGTAATGATCGTGTTCTATACTGACAGTTCCAACCTCCCATATTCACAAGTACATGCCTCAACCATCTCTGCATAATCTGTTGACACATTGTCTGTAGCTTAACACGGCCTCAGAGATGGAGGTCACAATAAAGGCCGTAGAGTTGTCTCTTTGATGTGTGACAAAAAACTGATTCTTTATACTTTTTTATTCAGCTCAATGTGCTTTAAATAGTGCCTTTTCTGTTTGATGACCCATCCTGTGGACTACTAGCAGGAAAAGAAGAGAACCTGCTTGTTGGACAGGTTACAACAGTTATTCAGTGACAACATTAAAAGGTGGAATATAGATATGCCTTTGATTAAACCATATAACACTTTAAATGATTCATCTCTTTGTTAATAACTTGTACAATGGAAGAATTTAAACATCAATCATGTTCTTTAAGAGCTAAAATGTAATTTTAACAATAACGCTATGGATTGGCATAAATTACTCAATAGCTCTACCACACAGTATTCCTTTAATGCTCATTACGCCCCAACCATTTGTGCTCTAATCTGTTCTTCTTCTTGATATCTGTGTCTTTTTCTCATAGCTGCACTTAATCAGAGAAGACAGGTTAATAGTCAGTGGCCTGTAGTAGCCGTAATAGCTTCACATACATGAAGAGCCATTGTAATGACTACATCTTCATGCCTATTAGGTTTAGACATTTTACTAATAACCTTCCACTTTAAGCTTCCTGATTCTTTAAGGTTGATGCTTTAGGGTTGCAGTGGTTCCAGCGTACATAAAGAGTGACAAAGGAGAATGCAAAGAGCATTCATGAGCATCGGCTGTAATGTAATTAATAAATAAATATATATAAGTTTAAAAATTCAATTAGAAGAGGTCAGGCTTTCGCATATCAGCAGGCACTGAGCTCATCTACTGTTAATTGGGGTGCTAAAAGGTAGATCTGGCTCAAGAAGACTTTGATTTTCATTATATTGTATTTATTGTGGACTCTCCAGTTTAAAATATCTTTACATATATTTCCTAAACTGAATGAAAACATATTTCTCAGTGCAGAAACTGCAAATGTATTTTTTCTCATTAAGATTAAATTAATAGTATTTGGTTTTGAGTTATACACCGAAGCATGCTCTTTTCATGTAGACTATTCAAAATAAAAGGCCTGTTCTGGCCAATTGCTATGAAATTGCACCCTTAAATCAGATGTGAACAACAGGACGACCTGAACTTGAACAATAAATGCTTCCAAAGCATACACTTCTGGAAGGAGGGTGTGACGAATAAGCACAAGTGGAATCTCATTTTTTCTGACTCTGTTATGTCAGAGTGTAGGCACAGCATAGAAATTAGACCTATATAAAGACAAATGACCCGGTGCTTTTAATCTACATTATTACAGCTCAGTCCTAACTATGATAGAGGAGGTTTGGGCAGAGGTGCAGCCAATGTGGTTTACAGTAGCAATTTCTTCTTTAAACGTCCGACTCCCGTTTCATGTTATAATTTTCATGCTTTCTGTCAGAAAGCATCACATTTGGCACATTCGAGCTAAAAGGAAGGGAGGGTTGGAGGTGAGGTGTTTATGTGTATGTATGTATGTGTGTGTGTACCATATCTATCAAACCGTATTTTGTTCTTTGAGGCCTTTGCTTCAGCACTTTGAACACTCTGAAACCAATAATGGACACCACATGAAAGTACCTAATGGGTAGGTGTTCTCTTTCTATGAAGGTATTATTTACTTATTTATATATTGTATCCTGAAGAGTATTCAATTCAAACAGTGATTTTTAAACTAATCAGTTAAATAAAACATTTATTGGGAAATACTTTGCAGTTGATGGCTGGCATCTTTTACTGAGCAGCTGATTGAAATAAGAGCTCACTGAGAATACTCCCCCTATTAGTTATAGGCTAGCTTTAGTTATTGCATGTACCCAATGGGTCTGAAGCATTAAGCTAATGGCTCCAAAGTAAAAACTCCTTTAAATCTGTATTCATCAGCAACATTTTTTAATTAGTGTTGTCGAGTTGTGCCCATTCCAGCAGCAGCCATAGACATTCAAAAAAGAGAGTGATTGTTGTACCTGACAGTGGTCGGTACCTTGGGTCATGAGCTTCTAGGCCATACTCTTCTACACTTCTCATCAGTGCCATTGTGCAGGTTGATTTTATTTGATCAAGTCCATAAAAGTTTTTCCAGAACTTTTGTAAACTGCAGTCTGCCCTCTCAGCTGTTCAGCTGTTCGTACCATGGCTTGGAAATTGTGCTGAATTCTCTGAGCTTCTCTTTCATATGCAGTCGTGATTTCCCACATCCTCACATTTTTAAGCAGTTTTTAACTCATCATGCAAATGAAAAAACAAAACAAAAAAATAAATGAATAAATTAAAAAATAGAAAGTATCAGAAGTAACTCGGGTTATTAAAAGAAAATGCCACGATATGTTGTTAATTAATCAGTGATTTTGGCATGCACTTTGTGCATGAGTGCTAGCATGGTGAGTTAGGTACTGTTTAATAGAAAAGCAAAAAATAGATCCCAGCACCATGCAGATTAGGAGGAGAGTTGTAATTTCTAAATTCCTGTGGGAGTGGAGTGTGCTTTTATACTGGGAACTCTAGGCCCAGGTGTTTAAAATCACTGACAACCTGAGCACACTCACAGGGCATCGGCAATACAGATAATTTGTGCTTCCTCATCTACTCTCTTTTCAGTTAATAGTACACCATGTTGAAGGATATCTTAATTCCTGGAAAGCATCTGGGGAACAAAGGAATGAGGTGGCTTACCTAAGGAACTGCAATTGGCATGCACATGTATGTGTACTTCAGAAGTATTTTTATGCTTAACAACTGAAGAAATAAATAAAGGTGTGGCAACAAAACCAAGGCAGGATTAAGTTAAGTTGTATCAAGTATTCAAGATGATCAAATTTCTGCTTACATCTGATTAAGTGAGGTATGAGATATTATCACAACTTTTTAAAAGATGCCATTCAAAAGAAAGTGCCATGTTATAAATTTAACACACATCATGTCTTGTTACATCTGAGAGCACGAAGATAAAATAAAGCAGTAGTCGGGCTATAACAAAACAGTTTATGATGCACTTATGCCACAAATCATTTTTGGTTGACTCTACTTCAAAATGAGGCTACGAGGCGAAGATATCTCATTTTGTCAAGATGCTTGCTGTCTGTCTGCTCTCTCTTCCTCGCCTATGAAAGAGGCAATCTTCCTCTCCTCTTTCACTTGCGTCACTGGTTAACAGACTAAAAAGGAAGGAGAATTTGAGAATTAAGATAAGGGGGAAAAAGACAACCTGCCAGCCCAGCAGCCAAAAAAGAGGCAGGTTGTCACAGATTTTAGCTTTAATAAAATCTGTGCTGACATATATTTTTGTCTATTGTCTGAGTCTCATTATTACATCCTTCCCTTGCATAGTTCCCCTTTACTCTTCATACTGACAGTCAGCTCAGCCTCAATCTAGAAGGGAATCCTCAGTCACTTATGTGCCACATGAGAGGTTGTTTGGATACTGAATGAAAGTTTTTGCTTGTTTAAGTTGAAGTCGTGTCTTGTTTTTCTAATACTTTGGATTTCCTTCCCATGATTTACTATATTGTCTCCTATATCGATGAAAAGTGAGTATTTTATTAATTATAATTTCATAGATTTTTATCAGCAGAATAAAGCCGTATCTGCTGGTATCTCATGCACTCTTTCTACATCACATCAGATACAATATTAGCTTGTTTTCCTGCAGCATGGGGCTGCACTAAAAACCTCACTGGGAATATTCATTAAGTCATACAGTGTATAGGGTCAAGGTCATCCTTGGTTTAGCAGTGGGGGAAGAAATAAAAGGGAAGTGAGATACACTACAAGAGAGCAGTATCGATTCATCCTCTGCTGCCTCGCTCTTTCTGTTCATATATCTATTCAGCATGGAGGTTTAGTATTTTAAATGTCAGCCTTTACACAGCCAACTACACGTATAGCTCATTTAGAATTAACAGGAGAAAACAGGCACAGGAACTGAGGTAGCATTGAAATGACTGTATAAAATTAGAAACATTGTTCAAAACGACTTCAAATTAAATGTACGTGAATATTGTCAAGCTGTTGACTTGAAGTTGTCTTAGCTACCGAAGGCAAGAAAAAGAAAGAAAAAATAAAAAATTAAATTATTTAATCATTTTTCCTTGTTTCCTGTTTTGTCAATCTTGGGGAATGACAGACCTGTATAGCAAATGTTGAGCAGGAATCCCACAAAAATTGAATAATCTAAGGGTTCTCTCACTTTCGTAGCAGGTGGTGATGACAAAAAAGAAAAACCTTCATTGCTGCACTGGAAAAATGCATTATGCAAATGTTACCATTTTTACTGCCTACATGTGTGGCAAAAAATAAGACATAGACAGATCAGGCTATCCGTATCACCTTTGGCTCCTCAGTGAACAATATCCTCGGGTAGAGGAAAACAAATGAGCCCCCATCATAGAGTGTGGCGGTAGGCCCGTAACAGCAGGTGGAGATAAGGAGGATGTTGAGGGTGGATGGCTGAGACGCATTGTCTGAGAAAACAACCAAGTAAACGCTCAATACCCAGAGCCCAGATTCTCAGAGAGTGCCTATTAATGAATGTTCTCCTGATAATATTCTGCAGTGGATACACTCATTTTATGAGAGCGCAGAGGTTTCACCAAATTACACTGGCCTGTATTATGCATGCGAAGCAACAAAGGCCAGATGACTAAAAATGAACTCTAGTGTGGAGTCTCTCTATCTCTCTAACCTGCAGTGGTTCCCATGTAGAAATAACGTATACAGATACAGGGAGTGCAGAATTATTAGGAAAGTTGTATTTTTGAGGAATAATTTTATTATTGAACAACAACCATGTTCGCAATGAACCCAAAAAACTCATTAATATCAAAGCTGAATGTTTTTGGAAGTAGTTTTTAGTTTGTTTTTAGTTTTAGCTATTTTAGGGGGATATCTGTGTGTGCAGGTGACTATTACTGTGCATAATAATTAGGCAACTTAACAAAAAACAAATATATACCCATTTCAATTATTTATTTTTACCAGTGAAACCAATATAACATCTCCACATTCACAAATATACATTTCTGACATTCAAAAACAAAACAAACAAATCAGCGACCAATATAGCCACCTTTCTTTGCAAGGACACTCAAAAGCCTGCCATCCATGGATTCTGTCAGTGTTTTGATCTGTTCACCATCAACATTGCGTGCAGCAGCAACCACAGCCTCCCAGACACTGTTCAGAGAGGTGTACTGTTTTCCCTCCTTGTAAATCTCACATTTGATGATGGACCACAGGTTCTCAATGGGGTTCAGATCAGGTGAACAAGGTGGCCATGTCATTAGTTTTTCTTCTTTTATAGCCTTTCTTGCCAGCCACGCTGTGGAGTACTTGGACGCGTGTGATGGAGCATTGTCCTGCATGAAAATCATGTTTTTCTTGAAGGATGTAGACTTCTTCCTGTACCACTGCTTGAAGAAGGTGTCTTCCAGAAACTGGCAGTAGGACTGGGAGTTGAGCTTGACTCCATCCTCAACCCGAAAAGGCCCCACAAGCTCATCTTTGATGATACCAGCCCAAACCAGTACTCCACCTCCACCTTGCTGGCGTCTGAGTCGGACTGGAGCTCTCTGCCCTTTACCAATCCAGCCACGGGCCCATCCATCTGGCCCATCAAGACTCACTCTCATTTCATCAGTCCATAAAACCTTAGAAAAACCAGTCTTGAGATATTTCTTGGCCCAGTCTTGACGTTTCAGCTTGTGTGTCTTGTTCAGTGGTGGTCGTCTTTCAGCCTTTCTTACCTTGGCCATGTCTCTGAGTATTGCACACCTTGTGTTTTTGGGCACTCCAGTGATGTTGCAGCTCTGAAATATGGCCAAACTGGTGGCAAGTGGCAGCTTGGCAGCTGCACGCTTGACTTTTCTCAGTTCATGGGCAGTTATTTTGCGCCTTGGTTTTTCCACACGCTTCTTGCGACCCTGTTGACTATTTTGAATGAAACGCTTGATTGTTCGATGATCACGCTTCAGAAGCTTTGCAATTTTGAGACTGCTGCATCCCTCTGCAAGATATCTCACTATTTTTGACTTTTCTGAGCCTGTCAAGTCCTTCTTTTGACCCATTTTGCCAAAGGAAAGGACGTTGCCTAATAATTATGCACACCTGATATAGGGTGTTGATGTCATTAGACCACACCCCTTCTCATTACAGAGATGCACATCACCTAATATGCTTAATTGGTAGTAGGCTTTTGAGCCTATACAGCTTGGAGTAAGACAACATGCATGAAGAGGATGATGTGGACAAAATACTCATTTGCCTAATAATTCTGCACTCCCTGTATGGACTCCCCATATTTATAGCATTTGTTCCCTCAGCTACACTGTGCCATGTATATATATATATATATACACACACACATATACACACACACATATACATACATACTATGTGTTTCTTCTTCTTTTTGCTGGTTCATCACAGCCAGGGCAGATACAGTGGGGCAAAAAAGTATTTAGTCAGCCACCGATTGTGCAAGTTCCCCCACTTAAAATGATGACAGAGGTCAGTAATTTGCACCAGAGGTACACTTAAACTGTGAGAGACAGAATGTGAAAAAAAAATCCATGAATTCACATGGTAGGATTTGTAAAGAATTTATTCGTAAATCAGGGTGGCAAATAAGTATTTGGTCAATAACAAAAATACAACTCAATACTTTGTAACATAACCTTTGTTGGCAATAACAGAGGTCAAACGTTTACTATAGGTCTTTACCAGGTTTGCACACACAGTAGCTGGTATTTTGGCCCATTCCTCCATGCAGATCTTCTCGAGAGCAGTGATGTTTTGGGGCTGTCGCCGAGCAACACGGACTTTCAACTCCCGCCACAGATTTTCTATGGGGTTGAGGTCTGGAGACTGGCTAGGCCACTCCAGGACTTTCAAATGCTTCTTACGGAGCCACTCCTTTGTTGCCCGGGCGGTGTGTTTTGGACCATTGTCATGTTGGAAGACCCAGCCTCGTTTCATCTTCAAAGTTCTCACTGATGGAAGGAGGTTTTGGCTCAAAATCTCACGATACATGGCCCCATTCATTCTGTCCTTAACACGGATCAGTCGTCCTGTCCCCTTGGCAGAAAAACAGCCCCATAGCATGATGTTTCCACCCCCATGCTTCACAGTAGGTATGGTGTTCTTGGGATGCAACTCAGTATTCTTCTTCCTCCAAACACGACGAGTTGAGTTTATACCAAAAGGTCTACTTTGGTTTCATCTGACCACATGACATTCTCCCAATCCTCTGCTGTATCATCCATGTGTTCTCTGGCAAACTTCAGACGGGCCTGGACATGCACTGGCTTCAGCAGCGGAACACGTCTGGCACTGCGGGATTTGATTCCCTGCCGTTGTAGTGTGTTACTGATGGTGACCTTTGTTACTTTGGTCCCAGCTCTCTGCAGGTCATTCACCAGGTCCCCCCGTGTGGTTCTGGGATCTTTGCTCACCGTTCTCATGATCATTTTGACCCCACGGGATGAGATCTTGCGTGGAGCCCCAGATCGAGGGAGATTATCAGTGGTCTTGTATGTCTTCCATTTTCTGATGATTGCTCCCACAGTTGATTTCTTCACACCAAGCTGCTTGCCTATTGTAGATTCACTCTTCCCAGTCTGGTGCAGGTCTACAATACTTTTCCTGGTGTCCTTCGAGAGCTCTTTGGTCTTGGCCATGGCGGAGTTTGGAGTCTGACTGTTTGAGGCTGTGGACAGGTGTCTTTATACAGATGATGAGTTCAAACAGGTGCCATTCATACAGGTAACGAGTGGGGGACAGAAAAGCGTCTTACAGAAGACGTTACAGGTCTGTGAGAGCCAGAGATTTTCCATGTTTGAGGTGACCAAATACTTATTTTCCACCCTAATTTACAAATAAATTCTTTACAAATCCTACCATGTGGATTCATGGATTTTTTCTTCACATTCTGTCTCTCACAGTTGACGTGTACCTCTGGTGCAAATTACTGACCTCTGTCATCATTTTAGGTGGGGGAACTTGCACAATCGGTGGCTGACTAAATACTTTTTTGCCCCACTGTATGTTTGTGGAGCACAGGTGTTTTTAACTAGGCCACTAACTTAATCAAAGTCAAAGCTTTCTAGGTTGTTTGAGACTAAAAATGATATGTGGTCAACTTTGTCCAACAGTGAGGAATATGGACAGGGTGTCAGTAAAAACCAATGGAAGCTGGTTCATAGAAGCAGAAGATACTACTATTCAATGAATGTAAGAGTTCTGAATATTTTTTTAATGCTACTGATTGATGTAAAGTATTATTAAAACTCAATTTTAAGTAAATATTGATTAAATATATAAAATAAGAACAATATTTCAAGGACTAATCTAACACGTCTGTCACACAGGCTTAGAGACAAGTGGGTGAACCCGGTCAGTGGGGGTTGCTGGCTTTTGCTGGGTGAAAACTGTCACGAATAAGGTGCTGCAACATAAACTTCCTGGTTTTGGTCACACTGTACAGTTTAGTACTTAATGAGTGTTTGCAGATTGGTTGAGGTCTTCTATGCAAAACATGGGTGATTGTGGCAATTTGCTAGCAACCAAAGCAACTGGAAGCAGGTTTTTGGTGCAGCATCATATCATTCTTTGCTTAGCAAGAGCACGAAACACGAAGTAGAACAGCAACCCAATGCTGTTGCATTTACTGTCAGATTTTACAGCAGTGCATTTTCTTACTATGAATTCCCAAATCTTTCAGTGTTGTTCATGAAATGTTTCATTTCATTGTAAAGAATCAACAAATGGCATATCTTCTTTCATCCCGCTGTTTTATGAGGTATCTTTAGATTCTCTGGCAGCCAGAGAACACTTGCCCTAGACATAGGACAACCTTTTACACCAGTTCAAAGCTTGATTTTTGCTTTTTAATTTGAAGTAATATTGGCTTGTTTTCTACTTTCTCTTTTTACAGTTAGTTAAAACTGGTGTAGACAACATTGTCCAGGAATCCAACCTGAAAGGTCTGACAAATTTTTCACAGAGAAATTGCTAAATTTATTAACTTCTTTAATTTCTCTTAAGAACTTAATAAACTTAATAAAAAATACACAGAATACACTGTAGAGGGAGAGCTGACTGTAAACTCTGTGGGTCAGCATTTTGGTGTAAACCTACTAGTATATTTTAATTGTAGCTGGCATCTTCACTGCAAGGAAAACACTGGTGTGCACAAATGGGCTGCTGACCTGTCACATTACTACCACATCTGTGTGGAGAAGATACTAATCCCCTTAAGGTGGGTAAGTCTTATCTGCCTACTGGTCACAGTAGTGGCTCTTCATTACAGCCACCTGAAGCAAATAGGTATCTGCTGAGCAGCCTCTAAGTCTTGTTTGGTTGTAAAATATCTAGCAGCTACAGCTATAAGACAAATGTATTTACATAAAAGAAATACAATATCATCCTCTGAAATGTAGCTCTGCTTAGAGAGAAAGATGCATGATATTAAAATAGGCTAGTAAAGTACAAATAGCTCTAACTGTAGGATTGCAAGTACATTAATTTTGTTATTTCATGTGTTACAGATCACTAATTTACTCATTTGCATCACACTGTGAAATAAAAGTCTCGCATGTTAAAGAAGCAGGCTGAGTCTAAAGGCAAAGATAAATTAGTGACGAGTAGCTTCACTCCAAACACCTTGACCTTACCTGTACTCAACATCTATTAGTACAACAGTCTACTCATCTATGGAACTTTGCATTTACACTTAAGCTTACACCTACTTAACAGTCAAACACAAATGGCAGTGAGTCAGAACCTCTCCATAATGATTAAGTGAAAACACTTTTACTCCACAGGAGGACCTTTACATGCAATTGCTACAAATCCAGCCCAGTACTAGAAACTGCAAGTGTACTAATTCACAACAACTTCTCACATCATTGTCCGAACAATCTGTTTTACCTACTCTTCTCACCTGCAGCATAAATATACACAAATGCATCAGTTTGCAACAAAGTGAAGTTATCCTTTAACACATTTTATTTTTATTAACAACTAAGATCTTGGTTACAGTTCCTCAAAAACACTGTTAAGGCAAACTACCTGCAATTAAAAATAGGAATGTTGCCATGCTATGATTTCCTTATCCAACCTACAGGGAGTGCAGAATTATTAGGCAAATGAGTATTTTGTCCACATCATCCTCTTCTTGCATGTTGTCTTACTCCAAGCTGTATAGGCTCGAAAGCCTACTACCAATTAAGCATATTAGGTGATGTGCATCTCTGTAATGAGAAGGGGTGTGGTCTAATGACATCAACACCCTATATCAGGTGTGCATAATTATTAGGCAACTTCCTTTCCTTTGGCAAAATGGGTCAAAAGAAGGACTTGACAGGCTCAGAAAAGTCAAAAATAGTGAGATATCTTGCAGAGGGATGCAGCAGTCTCAAAATTGCAAAGCTTCTGAAGCGTGATCATCGAACAATCAAGCGTTTCATTCAAAATAGTCAACAGGGTCGCAAGAAGCGTGTGGAAAAACCAAGGCGCAAAATAACTGCCCATGAACTGAGAAAAGTCAAGCGTGCAGCTGCCAAGATGCCACTTGCCACCAGTTTGGCCATATTTCAGAGCTGCAACATCACTGGAGTGCCCAAAAGCACAAGGTGTGCAATACTCAGAGACATGGCCAAGGTAAGAAAGGCTGAAAGACGACCACCACTGAACAAGACACACAAGCTGAAACATCAAGACTGGGCCAAGAAATATCTCAAGACTGGTTTTTCTAAGGTTTTATGGACTGATGAAATGAGAGTGAGTCTTGATGGGCCAGATGGATGGGCCCGTGGCTGGATTGGTAAAGGGCAGAGAGCTCCAGTCCGACTCAGACGCCAGCAAGGTGGAGGTGGAGTATTGGTTTGGGCTGGTATCATCAAAGATGAGCTTGTGGGGCCTTTTCGGGTTGAGGATGGAGTCAAGCTCAACTCCCAGTCCTACTGCCAGTTTCTGGAAGACACCTTCTTCAAGCAGTGGTACAGGAAGAAGTCTGCATCCTTCAAGAAAAACATGATTTTCATGCAGGACAATGCTCCATCACACACGTCCAAGTACTCCACAGCGTGGCTGGCAAGAAAGGGTATAAAAGAAGAAAAACTAATGACATGGCCACCTTGTTCACCTGATCTGAACCCCATTGAGAACCTGTGGTCCATCATCAAATGTGAGATTTACAAGGAGGGAAAACAGTACACCTCTCTGAACAGTGTCTGGGAGGCTGTGGTTGCTGCTGCACGCAATGTTGATGGTGAACAGATCAAAACACTGACAGAATCCATGGATGGCAGGCTTTTGAGTGTCCTTGCAAAGAAAGGTGGCTATATTGGTCGCTGATTTGTTTTTGTTTTGTTTTTGAATGTCAGAAATGTATATTTGTGAATGTGGAGATGTTATATTGGTTTCACTGGTAAAAATAAATAATTGAAAAGGGTATATATTTGTTTTTTGTTAAGTTGCCTAATAATTATGCACAGTAATAGTCACCTGCACACACAGATATCCCCCTAAAATAGCTAAAACTAAAAACTACTTCCAAAAACATTCAGCTTTGATATTAATGAGTTTTTTGGGTTCATTGCGAACATGGTTGTTGTTCAATAATAAAATTATTCCTCAAAAATACAACTTGCCGAATAATTCTGCACTCCCTGTATTCCTTATCCTATTAAGGATTTTGACACTTTCCTCTGAAATGCTGCTGGGATGAGTTTATACTGTTAACTCTTTACATTTTAGCTGCCTCTCCACCCTGTTAAGGCATATTTAGAATGTTACTTCTAGAGTAAAAGCACAGCTGTCCAAAAGTGGGTGATTGTGCTTCTCTCCTGTTCCAAATTATAGACAGAGCTTACAGTTCAGAAACTGTAAATGAACAGTCAGAAAGAGTGCGACATCAATGTGCACTCAACCTCCAACGATTTCACCTTAAACACTGTGATGCCTTCGTCTTGCACCACTTTTCAAACCTGCTTTCTAAAAGTTTGCAAATGTATTTCTACTGTTGAATTCAATAGAGAAATGTGTCTGCTGATTAAGATTGATGTGTTAGAGGTTGAGGGAGAAAACTAATAACCACCTAACCGAGGACACTCAGTGAGAATTATTGATCCTATCATGGATTTTTTTTGCCCCCAAAAGTCACTTCCACATGTCAAACATTTTCTTTCATTTATTAAACTCCTAAAAATCTACCCATGATCATCAAAACTACATCTTTGATGGTTTTGTTGTCTTTGACTGGAGACGTATCAATGTATCGTTGTACCATTGCCTATGATTTATATGGCGCCAATTCACAACAATCAGTCGTTACAAGGGATTTTATATTTTTAAATGCGGTAATATGCACAGAGCTGTGAACATGTAGATAAGTTACTGTTGGTTTTGTTAAACAGAGGAGGAAAATCCATTGGAAGCCTTTAAATGAATTACAACATATTGGGGCCAGCATTGGGTCTTTTATTGCCCTTATAGTAACATAACATAATATGAAAAACATTGTAAAATGCTTCGTCAGAAGACAATATACATGTGAGAATTACTGGATAATTTGCCACTAGTTCATCTCAGCTAAAGTAAGCTGCCTTTCTATTTAGCTGTCTTTAAACTGGTCCAACAAAGACACCTTATGTGGGGGTACAGGTGCAAAGGGCCAAAGCACTTTCTTTAAGGTAACGCCATTTTAAAGGTTTATTATATGTTGCAAATGTCATTCACTGACATTTGAGTCTTTAAATGACTCTTCATCTTCCTCGGCTCCTGCTAAGCATGAACACTTACATGAAGAAAAAAAAGTATAATTTTAAAAAAAAGTTACACTTTTAGCAAATTTTAGAATCACTGCAGTAAAGGGTACTTTCATGAATGTGTGTGGCAATGGGCTTGCCATGTCTGCATTCACTGAAAAAGATGGAAGACCTGTCATCTGACAGAACAGCTGCATTTCTATTTTTATCACTCCAGCTGTTTAGTATCTTTCACTGCATCTTACAGCTTGTTGGCCTGTGCGTGCTCCACAAACTCAGGTGACCTACTGCTGACCCAAACGTCACCTTTTTAGACACTGATAAGCACCAAGACTGCTGCTCTGGTTCTCGCACTACTGCCTCTGCAGTAAGGAAATACAGCTTAAAAGCCTACCACTTTGTATTTGGGATATAATTAGTTTTGTTCATAACCAAAGTATTAAAGGGTGATGATGATATATTGAGAGATCAGGAAATCCTTGGTGTTATTTTAACATTATGTTGGGAGCATGAATGTTCAAATAACATGACAATTACTGTTCATATATTTCCTTCTGAGCTAAAATAACAGCCTGCTGGTTGTGCTGGATGAAAAGCCTGAAGCTAGTTGCACCAGCTGTTTATTAGTTCAAACTATGCTATATGTAACTATAGATGATGTATCACTGCTTCAGTGCAAATCCATTTGGTGCTATTACCTTTGAATAATTTTATACGAAATAAACAGACGAAACATTACCTGGCAAAACGTTGTGTATCTATTTCTATTATGTGATTATTTTTAAGAAAATTGTGAGAAAATTGGACATTTTATGCAATATTTTTTTTAAATAACATTAAATTGTAACTAAAAAAAAAAAAAATTGGGAGACATTGTTGACATGTTTTGTTTCCAAGAAAATTATCTAGACTGAATTATCCCCCTGTATATAGGGACTCAAATTATGTTCATGATGGCATATGACATAGGCAACGTCATTTCCTTTGGCAAAATGGGTCAATAGAAGGACTTGACAGGCTCAGAAAAGTCAAAAATAGTGAGATATCTTGCAGAGGGATGCAGCAGTCTCAAAATTGCAAAGCTTCTGAAGCGTGATCATCGAACAATTTCATTCAAAGTAGTCAACAGGGTCGCAAGAAGCGTGTGGAAAAACCAAGGCGCAAAATAACTGCCCATGAACTGAGAAAAGTCAAGCGTGCAGCTGCCAAAATGCCACTTGCCACCAGTTTGGCCATATTTCAGAGCTGCAACATCACTGGAGTGCCCAAAAGCACAAGGTGTGCAATACTCAGAGACATGGACAAGGTAAGAAAGGCTGAAAGACGACCACCACTGAACAAGACACACAAGCTGAAACGTCAAGACTGGGCCAAGAAATATCTCAAGACTGGTTTTTCTAAGGTTTTATGGACTGATGAAATGAGAGTGAGTCTTGATGGGCCAGATGGATGGGCCCGTGGCTGGATTGGTAAAGGGCAGAGAGCTCCAGTCCGACTCAGACGCCAGCAAGGTGGAGGTGGAGTACTGGTTTGGGCTGGTATCATCAAAGATGAGCTTGTGGGGCCTTTTCGGGTTGAGGATGGAGTCAAGCTCAACTCCCAGTCCTACTGCCAGTTTCTGGAAGACACCTTCTTCAAGCAGTGGTACAGGAAGAAGTCTGCATCCTTCAAGAAAAACATGATTTTCATGCAGGACAATGCTCCATCACACGCGTCCAAGTACTCCACAGCGTGGCTGGCAAGAAAGGCTATAAAAGAAGAAAAACTAATGACATGGCCACCTTGTTCACCTGATCTGAACCCCATTGAGAACCTGTGGTCCATCATCAAATGTGAGATTTACAAGGAGGGAAAACAGTACACCTCTCTGAACAGTGTCTGGGAGGCTGTGGTTGCTGCTGCACGCAATGTTGATGGTGAACAGATCAAAACACTGACAGAATCCATGGATGGCAGGCTTTTGAGTGTCCTTGCAAAGAAAGGTGGCTATATTGGTCGCTGATTTGTTTTTGTTTTGTTTTTGAATGTCAGAAATGTATATTTGTGAATGTGGAGATGTTATATTGGTGTCACTGGTAAAAATAAATAATTGAAATGGGTATATATTTGTTTTTTGTTAAGTTGCCTAATAATTATGCACAGTAATAGTCACCTGCACACACAGATATCCCCCTAAAATAGCTAAAACTAAAAACTACTTCCAAAAATATTCAGCTTTGATATTAATGAGTTTTTTTGGGTTCATTGAGAACATGGTTGTTGTTCAATAATAAAATTATTCCTCAAAAATACAACTTGCCTAATAATTCTGCACTCCCAGTATGTTATGTGTAAATTTTTTTTATACATATATGTTTCTATCCATACATACGTATATACACATACGCACATATACACATTTACAATAACCCCATTAACACCTCAAGGATACACAACATATACATACATGTATGTATGTATGTATGTATGTATGTATGTATGTATGTATATATATGTGTATATGTATATATAAAACAAACAACACCCAGCACGCCCCTGCGGGCGGTTTATCCTTCAAGCTCGGGTCCTCTACCAGAGGCCTGGGAGCTTGAGGGTCCTGCGCAGTATCTTAGCTGTTCCCAGGACTGCGCTCTTCTGGACAGAGATCTCCGATGTTATTCCCGGGATCTGCTGGAGCCACTCGCCTAGCTTGGGAGTCACCGCACCTAGTGCTCCGATTACCACGGGGACCACCGTTACCTTCACCCTCCACATCCTCTCGAGCTCTTCTCTGAGCCCTTGGTATTTCTCCAGCTGAATATATATATATATATATATATATAGACTATATATACAGTGGGGCAAAAAAGTATTTAGTCAGCCACTGATTGTGCAAGTTCCCCCACCTAAAATGATGACAGAGGTCAGTAATTTGCACCAGAGGTACACTTCAACTGTGAGAGACAGAATGTGAAAAAAAAATCCATGAATCCACATGGTAGGATTTGTAAAGAATTTATTCGTAAATCAGGGTGGAAAATAAGTATTTGGTCAATAACAAAAATACAACTCAATACTTTGTAACATAACCTTTGTTGGCAATAACAGAGGTCAAACGTTTACTATAGGTCTTTACCAGGTTTGCACACACAGTAGCTGGTATTTTGGCCCATTCCTCCATGCAGATCTTCTCGAGAGCAGTGATGTTTTGGGGCTGTCGCCGAGCAACACGGACTTTCAACTCCCGCCACAGATTTTCTATGGGGTTGAGGTCTGGAGACTGGCTAGGCCACTCCAGGACTTTCAAATGCTTCTTACGGAGCCACTCCTTTGTTGCCCGGGCGGTGTGTTTTGGATCATTGTCATGTTGCAAGACCCAGCCTCGTTTCATCTTCAAAGTTCTCACTGATGGAAGGAGGTTTTGGCTCAAAATCTCACGATACATGGCCCCATTCATTCTGTCCTTAACACAGATCAGTCGTCCTGTCCCCTTGGCAGAAAAACAGCCCCATAGCATGATGTTTCCACCCCCATGCTTCACAGTAGGTATGGTGTTCTTGGGATGCAACTCAGTATTCGTCTTCCTCCAAACACGACGAGTTGAGTTTATACCAAAAAGTTCTACTTTGGTTTCATCTGACCACATGACATTCTCCCAATCCTCTGCTGTATCATCCATGTGCTCTCTGGCAAACTTCAGATGGGCCTGGACATGCACTGGCTTCAGCAGCGGAACACGTCTGGCACTGCGGGATTTGATTCCCTGCCGTTGTAGTGTGTTACTGATGGTGACCTTTGTTACTTTGGTCCCAGCTCTCTGCAGGTCATTCACCAGGTCCCCCCGTGTGGTCCTGGGATCTTTGCTCACCGTTCTCATGATCATTTTGACCCCACGGGATGAGATCTTGCGTGGAGCCCCAGATCGAGGGAAATTATCAGTGGTCTTGTATGTCTTCCATTTTCTGATGATTGCTCCCACAGTTGATTTTTTCACACCAAGCTGCTTGCCTATTGTAGATTCACTCTTCCCAGTCTGGTGCAGGTCTACAATACTTTTCCTGGTGTCCTTCGAAAGCTCTTTGGTCTTGGCCATGGCGGAGTTTGGAGTCTGACTGTTTGAGGCTGTGGACAGGTGTCTTTTATACAGATGATGAGTTCAAACAGGTGCCATTCATACAGGTAACGAGTGGGGGACAGAAAAGCTTCTTACAGAAGACGTTACAGGTCTGTGAGAGCCAGAGATTTTCCTTGTTTGAGGTGACCAAATACTTATTTTCCACCCTAATTTACAAATAAATTCTTTACAAATCCTACCATGTGAATTCATGGATTTTTTTTTCACATTCTGTCTCTCACAGTTGAAGTGTACCTCTGGTGCAAATTACTGACCTCTGTCATCATTTTAAGTGGGGGAACTTGCACAATCGGTGGCTGACTAAATACTTTTTTGCCCCACTGTATATATATATATATATATATATATATATATATATATATATATATAGACTATATATTCTATATATCCAACATTCGAAAGAAGGGACTGCTCTCACAGCTAGAGATTGACGAGGTACAACACAAATGCTACGGCAAGGAGGAGTCAGGACGCCAGGTCAGGGGGGAGATATCATCACCCCCACCCGAGATTGGGTACATAGCCCCAAGTGCGATAGGAGAAGGATCGTTGAGTGCGAGAGGAACTGACCTGAAAAATAGGATCATGGCCAAGCTTGAAACCTGGATCCCCCGTAGCCGGTTACCAAGATTACGTGAAGTACCCTCAGAAGGTCTGCTAGATGATGTTGATGAGGAGGGAGACGAGGAACCATCATGGAAGGACAGGCCCCTGCACGGTATGTACCACCGGCAGATAGAGGAGGTGGCTGATATCCAGAAATCCTACCAGTGGCTGGACAAAGCTGGACTGAAAGACAGCACAGAGGCACTAATCATGGCAGCACAAGAACAAGCTCTGAGCACAAGATCCATAGAGGCTGGGGTCTATCACACCAGGCAAGACCCCAGGTGCAGGCTGTGTAAAGATGCCCCAGAGACAATCCAGCACATAACAGCAGGGTGCAAGATGCTCGCAGGCAAGGCATACATGGAACGCCATAACCAAGTGGCCGGCATAGTGTACAGGAACATCTGTGCCGAGTATAACCTGGAAGTCCCGAGGTCAAAATGGGAGATGCCCCCAAAGGTGGTGGAGAATGACCGAGCTAAGATTCTGTGGGACTTCCAGATACAGACGGACAAAATGGTGGTGGCTAACCAACCGGACATAGTGGTGGTAGACAAACAGAAGAAGACGGCCGTAGTGATCGATGTAGCGGTTCCGAATGACAGCAATATCAGGAAGAAGGAACACGAGAAGCTGGAGAAATACCAAGGGCTCAGAGAAGAGCTCGAGAGGATGTGGAGGGTGAAGGTAACGGTGGTCCCCGTGGTAATCGGAGCACTAGGTGCGGTGACTCCCAAGCTAGGCGAGTGGCTCCAGCAGATCCCGGGAATAACATCGGAGATCTCTGTCCAGAAGAGCGCAGTCCTGGGAACAGCTAAGATACTGCGCAGGACCCTCAAGCTCCCAGGCCTCTGGTAGAGGACCCGAGCTTGAAGGATAAACCGCCCGCAGGGGCGTGCTGGGTGTTTATATATACATACATACATACATACATACATACATACATACATGTATGTACATATATGTATGTACATATATGTATGTATATACACACCCATACCAATATACCCGTTCACCCGCACACACATGGAAATATTACACATATTATTAACTCGTAGCCCACTGGCATTGCCCTTGCCCAGCAGCACAATGGGCCCCACCTTACTGCATAAACTGCTCAGGAAGTCATCAGTGCCTGAGGCACTGACCCAGCCACGAAAAATCCTAAAATCCCAGTATACCAGAGCAACAGCAAAATGTGTTGGAACAAGCCCAAGGTCTCACTTTGAAATACACAGTACCCAAAGGTGGCAGACACCCCAATTACCACAGTTCCATGTCCATATCCTGGTAGGTCAGAGTTGTTACCCAGGTGTTTTAGTGGCTGAGCAATTGTAAATACAAAAGCCAGCAAATATTTGTAATCCCCATTTGCGCATAACCCCCACTCAACAAACCTCTTTTCACAGTTCCCATTCTGTTTCTTCTTTAATCGTCAAAATGCAGTCAAAGTAGTAGTCATAAATAATTTAATTAGGTTTTGTGGAGGTAAATCAGATATTTTTTTCCATCTAGAAATTAAAAACAGAACTATAATTAAAATGACTGACAGTGGAAAAGATGTATAATTACAGGGCGTCTCAAAGAGGAGCAGGTACAGGACTGTACCTGGTAAAAAAAAAAAAAAAAAAAAAAAAACATTCCTGGAAAGAATCTAAGTAGTACATATTAAGTAATTATTCCTCAGCAGTTTATGAAGAACACCACTCCTTTCATCTGTACGTTCACATTCAGGACTGATTTTGAGCAATTGCCTGTCAAAAGAAGTAGTTTCTGCATAAAGAGACTGTGTACTGTCAGCAGCTACAGTGAATGTTCACTGGGAGCTGTGGGAAGAATGTATGCTTCCTAAACTAGATATGACAGGAAAGAACAACTCTTCTTTCCCTGAATTGTTTGAGTGAAGTTCAAATAGCAAATCTGTGTCTGTATATATGAATGTGAATTTCACCAGGCGCTTTCATGCCTCAGGACGTCAGTGAACCAATTAATCTAGCCCATAATAGAGTGAATGCGTGTGGATTATTTTACTGATTGGAAGTTTCAGACGGCAGCAGTTAATTAGGTTTAAAGGGTTTGACTGACGTCTGCGTCTCTCTTAACTCCCTAATTTAATTGTCAGTCCTAATATAATAATCATACGGACCCAATTATTGATTGGCTGCAGGTATGCTGACATTTAATTGGGGGACAGCTACGTCATTCCTGCCACTAATTTTGCACTTGAAAACATGAATAATTCAAAGGGTTAAAACAGCTGTGCCAAATACTGGTCAAGTTTTTAAAATTATTATCATAATTCAAAATGCAGTGAACTATGTATGCATACCACACATACAGGACATTGCTCTTTGAAATTGTGTTGTAAACTTTAAGTCTGAAGGATGGTGCATAATCCCTATAGCTGGCTATGGGAGGATGCATTACAGGATATATTCCTAAACAAAAAAGAATAAATTAAAAAATATGAAATATGATAAAGGCCTACTGTGGCATGCAATATTATATTCTAGTTGCAGAATTCATTTCAGGTGCCTTTCATTAATGCTTAAATGTTCAGTATTATGAAGAAACCTGAGTGTCATTCCCATCCCGCTATATTAATCCTAAATCTTATTCAGTACAACAAAGATATTACAAAGGCACAGAGGAAATGTAATTTTAAATGTAAATGTAAAAGACTTTCTATCCTCTTGTGCTGCATTGTTGAATGCGATTTAGGTAAACAACTCGGAACAGGACACAAAGCAGTGAGGGATGAGGTTGGACTGTAAATGACCTGCTGATAGCGACTGTTGCTAACAGATGAAAACAAGCTCATTACATTTCCCATGGCAAAGTGTGCTGTGATTAAAAGGATTACACAATGAATTCAGGGCACCTCAAACACTTAGGCAGAAAATAAATGGGCACATATGATGACGCCTCAGACTGCCTACAGTGGCTTGTCTGTCACATATGAGCAACACCCTCACATGATGGGAATTACCATGCATCTAGAAGGGTTTGCCCTGAACAAATTGCATTTTTCCAGTCAAGACCTTTCTCCGTCTTCACTCCCAGTGAGGTCACCAGTTGTTGCATTCAGCCGTTTCCTCTCGAGGACCCACAGTGATCCTATTTCATTCGTTGGATGCCTCGTTATTAATCCAGGAACACAACTAGTGGTATTTTCACCTCTCTGTCCAAGTATTTTCTCTCCTCTGCTGCTGTGCTGAGGTAGTCTTTATCTAATAACTGCTCTACATTCTCATATCTCAGACTGGGATGTACAGTTTCAGAAACAATAACCTGAAGAAATGTTTTAACCCTTACTCAATTCCCCCTCTTTCTTGCTGTGATAATCGTTTCAACCATGGTGGCCCTTCATAGCTTTTATGACATCTCCATGATTTTTTCTCTCTCTGCTGTGCTGTGTTCTCTTCATTTTCAAAGATTCTATTACATGATTTTGGTATGTGCTGGGAGGTCTTGAGTGGTTATCTCCTCTTTTTCGTGCTAAAGTCATGTGATTCTACCCAGTGTAATATGCTCAATTGATATTAAACTCCATCCTCTTTTTTTCTCTTTTCTTGGGAGTAAATCTACCCAAACCACACAGCTCAGCTAAAGTTCTGTGTGCCACAATGACCCTACAACCTGTGCCACAGCATCCTTCTCTTTCAGTGGGTGGCTACAGCTGAAGCTCTGGCCAAAAACTGAAAGCTGGAAAACCACTTTGGGCTGCTCCCCTTAAGGCACAATTACAAACGAGAAGAAGAAAAGTAGCTGTGGGTAGAAGGGCCTTGGGTTATGCTCAGCTTGGACCATCTGTTCCCTCTACAGGAGATTCTTGATCTATTATATCAGAGGGGAAAAATAATGGAGCCGGGGGGGGGGTCAGTGGCCCTATCAGAGAGTAGCTCTAATACAATGGGAAGAATGTTTGCGTTACACTGCTGTCTCCTGACTCTGCAGGTTTCAGCTGACCTCTGCATGACATAGTGTAAGACTGCAGTCTTAAGCAAGAAGCACAAGGTCTTCTTGGGAGAATGCTTAGTATTGCTGGTGAGATGAATAATGTGGACAAAATAAAGTCAGCACATTATGTTCTTGTGAGGGCAACATAATCTTCATCAGACACAATTTCATCCCAGAAGATGAAAACACAGTGAACAGCTTGATCGAGACGTGGCTTTCTCCCAACTCAGCTTTACTCAAACCTAACCAAGTAGATTTGCTGTCTTGAAACCATGAAAACCAATCGAGGCTAAGTGATGAAACAAAACTTCCGCTTCTTAAAGTGTAAGCACAAATATCAAAGAAATTTGATTTAATTCATTTCAATTCAATTTTATTTGTACAGCACCAAACTCCCAGGAAGAAACCTCCGGCAGAACCAGGCTCAGGGAGGAGCGGCCATCTGCCACAACCGGTTGGGGAGGGAGAAGGAATAATTAAGAGTTAATTAAGAGAAGAGATGGAAAAATGAAGGTACTCTAATTCAGTAAGAACCAAGGGGTGGAGCCTCTTCTTTCCCACACATTCAATGGTGAATCCCATTTGACTGCAAGCACATACTCTTAGAACTAGAGTTACATGTATGAACTGACATGAAAAAGCTGAAGCCCCCTCATCACCTGGGAAGCCACACAGAAGGCGAAAGAATTAGGCTTTCTGAAGTCCTCTCAAAACATGCGTTAGATTTTTTAATTACAGCAAAGCACAAATCTAAACTAAATATAATTTAAATAAGAATAGAACATATTTTGATGAAAGACTTTCGCAGACAAACCTTGAAATAAGACAAAAAATGTCTCTAATTTTGTATATACAGCTACAGCCATCTTGATTCTCCACCAGACATGTGTCTGAATGGAAGCAAAAGCAGAGTTGTACTATCTTAAAAATTAATATTTGGTATGATCATCTTTATTTCTCACCTCAAGTCTGAACTTTATTAGGCAAGTTTTTGTCCATAGCAGATGACCATCAAAATTAATCTCACGAGCTGATGTCATCAGTGGCAAATTTGAGTATTTTAAAGGGGTTTAAAAGCTTTTGGAAAATTAGTCGTATTAGTAGTTACTATTATTTTATAATGCTTTATAGGACTGTGTTGGAGACTGCTCCCTTATGTGAATATAAGCTTAATGCTCCCTGGTCGATCCAGTGGGATAGTACGGGACTATTCCCTTTCTCTTGTCCCTTTCATATTTATGTCCCAGGAGACTAATTGATTAACTCCTGATTTCTTCGTGCATGGCCAACCTGATAATAAAAATAGATCCATTACAGACACACTGGGGGGAAAAAAGAACAGAGAAAAAAAATACACTTGTGATATTGTCTAACTTTCCAATCAGCTAGAGAAGATTTACCATTAATGGAATTCAATCCTGTTATTAATAAAACTATATCACTGTAGGGATTACAGTCCACCTTCACATTTGTGGAATCTAGAATCCATATAAGCAATGATTTTCCTGTATATTCTACAGTACCACCTTTTTATGTACAGCAGATGTAAAACAGTATGCTGTATATTTTTGGATCTACATTAGCCTATGTCTATAGCAGTCTTTTTCCATTTTCCTCCTGCTTGCCAACAAAGATAAAACTATCAGGGCTGCATCAGTTTCCAGCAATATGGAATAATGTTTTTTTTCAGGTGCAATAAACAAATTCTCACCACAGGACAGCAGGCTGAAACAAGGTTGTTCAAAAATGTACCTGCCACAGCAGGGCGGTCCTGGGATCTGGTAATACTGTATGCCAGACTAAGACAGCATCATGCACTTCTATAATACATCTGGGGTTGTCACAAGAGATGCATTCTGTCTACGTGAATGTCATGCATGAGCTCTCAGGGTGAAATTAAGAGATAGCAATGCAGGAAAATAATGTCTGAATGATGTTTAATAGATGTAGTCAAACTTGATCTCCTAAGGTGCGGTTCACCACGAAGAGTTCCACCAACTGCTTGACAAACAGCAGGGAGCCTTCGTCAGTGCACTACTTAATTACGTCAACACCACCCAGATTCCACTCTTGTCTGCACACTCCCACCCTTTTTGCAAACAAAGCATGTTCTGTAGTCAAGGTGAGTCCTTCAGAGGTGGTATATTTGCATCTGGTGCTACAGCAAATTAACATGATCCTCTCTTATCCTCAATGCTGTGTCACCTGGTCCATTCCCTGTCATTATGACAGCTATGAGCTGTGGCCTCCTTGTAATGGGATTATCCCACATGTTCACTATAGAAGATGTGTAGGCTGCTTGGAATGTTATCTTCTGTGTACTCTGTGACTGCATCTGTGTGCACCGTCATTTCACAGACCTCCTTTCCAGTGAAAGACTGTCTATGTTCTAGCATAACAGGCTAGTATGACTCGAACATTCTGTGCCTCATGATTCCACCAAGCTAGAAAAGAAGTTTTGTGCATGCACCTGAACTACTGTCTAGCTTTGCATGGATGGAGTGGAAGTGAATAAATGATGATGGAGGTATCATAAGTTTTACTGAACTTTTTATATGAAGAAAAAAATAAATGAAAATAAATGTTAACTGTGTAGTTAATTTAGGTTTTAGCCTTAATTCGGGGCTGGTTAAAAGTTTTGATAATATAGGCAAAGACTTTGTCCAATATTGCAGTCACCAAATGAATTGACGGAGTAATTTTTTTATTTTTTATTTTTATTAAGTCAACAGTCTGTTATAAAGATAGAAAATATAGAGCTTTACTAACTCTGCCAATGTAAATAGTGGCACAAATTAAATGGAACGCTAGTCCCCATATATTTAATGATCCTACCACAGTTAAGGAGGTCAAAATGGTGGATATATGCAGTTTTTTAGGGTTCCGATTTCAAAGATTTGCATTTAATATTCAACTTCTGGACAGCCATTATTACAATTTCTTTGTGATCCTAATTAAAAAATAATAATCTTTGCTTATTTCATTTATTCCTGCTTCTCATTAATGTGGCTACCATGTGGGATTAGGGTTAGAGTCATGTTAACACCAACTCTATGGGTCATATTAACTTTGCGCACTCCACTGTCTTTTTGCAGAGATTCTGGGAATTGATGAGATGCACAAAATGCTGCATAGCTCCTGTTTCATGTAATTAAATTTATACTCAGGTCATTTTAAATAGAAACTGGCAGACACAAATTTATTTTCACAAAGGAAAGAAACCCATCATTAATGACGTGATCACATTTGGAGATTAATATGAAATGGGATTACATAATATAACTACAGAAACTAGCTAAATTTATATACTTACTTACTTCAATGTACATGTACACTGTTTTCCCAAGTCATGACCAATAGAATTACAATGGGAAACACAATAGGTTCCAACAGAATATTCTTAAACAGTGCGTTTAGGAAATATTTCAGTTCTGTTTTTACAGTGCATCCAGAACGTATTCACAGCACTTCACTTCTCATGTTGCACTCATAAAAGTGCCCACAAATAAGTGTGCATCATACTCAAAAAGACTTGACTATGTAATTACTGCCAAAGGTGTTCCCATAAACTGCCCAGCAAAGTATGTATATACTTATGTGCGTATTGTATTTCAATTTTTTATTTAAAAACAAAAACAAAAAACAACTGTAAGAATTTCAAGCTTTTTTCCCCCACTTTTTGGGGCAGTCTGTGTAGAATTCTGTGTGGGTGAAAAATTAATTTAATCACTTTGGAATAAAGGTGTAATCTGACAAAACACAAGTGAAGTGCTGTAAGTATGTTCTGGATGCGTTGTAAGTAACAGCTTGCATTTCACTTGTGTTTCACACTTGTTTATCACAAGTGAAATACACATATTTTATGTGTGTATGCATTCCTTAGTAGAATGTGGCAGAAAACTGAAGCTTCTGATCTACTGAATTTAAGTAGAAAGTCTCAGCTCACAGCAGTACTGCATATTTTTGACAGTTGATGGTATATAGGAATAAATGTAGAGGAATAAGTGATCAGTGGCAGCATCATTTTATCATTTTTTCCAAATGTTTGGGACCATTTTCAGCCGTGGGTTTACTCACAATATGTACTGTGGTAAAGATTTAGGACAACAGGATGACAAATGTGTTTTGAATGGGACTAAACTACAGTGTGTGCGTGTGCACGTTCATTGTTTTGTCTGTGTAATGGTGGGGCTATATTTTAATAGTTTTTATACATCAGTGAAGCTCTATGGGTAATAAAAAATGTATATCAGGGATGGAAACAGATGTTATGACCCTGCTTAAACTTCTGAAACACAATTCTGTTAAACCACAGGTGAGAAATGGAAAACTCTGAACCACTAACACTGGTACACTGGTATCAGTCAACAACATAGCAAACCTTTGCAGATAGTTTACAGTCATTTTCTGGAAAACTTGTATTCATAGCCTTCTTTATACACAATTCACCAAGCAGCTTGTCACAGAAAAATAATCTGACAGCCACACAAGTGTTTTCTGAATATTTGAAGGACTTGTTGCTTGTATTCTTGTCACACCATGTTGAACTTGGTCTGTCTTGCAGGTGCAAAGTGGCCCTGCTGTCTCACTTCACTTTTATTTAGTATTCCAGCGGTCATGCGGGCAACTTGAGCTCATCTGCAACATTCTTGTCTCTGGCTGCAACAAAGGAGGTTTTAATGTCAGGGGATGGAACAGGCAGTGACAGAATCTCCCCAATGACTCTTTATGGAGTCTTCCTGAAAAACAAAGTCAATAAGACTTGGAACGCCGAGCCACGGGTATTGATTATCTGTCTCTGACTATGAGGCATGAGGGGTGATATAGTGAGGATGAAGGGAAAGGGGAGTGAGAGTAAGGCGCGGTCAGGGATATGAATAGAGAGTGAGAAATGGGAAAAAAATAAGGATGGGGATGCTTTTGGGATTTGTAGACATCAGTGAGATGCAGGGGGAGGCTGGTGAGTTGAATGAAGTATAAATGAGATATGCTCTTACAAATTAAAGCAAAAGTGCAGAAAGTGCAAAGAAGGTGCAAAGTGCCATTAAAAACAAAAATAATGAGACAGTAATCCACTACATCGCTACATGTTGTGTAGATATCAGAGATGAATATAATAGCTGGAAGATGTGAGAAGTACATTTAGTAATTCAAATTGAAAATCTGAGCTGAAAAATTCTGCTAATTAAATTCATATACATGCTTACGTTTATCTGCAAAAACCAAACAAAATAAAAACTTTTCTCCCTTTTTTTTTTTTTTTTGCTGAATAAAAATAACTGCACTGTTAGCACAAGTTGTAGTTACCTTGTTGCCAAGGGGGTCAAAATGATCCCCTTCGTGGTTCTAATGCTAACTATTAATATGAATAAATTAAAGCCATTTATTCTGATTAGATAATAATCTAACGTAATATCCACTAACACATCAGGCACATCATTGTATTTACGGGCTCAAGAGTGGTTCCGAGTATTAAAAAAAAAATAAATTAAAAAATATTTTTAAAAAAAGTTTGTTTGCAGCACTTAAACCACTAACTAGTGTATCTGAACTGCTGCTGAGGGCAGTGTCCAAGAGACCCACACTGTTTGCCTGATAAATCATCTCATGAAGTGCAATAACAAAATATGATCGCTCAGCACAGCAGAGGTCAGCACTAAACAGCACAGCATCATGCCGTTTCTTCCTAAGATCCAACCTTGGAGACAGAAACAGGCTCTGAAGCTCCTCCGCCACATCGGGGTCACCACAGCAGGTAGCTCCACATATTTGATTTTTACATCGGGTGCCCTTCCCAGTGCAACCCCCAGTGGATTTATCTCTCCACCTAAACCAGAGACTTTTCACTTGTTTTGAAACCTTACAAGCTTTAAGTTAGCATTTTCCCTAGAATTAGAAGTAGATTAATTGGACGATAATGTACTATAAAAAGTCATTATGCCTGTTTCTAGGCACATGTTTTACTTAAATTACTTAAGTAGCACTAGTAGTTAACAATCAATCAGTCAGTATTGGTACTTATCAGGATTTGTCTTCTACATTTTCTCCTACTGTGCTAGAAGTGTTCATCAGCAGCATCCACCAGAACAGCTGACAGCATGGGTTTCTCCATAAGAAAGGATAAAATCAGTTTTATCTGTTTAGTAATAACATGCAAAGTTTTTTTTGTTTTTTTTTCATGCTTATAAAGTTGTTAACATTTTTATATCGGCCACTGCTCTGTCTTACTGTAATTCCAGACAGTCAGCTGAAACTGACAGGAACAAATAAGAGTGTAAGAGAGGGGGGAAAACTGTTACCCTAGAAAATGTGAGATCAAATAAATAAATGACAAGTCCTCCTACATTCATGTACTGCAGAATGACTGGAAAGAAGCATTAAGGCAGTAGAAAAAAAGAAAACAAGCCTGTCATGTGGTTTTTATCTAAACCTAGATGACCTACTAAACCTATTGTCTCCCCTTTTGACAATATATCACAGTTGAGAGTGGCTGCTTGAGAGGTCAGGCTCCAATAACATAACTCAGAAAATAATAGGTAAGGGTGTGACAAGCAAAAGCTCGACATAACTCCAGTCCACTGGGAGGGTTACAAAGCTCTGATTAAAAAGCAGACTTCCTCTCATCTCTGGAAATGCAGTGCTAAAAAAAGAAGAAGAAGGAGGAGGAGGAGGTGTGAAACAAGAGTCAGGTGAGATCGAAAAAGTGAACTGATGAGGACAGAGAGGGCAGGAGGGTGAGATAGATCCTGCTCACTGACTCCTTGCATTATTAACCTGTAAAGCCCAGATATGATAAATTTACATGCTGTAGCATGACTTAGTGGTAGACATCTCACAGTACAAGATAATAAAAGGGTACTCAAAAACCAACAATGCATTTCATATTTTATGTGATAAGAAAATAGTACTGCAAGCTTATCTAAATAAAAGATATTGAAAAACTTGACCTGACCTGGGAGTGAGAGTTATTTATTTGTTCAGATGTATCTGCTGCTCCAAGGAAATCTTTATTTCTGATTGGAAGATACTGACATGACTAATACTGTTATATGAATTAACAAATTAAACTGTGTGTTAAACAAGTGTAAAGAGTGACAAGTAACAAATGGCAATGGGGATCAGGAAACACTACAAAAAAAGAAAAAAAAACATTAGTGGTGAACACCAAGTCTTGCTCTTGGTAGAGCAAGACTACCAAGAGCAAGAGGGCAATTTAAAACCTGACACAGGTGTGAAAAAGGGCACAGGTGAGGACAATGAAACACAGGGAAAAACAAAGATGTGGCGCAACGGAGGGAAGACAAAGACAAGAACAAAAACAAAACACATGAGAAACCAATGTAAAACAGGATGTGGAGGACATTTAAAGACAGAAAAATCAAAATGAGCACAGACCACAATGAAAAATACTTCTTTGCCTACTCCAATCAGAGACATTATCAGACACTGGTGATAACGAAGAGAAAATGGTGATTGAAAGTCTCTACAGAACGTAATATAACAATAAAAATGCAATACAGCTACAAATGAGACAAATTATTATATCTGCAGAAAGTGGTTAACCGAGGGATTTATCACACAGAGAAGCAAAATAAACATTTTAATTTTAATTAATTACATTATTGCTGATCACTCTCAGTCCTGCTGTTTAATTTTCAGTTGTGGCTGCACATCAGAGCTCTGAAACTTTAAAGTGGATCCATTTAGATAATAAATGCTACTGCCCCACAGCCTAACAAAGCATTCATGGAAATCCCTTTAGTTTGTCAGCAGATCAAAGTGAAGCT
Source organism: Aulonocara sp. 'chitande type north' Nkhata Bay (assembly GCF_057382095.1). Classification (NCBI taxonomy): domain Eukaryota; kingdom Metazoa; phylum Chordata; class Actinopteri; order Cichliformes; family Cichlidae; genus Aulonocara; species Aulonocara sp. 'chitande type north' Nkhata Bay. Next base: position 17,159,305 of record NC_141362.1, read on the forward strand.
CTTTATTAATTGAACAGGTATCATTGGTGTGTTTTCTGCATTCTAGCAGCTACAACTCAAGCTTTGTAAAAAAAAGACTTAGCAGCAGATTCAGAATACACTTCATTCAGTTGTTTTAGTAAAGTATAGCTTAACAGCGTGCATATAAAAAGCGTATTCGCCCAAGATGGTCTCTGCATGTAAAACATGCACTTCTACAAATCCGCTGGGTGAATGTTAGCTCATTTAAAAATCTATGCAAAGGTTATTTCAGGATTTTGTTGTACTATTTTACTAAGTATGACTGTGCACAGACAATAAAGAGTTATTTTAATGTGAAGAGACATCAGCAAGGAAAGAGGATGCAGAACTTTGGAGGATGGTCACTGCTATTGAAGGACCCTGCGACCATTTGGGATTTTTTTTTTAAAATTAAGTCTGCTATTTTGACGGTATCTCATCCTCCTTTTATCTTGTCTTTACATGCTTTCAGTGAATCATTGCAAGATGGACTGAAGAAGATTATCTTAGTTTGGTTCTTTGGTTTTTTAAGACAGAAAACTGCAGCTGCGTACTGTGGCCTCAGTTTGTTTCTCTGCTGCATTTATATAAATTATCAAAAATATTTCTTGGGCTAAATCAAATTTGTAATGAACAAAGTCTCTAACAGATTAAGATTTTTTTTTTCTTTCCATCTTATAAGGATATTTCATATTTTTTATTTACAAACCTTTCTTTTATTTTTTATGAGATCCAATTTATGTGAAATATGCAGAAGCCACAATAATTCTACCTCATTGTCCTTTCTTACCTCTTTGTTTGCAATGGTAAGCATTTCCTTGTTGACATTCAATAAAAACCTTCACTCTGTGCTGTCCTTGCATTTCTGCACCTGTGTGACTTGACCTTTTCTTAACAAGTTAAGTAACACACCTGGGAGATATGGAAAAAGCAATATATTTTCCCCTACTGAACCATTACTAGGCATAGCTTAGAGAAAGCTTTAGCCTGCAGTTCAATTTATTCTTACTTCATAAAAAGAAGTGGTGGGGGAGCGCGCCTTGGAGGATGAAAAAACACTCAGCGCTGGTTGATCTGGGGGGTTCAGCGCTGCGGGGATCATAAACAGATGCTAAGACACTCAGAGGGAAGGTTTTCTTCTCTTTTGTTTGACGCCCTGTGTCGCTCCTTCAACAGCAAGTAGCTCTGTCGATGGACTTCTGTAAACATTCACCCTCAGTTGCTTAGTGCATTTCATCTTTTCTATATCCCTTAAAACAATAAAATGTTCACTATTCAGCTCAGTAACTGCTGAGAACCCATGGAGAAATCATTTGAAATAAAACAGCAATATAGTTTATCTGCTGCCATGTAGAACAAAGTTCAATATATCTTTTTGCAATGTAACAAAACCCCCCATTTTGATGCTTAGCTTACATAAATGCACAAGTAACACACACGCTTTTGCTGTATTTTCAAAATGTACGTTTTACTTGCAATAAGAGAGACTTTTATGAGTTCTGCATTTGACCAGTTAATACCCTCTCCCATTAAGAGTCAGGCAGATGGTTTGAAATAATGACAAACTAATTTAACATGCATACATTAGATTACATCCATCTATAGGTAGATGGACATTGTCCATAAAAAATGTCAGTGCAGTGAAAGTGTTCCAGACACATTTGTTTTGTTTCTTCAGTCTTTAATCCGTCTCTTTATGAAAAGGCAACTTAAGCACCACGGTAAAACTGCACCAAGTGTGAGGATAAACTCTGCCTTAAATACTAACTCTTTATATAAGCCCACGCAGCTTCATCACTCACATAGATACAAAAAAATATGAAGTCAACACATTAGTGCACTTTTAAACTTTGTCAAGAGAAGAGAACAAGAAAATACTGCCAAGATTACAGATAGTTGTTTCAAGAGACAAATCTCCAGAAGGAGACAGTAATAGACATGACATGCTGGTAAGTGGTGGAGCAATTATTCAGGCTTAGGAAACAGTGACATTGCATCATGATCGTATATATGCTAATATATAAAAAGTCAGCAGTTTTCCCTTGTGAGTGCTTTGCTATATGATTGGGTCTTTACTGCTGTTGAATAAAAGTGCAGACAGCATTTTACTGCTGTACTTTATCAAAGGAGATCTGGTTTAAACTCATTTATATGGATTTTGGCAGTAAAATCTGGGTGAGTGCTTATATATCATCAGCTTATATGTGTAAAAGCTTAATTGAAAAAAGGAAATGGCTGAAAAATAAATGCAGTGGACTATGTAGTGCTACATCTCCCTTTGGACTGTTGTAAAGTATAAAGTTGATCAAAAGTGGAAATACTCAATGCATTCCAGTCTGTCTTTAGTGACTGATTACCTGCTGACTTTTAAATTTGTTACTTACTTAGACCACTCTAGCTGCTCTGTTGAAGAATTGACTGTTTTGTTTAACAAACCCAAAATATATGCTAATTTGACATTGATTGTATTAAGCACCCCTCAGATGAATGTTTCGATTGACCTTTTCATAAATGACTTAGCTCACAGAGGTAAGTGGAATAATTTAGAACTGAGATTTGTCACTTTTTCACAATTTATTTTCCTGTGTCGCTCGTCATATACCAAAATATCACTTTTCTCTCCATTCGTCCTAGTTCTGTCAGCATGTGCTGAACTTTAACTTGAGAGCATAATGCCTGAGCAAAGATTTTAAACTTCAGAATGTGACCTGCTCCTTTTTCGTTTGGAGAAAAGTTGACTCAGTTATTTGAAATAACCTACTATTTTATGCATCACTGAAAATTGGCGGAGGGAAAAATGTTGCTTTTCAGTTGCTTTGTAAAACGTAGATACCACAAGCACATTCGCAGGGAAAAAAAGAAAAAAAAAAGCACATTAGAGTGCTGTGTGACAAAGCTTCACAATAAAGGCACTCAATATCCCGCAGCCCCCTGTCATTCCAGCCTTTCACAATTTTGCCAGCATGGACCATTAATGCTTGGTCGCCTGGGACTGGTTCCAGAGGAAAAGGGGAATGAAGAGATGATGCGTACATGTGAGTGATACACATTCTAATGCTGCCATTAGTGCTGTCAGTAAGTAATTTAACATTTGAATTTTGGAATGGAAAGCTTGTAAGACATTTTCATCACACTTTGTTTTTTGGCATTCTAGCACTTAGATATTGCGAAACAGAAAACTGGCAACAGCAGCTGACTTATTTGAAATTGCTGCCAGCAGGACATCATTTTTGTTTTCTTTTTCTGTGTAGTGGTAGGTCAGCTGATGTTAGCAAGCTTCCCTGCATACTATTGGTGAATTCCCGGGGCACAGATATATGGTGGTAACACAGAAATAAACCATTTTACTCACTGGGGTACATATTTCTTGGGCTGTCTTTTGTTGCAATTAACGACACTTTGTCAGAAAATGATAAATTAAAAATGTTCCAAATGTCAACAACACCACAAACATAGTCAGGTGGTCCACAGCTTTATCAAACAAACTGCTGTACTACATGTGGATAAGCCATATCTGTGCTGTCCAGTTGATTATATAGTTGTGAAAATGTAAGCTATAACATTGATTCACTTGCTAATTCTAACTCCTCACATTACTCTTCAGATCTTTAGAGCAGTAGTTCTAGTTTAAACATAGCATATCTCGTGTTAATATGTTTGCTTTCAATCAATATATTCTATCCATCCATCTTCTTTCACTTGTCCGGAGTCAGGTAGCAGGGGCAGCAGCCTAAGCAGTGAAGCCAAGATCTCCCAGTAACCTCAGGCAGGGAACATTGGGGCATTCCCAGGCCATCTGAGAGGTATAATATCTCCAGCGTGTCATGGGTCTACGCCGGGGCCTCCTCACCTCACCGGGAGGCATCTTTTTTAGATGCCGGAAACCACCTCAGCTGGCTCCTTTCGATGTGGAGCAGTAGTGGCTAAGCCTGTCCAGGATGGCTGAGCTCCTCACCCTATTTCCAAGGGAGAGGCCAGCCACCCTTTGGAGAAAGCTCACTTCCACCGCTTGTATCCTGATCTCATTCTTTCGGTCACTACCCAGAGCTTGCGACCACTGGTGAGGGTAAAGACAAATATCGACTGGTAAATCAAGAGTTTCACTTCTATGCTAAGCTCACTCTTCACCACAACAGACTTGTACAGCGACCATATCACTGGAGCCGTAGCCCTAATCTGTCTGTCGAATCCCCGGTCCACTCTCCCCTCACTCATGAACTAGACCCAGAGAAACTCCTCTACTTGGAGGGCAGCACCTCATCCCTCACCCAGAGGGGCACTCCAACCTTTTCCAGCTGAAGACTGTGGCCTCAGACTTGGAGGTCCTTATTATAATTCCCGCTACTTCACACTCAGTTGCGAACCAATCCAATGTGACCTGGAGGCCAGTACCTACTGGTGCCATCAGAACCACATCATCTGCGAAAAGCAGAGATGAGATTCTAAGACCACAATTTTAATTTATTCAGCATGACCAGAGGGTATGCTTTCAGGACATAGTAGAGCAAGCTTTTCTCAAACCCCTAGTTTGAGAAAATTACATAAATTACTTATTACTTATAAAATACTTCACTAAAATATAACACAGACATCTTTTTTACATCAGATTTTTTCCATCCAGGCAGTTACTTGAGTCATTGTTGTTGATTAGCACATCTCAGCTCAAACAAAGGTGAATCATTGTTATTTTGTTCCTGGAGCAGAAATGATTTTTGTTATTGTCCCTTTTAAAGAGATAAAGATCGTACAGAAAACAATTCAAACATGACCTGGATGCACTACTTTAAAAAAAACTTGCCTTTTTAAATAAACTCCATCCTTCTTAGGTCCAGTGCTATTCACGTATAGAACAACCTGAAAAGGGGCCACATTTTGTAAAAGCACAAATATGCATGTTTGGCATCAGTAATGAGAAATTATATGCAAAAACCTTTCCTCAGAGGATCTCTGTAGACCTTGTGTACTGTTTCCCTGACTTATGTGTTTGTTAGCAGATTCCTAAGGTAGTCCAGGGGGATTTCAGGCATGACCGGAGGGTATGCTTTCAGGACATAGCTAGTGGAGCCAGCTTTTCTCAAACCCTAGTTGCACAGATGTCTAGGACACACTGTTCTAAGCCCTGCTACTGTCTCAGGGGAACAGAAAATCTGAGTTGATAAAGGATATACACTGGCTGGTAAGTCTTTGCTCATTCAATCTTTAAAAATTCAAGCATCCGTTTTCTTTTAGATTAATAATTTTTTGCTTCAGAAAAATTGCCCCATTGGTGTTCTGAAGAAATCACCAGCTTTTTCAACCTAAGAAGTTAATGTGCTTAATGCACGCACATAAGTATCACAGCGCCAATCACCTATATGTACTGGATAGATGCTTGCTTCAGATAAATGCTAAAGGTTAATGATGTGAAAAACAGCACTAAGCAACAACCAGATGGAGCTGCTGCGTGTGTTAATCTCCTTCTGTCTTTATTTCTTTGCCACACAGAGAACAACACATTATTGCACCTTGAAAGATTTTTCATGAGCGTTCATGGTGTTGTGTAAAGAAATGGATCATTAGTTATTGTTTGGGTTTATATCATTACCTCTCAGCACTGTTAGCATAAATTATGCATTATTGGGAAATGCAGATGCAACATATAAACAGTTTATACTTTTTTGTCAATATTCATTTATTGTGCCTGGTTTGAAAGAGAAAAGCAAGGGTCACAGTGTTCTCTGATGTATTCAGCTCAATGAAAAGAAGTAGTAATTATGTCAAGAGGAAATTAAAAGGGTTTAGATTTGAAAACTTTTACACGGGTACAAGGGTAACCTGACAAAACTTTAGTTTCTTCCTTTCGTGCTTTTTTTCAGGAAGAGTTTAGGCTAATTAAAACAGAATAATGGCTTGCAGAGAGTCAACAGAAATAGAGGACAGACAAAACAGTGCATGTACAAAGCAATGCAATGCAACAGACTGATAATTTAACAAATAGAAGAAGAAAAAGGTGCAAAGTTACAAACAAGTGTTGTGACAGGCTGGGAAATTGGAAACAGGTGGAGTGGGAAGGTGGGTGTGTGAGTCAGGTCACTTCAAACATTAAGAAACATGCAGCACTGATGATATGTGATAAAAGGTTTTCTAATATATCACACGAACCACTGAATAAACTTAATTGACCTATTCTTAAATATCTGTGTAACATATTAAACCATATAATTTTTGAAAAGTTGTAATGCCATGTAACAATTTAAAATTTAAATCAATATTTTATTCAAAATAGAACTGGGAAAGTCTATCAAATGTTAAACTGTGACAGCAACATGTATTATCAAAGTTGGGATCAGGGCAACAAAAAGGCTGCAAAAGTGGAACTTGAAGGGAAACAGCTGGAGGAACACTTTGCAACTAATTAGGCTAATTGGCAACAGGTCATGATGATGTCTGTGAAGGTTCTCAGTCATCCAGGTCATCGTAGTCAAAGGAGCTTGCAAAGAAAAGCGTCTGGACTTCTTTAAGTTACTTGAAGACGTTTCACCTCTCATCCGAGAAGCTTCTTCAGTTCTTCTTCGTGCTTGGAGAAAACTCTCCAAGCACGACATCCCAGTGTATTTCAGACCCAGCAACACGCTCAGACAAAAACTGGTTCACCTGAAAGACAAAACACCAAAACACAGACTTAACAATGTGGTGTATGCTGTACAGTGCAGCGAGGAATGCTCAGACCTCTACATTGGAGAGACCAAACAGCCACTTCACAAGCGCATGGCACAACACAGAAGAGCCACCTCCACAGGAAAAGACTCAGCAGTCCATCTGCATCTTAAGGGTAAAGGACACTCTTTCGAGGATGCCAATGTTCACATTTTGGACAGAGAGGACAGATGGTTTGAAAGAGGAGTGAAAGAAGCCATCTATGTCCACTGTGAGCGACCATCTTTGAACAGAGGCGGGGGTTTACGACACCAACTCTCTGCCATCTATAATCCAGTTTTGAGATCCCTTTCCAGACGCCTTAACGCCCACTCACATCCTGGGCCATCTGATCTCAGGAATTCGCATGATAAGGTGGGGCCAGGTTTCACAATGAACTCACCCGAAACTCTGGCTGATTGGGACCCACACCCAGTTTCACACCTTGGCTCAGGGGATTAGAGGATCATCAGGGGGTCCTTTTGTCCCTCTGTGGGGGGTTACTCCCACTAGGTTTATATCTGGGACTCTCCACCATTTGACCTTAGAACTGAAGAAGCTTCTCGGATGAGAGGTGAAACGTCTTCAAGCAACTTAAAGAAGTCCAGACGCTTTTCTTTGCAAGCTCCTTTGACTAGGTCATGATGATGTAGCCCTCATTTACTCAATACCATTAAATAAATGGGCTTTGGGTTCTTTTTCTAGTGTACTCTCGTACGATGTTTTAAATTAACTTCTCTTTTGTTTCTGGGATCAATGAACCTTATTCCTTAACAGTAGCACTACACGCGAAAATTAACACTAGTGTCTATAGTGCAGTAAATCATGTCATACACCATGTAAAGTAGAGCATTGCAACCCTCCTTTAATTTACCAAACAATGAAAACAAGAAAATAATAAAATGGCAGATTTCAGTATTCAGGCAAACCAAAAACACACACAGCAATTTACCCACTGTACACAGAATCTCCACACATACAGTGTAAACCACCAGTGATAAAACAATTATAGTCCCAAACTAAACCTAAAGCCAGCAGAGATAAACCCTACGTTGCAGGCCTGTATTGCTCCAGTATAAATCCAAAACGATCTCCCAACCGGAAGTTCTTCACTCAACGAGCAAAAAATAAATAAATAAACTCAGTACCTTGTGAAACGTGCAATTCCCACCAGCTTAATCCAGGTAACAAGTTGTCTTCAGCTCCGTCAGAAACACTCCGCTCTGAATGCAGTAGCACAAAGATGAGGAAGGTCCGTGATCTCCACGTGCTCCACAAGCTACCTGTTTTAGCTTCCCACGTTGCCAGAGGTACTCTGAGTGACGCGGGCACTCAGAGTGACTATCTGGGGTGTGTCCGTCGTTATCCAGTTCGGTAACGATCCTCTGCAGCTTGTTACGTTCCACAACTATAGCGAAACGGCAGCCTACAGTAGTCCTTATTAGCGAACGGCTGGGTTAGCCTCACTTTAACTTAATGCGTGCACAGCCGCAAGAAACAAAGCACACAGTCCAGCAGACTCACGCTGAAACTTTACGTGTTATGTCACTAGCTTACCGACACTGTGACTTATCTGTCCGAAAAGTCAAAACACACTTACTCTTAGTACATAAAAAAACAAGCTAACTTCTCCGGATGCTCCGTGTAACTCACGCACCACCTCTTCTCGCGCTCTCGTCTCTTTTTCCCTTTTCCTTCTCCACCCTGTGTTACCTTCACCGACCTTATCCCCCGTAGGAAATTACAGTTCTCACAAACAATTCACAAGAAAAGAAAGATAACTTATTTTAAACAATGCAAACATGTTTTTAATAATTTTACATGAACTTTTACCTTTTTAATAAACAAGAAAATTTAAATAAATGAACTCTTTGATATTTATATTCTCAGACTTCACTTATCTTTTACTATTTATGCATCTTTTAAACCCGGGTTACAATGATGTAAATGGTTTAAACAGAGCGTCTTATAGAGTTTCTCAGAAGTAAAGGTGGGCAGAGGTTCACAGATTTTTACATAACTGAGGCTAAAGGTAATGGAACAATTTCAAAACATGTTTGTCAAAGTAAAATTACGAAGACTTTCAAAAGATTCCTTAATCTTTTGATGATATTGAAGCCTGGTTCCAAAGCCTGAATCTCTGATGAAGTATGGTGTGTATGAGTCTTTCTAAAAGTGGCAGCTTTTCCACATGGTAAGACATTATCAGTGCTCTGATGTACATAGGTTTAGTAGCATATGTTCCTATCAAAATGATGAATTTTCAGGGATGGTCTTGCATATTTACACATGCTAAGCTATATACAGCATCTCTTATAACAGCATGGCTTTATAGTAGAAAAGTCTGGATGCTAAACATGCCTGCCTGACTGCATGTTTGTATTGCTGCCATCAAATTCCAAATGAGCTAATATTTTTTAAGTAATCATACATTTTCTCAGCTTAAACATTTGGTATTCTTTCTGTGTTTTATTGTGAATACAATAAGAGTTTGAGATCTGCAAATTATTATTCTGTTAGTCACATTTTACAGTGTCACAACTTTTTTTAAAAGCAGGTTTAGATAAAATTGTCATCAATGTAGGACTCAAACGCAGGACTCGTACATAGAATGAAACTTACAGTCTTCTTGCTGGGAAGACTTCCCTATAAAAATAAACTTAATAAAAAACAAACCAAAACCTCGAGCATGAAATCCAGAAACTAAAAACACAACCTAGGAAACCAAACCAGGGACTGAGAACTAGAATTTCATCAGGCCCACGCAGGGAGAAACACAGCACAGTGAGAGTACGACGCAACAAAGGGAAACACGGGGCTTAAATGCACTGGGAAGACAACGAGAGGATGGAGAAGAGGTGGGAACACAGCTGGGACAAATCAGACTAACGAGATATAGAAAACAAAGCAGAATACATTGACAATGATTCAGACTGCCAAAATAAAACAGGAATCATAACACAGAGACACGGACTTGACACAGAGACAGACTCTGAAACAGCGGGAATATGAAGCAGAGAGACAAGAGTCAAAGGATGTGGGACAATGGGAAGACATAAAGACAGAAAACTAAGACTAAACATACAACACACGGAGAACAGAATTAGACCTTCACCAGGAACACAGAGGCTGCTTCCGACCCCCACCAGTAGGCAACGGGTGAAGTGTCTTGCCCAAGGACACGACGACCGAGACTGTCGGAGCCAGGGCTCGAACCGGCAACCTTCCGATTACAAGACGAACTGCCAGCTCTTGAGCCATGATCGCCCCAAGTTAATCTTTCATATCCCTGTCCAGATAAAGAACTCAGAAACCTTATTTGAAACAAAGCAAACAGCCTGAAAATCAATGGTAAATTAAGTTTCCTGCTATGGCAGACAAATGAATAGGGACGATTGATGTATTTAAATCTAATCCACTTGGTCCCATAACTCTACACTGTAACAGTACTACATAATTTGAATTACTTTATTTTAGCACATTCATGCAAGTGCCAACCAGAGGTCAGTTTGTCCATGCTGTTTGTGTGCTGGACTTAGAAGGATAATGAGCATGCTCTCTAGGTCACTGTACACTTAACATTTGGATTCTTCATGAAGTGGCATATGTACAACTCGCCAGCTTTCACTGGAAGGAGATCAACTATAGATTTTGGCTTTACAGGACACAAGCCCAACAAATCCTGATAATCTACTGTGAAAAAGGCAATGACTCAACAGTGAAACACTCAACAAGAGTTTAAAATGAGCTGCATAGTGTACACAGTCATAATGTGTTTGAACCGAGCACACATCTAACACGCTGCTTCAAATGAATTCTTCCTGCACATTTTAATCTTTAGGAAATATATGAAAACACCAGAATGAAAGTGAAAGTGCCACTGGTGTCCATGTAATCTCCACACTGGTGAAAGCAAACAAAATAGATATAACCAGAAAAGACTCACCTGGCAGATGGGCCTGAGAAAATAGCATTTCAGTTAATATGATTTGTGGATGGAACTTATTTCCGGGACCATTTGCACACTTGAAAGTGTGCCATAAAATATTCATAATGCTTGTAGCAGAGAAAGAAAATCTGTCTCTTCAATTACAGAGGCAATTTTTATGCATGAGATTTGCAAACAAGTTTACCACATACCTGCTACAGTTGGATACAATGATTTAGTCCCATTCATCATCCCAACCATCTGGATGACATGGGGGTGGAGGACGTAGCACCGGGGACGGGAGCCGCCAAGAGGAAGGGTTTGAGGTTATACACACTTCTATGCTCTATTTACTGAGTGACATTTACACAATGTTTTACAAAAGGGTGAGCTGAGGTGAGCTACTGAGATGTATCATGCTGTGCTTCAGATGTCATGCAGAGCTTCGTTATGTGGTGCTCACTGTTTGAGCATAAACTCAAACATGAATCAATAGGTAGAACTAGCTTTTTCTTTCAAATGAAACTTTGGACCATTTATTAGTGGACCAACTTGTGATTTTTTGGTATATGTTCCAGTGATCAGATGGGTACAAAATTATGATTATATGAGCATAATCCTGTTATGAGACGTGACACATTTCATATGTCATGCCTTAAGACATGGCATGGGAAAAACAGGCTAAAGACACAGACCTAGAACGGATCTCCATCCATTATCCATCCAGCTCAGGGATGTGGGGTCTATCCTAATGTCACTGGGTAAGAAACAAATACTGTATATAGTTTAGTTTGCACATTTCCTCATCCCTCTCCTCATGTCTTAGTCCATCTACAAAGGAGGAGGAGACAAAAAGGAGAGAGAGGAGGCAACTAATATTTAACAAAATGAGACAGCCTTGCTTTGAAACCTAGTTTTAAAGAGGCGTCAAATCAATATGAAATTTGGCACAGATGCTTCATAAACTGTTTTGTCATAGCCAAAAAATGTTCTGTTTTATCATCTCAGATGTAACAGTTTTTACCATCCTAACAGTGACACTTTTTGCCCTATATTTAAGGCTGGTTTTATTAAATTCACAGCATTTGCCATTTGACAGCAAATCTTACAGTTTTGGTCATCTTATAAAACAGATGTAAGTAATGGATACAAAGTTTAAGGGAATATAAGGCAATATACAAACTCCCATCACAGTTTGTATATTGCTGATGTGTGCTATGACTCTTTTACACAATGAAGGTAAAAAACTTTTCCACAAAGGATAAGTCTATGAATCCTTGATTATAGCTCCTCTGTCAAGCCTTTTCTCTCTTTTTCTGATGCATTTTAGGAAGTCAGACACCTATCAGCAGAGCGTATTGAGACTGATTTCCAGGACATAGACAGGAAGACAGAGAACAGAGGAAAAAAGAAGGCACACATTCAAGAAATTCCTATCGAGACAACCATTCACACTCACATTCACATCTACAGTCGATTTAGAATCAGCAATTAACTGAACAGGCACAGCCTTTAAGGGGAAGCTCGAATACCTGGAGAGAACCCACAGAGTAAAGAACACGCTGCACACAGGAAGCCCCAAAACCAGGACATTCTTGCTGTGAGGCAACAGTGAGCACTGTTATGATGTTAGTACTTTGTGCATGGTTCATTTTAGTCAACAGAACATATTCATGTTACATTTATTAAGGTTATATCTTATATTTGATATTTTACATAATATAATCACAGGTTATTATACATCTTTTATGTCTTTTAAACATTTTGACACAACTCCTGCCATCTTTGTGCACAGTTGCCATTGTTCCTACTGTTATTTTTTTATCTTTTGCAAGGTTAGTGGAAACTCTGCAGTGTTACCACAGACTATCACCAGTAAGAGTCTGTAAATTCCAGTTAAATCATCAGTAAATCCAGGTAAGTCACTTCTAAACTCTGACTAAATTCTCTGGTATTACCTACCCGATCTTACCACTGAATTGTAACTCATTCAGGAGAGGCTTCTATTACTTGTTCGCTGAAGTATTTTCTGTCTGGTTTCAGCTTTAGTAGCGACACTAAATCTTTAGATAACATTAATAAAGTGATGTTTCTTCAGCCAGCAGTCAAAGGATGATTTAGACCGCCACCATTAATGGAGCTTATTTGCTTCTCCTGACAGCAAAACAAAAGCTGTCCATCTGAAAGTCGCATGTGCTTTTGTGTAATTTGTCTCCTTTGTTTCCACCTCATCTCTGGCAAATGTGTAGATAACTCCAATTATCTTATTTTTCTTCCAATAACCTACAATGTCATACATTACTGACAAACATATATTGTTAATTAATGCTGCTGGCACTTCTTGTTATCACTGATACAACAGCAGTGAGACACAATATAGGCCTGTTAAGGAAAGGCAGACGAACATTATTGATCATGAGCTGCAGTATGTAATTCTACTGATGCTGCGGGTCACTAAATTAGATTTTGCATTATTGCAGTGATAGCTACAGTCAGCAGTAATCTTAACTTATCTTATATACTGACATTAATTCTCACCTCGAGTTGTTATTTAATTTGGTTGCAATTTATTTTTTTGTTTTGTTTTTTTGGGCGCGAGCCTACTAAAAAAGGAACCAGTTGGTCAGAAACATTTAGAGTTTGCTGTTGGGCAGATTTGACAAGAAGCCATAATTGCTATTATGCTATAGAAGACACAACATTAGTTTGAATCACCTGATGATTTTGGGGTCAGTGTGTGCCTCCTGAAACACTTGGGGGAACAACTGTCTGTTATGCTTGCTAGCTCTGCTGTGTTCACTGGCTAGCTGGCACTGCAGTTTGGTGAAGGGCATAGAAATTGTAAGATGACTGCATCCATAGCATTTTATTGTTTTATCAACCACTCATCTTGATTAACACAAAGTTATATTCACCCCTTCAAACATACATTCACACAAAGCCTGTATTTTGTATGTTTGTACATCACATTTTCTTGTGCCTAGTCTATGATTCAGTTTCTTGCTTAAACACACTTTGAAATGTGGAGTGGAGGAGCCTGGGAGCGAACCCCTTTCACCTTCCAATTAGTGGATTCCACACTCTACCTCCGGATCTGTCGCCCACATGCTGTGAGATTTTATTTAATTTAATTTTTTCCCACCAAACAGTTCCATCCAATCCATTAGCCGAGACACGCAAAAACAAAATAGACCTTAAAGTGCACATCAAAATCAGATGACTGTTTCCTATAGGTTCATTATACCAACAGTCATTTAATCATTTACCAAATATAAAAAGAGATTAACTGGTGCAGCTAAGACATTTAACAGCAAACAGTTGCTTCTTCTTTTTTTTTTTTTTTTTGTTAGCGATTTTTCTCCCGTGTCGATGTTCTGGGTTATTAAATCTTACTTTTTTTTTTTTTTTTTTTTTTTTTTTTTGGCCTGTCCCGTTTGGCTCTTTTGCCATCAGAATTGTTGTCTAAAGGCAAAGAAAGATGCCCAACGGATTTACTTTACCAAACTGACCATCCCAGCCTTGCCGTAATGGTCCATTTGATTCACCTTTTATTGTTTATTTTATTTTCACTTACTGAATACGGGACAGACTTGACTGGGGGAAAGAAGGGGAGAAAGAAAGAGGGAAAGAGAAACAGCTGAGAAGAGGGACGGGGGAGAAGGGCAAAAGACAAAAACCAACAGAATGGGCAGAGAAAAAAAAATGCATATATCAATCACCTGGATCACCTGCTGAGAAAGAAAAAAGAAAGCAAGCAGAAGAGAACAAGAGTAATAGAATAAACAACATCACAATGATATATGGGAATATGACAGTAAATACTAAATGTTAAACATTATTGTGCAGCACATAAGATCAACAGAACACAGTGTGCTTTGAGGTAGGAGCCAAAAAGGGTGTAGTTTGTGGGTGTGATCACCCGTGTGTACACCTGTGAGCATGGACGCGCTTGTTTTTTGTTTTTTTAAAAGGTTCCTTCATGTAATAATCTGCTAGAGGGTGTGGGGGTGTGAAGCAGGTGTGAAGCAGGTGTGGAGGAGATCAAAACTCCAGACATCCAGAGGCCCCCAGAACACAAGTTGCTTCTTCTGTCATTAGACAAAATGTATTAAACTTCTGCTCAGATCATCGCAGATTTTTGAATAATAAAAAAATCAGTCTGTCAACCAACTGATTCGAGCTGTCAAACTGCTGCATCGCTTCTAACAGTCAGTTAGAAATTCCATCATGACAGATTTTACATTTCTGTTCCAGAGCTTTTTTTCAGTCTGCAAGGCAGCAATTACATTTTAGAGCTCAAAGTTTTATTCTCCTGGGTACATTCAGTAAACACAACTTTATCTAAGCTTTTCTTTAGTAAGTTTGTGATTAACTGTCAGCTGAATGAAGCATTGCTTAAGCGCTTATAGGTTGAGTTTGCACAGATAAGGTTGAAAAGCCTTCATAGACTTACTTTAATTTATAGAAATGTGTGTCTGTTGATAACACTATTTGACAGGGGAGATTTAGTTCGTTTTTCTCTCTCTTTTTTTTTTTTTTAATTGATGATTGAGGTTTACCCCTTTTTTGCTTGTGACCTTCACGCGTTAGTATTGACATGCTCACTTAACAGGGCTATCGACAGCATACAGGGGTGATTTCAGTGCCAAATCTCACATCGCATATTACATCATACTCTGAATAGCACATGAGTTCTTGAGCTGAAAGATGAAAAAATGGAGGTGTTGAAAAAATAATCAGTGGAGGTGGAGAAGTACTGATGCAACGCAGGGCACGCATTGACTGGTTATTTGGAAACTTAGCGCAGCTCCCATGCAGGGAAAGTTTAGGGGAACACAGACATTGTGTAGGTGCATCACAGGAGGCCAGCTCCGGTTGATTGTGAAAACTCACAAAAAACTTAAATGTAAAATAAATAGAAAAAAAATATTTCAATATGTAAAGGAGTGAAGTTATTCTTTTTATTATTCTCCCATTTGCGTAGGTATTTGCCTACACAGAAGAATGCTGAGCCCTTAATACAACACCTTACTCTCTACCTACTAGCTGTCTGCTGTGTATAGAGTTATGTGAAGCCTGCATGCCTGCTGTATTGGGAAATTAATGTAAATGAACGGACTGAATCTTTTACATCTTCTTTCAGATGCTTCCTTTGGGGCCACCACAGAGGATTATCTCCCCCATGCTTCTTGTGTCAGACCAGCCCTCTGCATGTTCTCCTTCACTATAGCCATAAAACTTCTCTTTAGTCTTCCTCTTTTCCTCTGCTGCTCAGAGGTCCAATTGTTCAATTTATTCATTATCCCACCTCAGGTATCTCAGCCTTATTTCTCTAACTTTGTCTCCAAACTGCTGAATCTGAATAAATTATATAGATTAGTGAAGTTTTACTCTACAATTGTTAATGATTTTCTTCAGCCAGTCATTACTACATCTGCTGAAATAACTAGACGTTGGTAAAATTATTCAAGGAATAAATACTTCATAAAATCATGTTAGGTATGGCAGACATGAAAATATCAAGACTGGAATTAATAGAAATATGAGCCCATCATGAAGAAACTGTAGAAATGACAGTTAATGTAATAATGGGGTGATGTAATTGCATTTTCTATCCATCCAGAGAAGCATTTTATTGCAGTTTGACTATTATTACACTATTATACAGGTTTCACTTAATTGCTTGTTACAGAGAGAGAGTCAGAGTGACAGCTAATGTGATACTTATTAAGCCAGATAGAAAGCAGACCGACTCGGAGAAGAGGCAAAATTGCATCTGGCAGGCACAAATTTTAAACTTTCCCTGCCCAGACAACTTTGTCTCAGGAATAAACAAACCCCACGCTGAGTTAGTGTGTCCCTTAGTAGCTATTAATAATAGGGTTATTAATATAGCATTCAAGGAATACAGGAACACCATGAATGTAGTGATGAGGGCGATGATAGATAAGGCTTGGTTTCAAAAAGCATGTTGGACATGAAAACCTTTATTCATGACCTCCAATAAAATCTGCTTTGACTCTATAAAAAGACAAAACAGACTGCTGCGGGCCACGCTCAGGCATCCTAGAAGATGGATAGATGCATTGTGGGTCTGCTAGCGTGCAAAAGCTGCATTAAAGTAACTGTTTAAAAAAATCAGACAGCCTAAACGGGGTTACTGCCCTGCAAAATAAAACTTAAGTAGTAGTTTCTGGAGTAAAGCACTGAGAGTGAAAGTCAAAGATGAAAGCAGATCAAGATAATTAGGATGAACGCGCCTACTGGGTAGCACAGCCAAAGAAACAATGATAGTCAACAAATCTTGCCTGCTTTTTCTCTATTCATCAAAACTTTGCTATTAACAAAGTGCTTATTTCGTATCCTAGCTGGCACAAATCAGAACACTTATTCCACTCAAGTGAGGAAGCTGAATCTGCATATACTGCCGTGTGTGTGTGTGTGTGTGTGTGTGTGTGTGTGTGTGTGTGTGGAGACTCCTGGCATATCATTAGCCTTAGTGCTAATGATATGGAGTTAAACTGAATTATTTATATTTGTGTAGGGAATGAAAGTTTTAAGCTTGTGTGGAGGCCAATGTCATTTTCAATTCTGCTTATTGTTAGGATTTATTTCGGGTTAGCTTATTTATCCGAGGTAAATTTTTCTGTGGGGAAAAATCAGAAATCTGCTTAACGTTATGCATTAGTCGAGGTGGTTGTAGTCTAAGGGCTGTGTTGGGGAGTGGGGAACTACATGTAATTAAACAAATAGAATATGTATATGTAAACCCCAGGTGTAGCTTTTGGGTCTCAATTAACACTTTCCTAAAAACTTAGATGCTTTCTTTATTTTCAGGTTAATTAAAAAAAAGTTTGTTTTGTAAATTATGGTCTCTGTGATATCATGACTGACACCATCTGATGCTTTACCTTTCCAAAGGACATGCATGCAGAAATTGCAGTAAGTTGCTGTAACAAAAGAGGGAGATGTTTTATTTCAAGCCAACACTCCAATTATCTACTAAGCCAGTATTTAAACAAACATTATTAACACATTTACATGTATACATATTAGTCACCTAGCATAATCGTCTCTGGCGATGCACTTTATACGTTTTTTTTGCTCATTAGTGACTCCTTGGCTTTAAATATATAATCTCCCTCTGCTGGTAATGCAACTTCTGCATGCTTGTCCATTTCATGTTTTGGAGAGGCAAAGCATGAAATGGACACAATGTACCGGCGTGTCTATTGCACGTATTACATGGGACTCTGTGAGAGTCAGAATGAAAAACTATATTGGGCATGCTCATTGGGTCGGGTCAGACTGTCATGGTTTGCTGTACTCACCTTTTCCTCCAGGGCGCTGTCTGGGTGTTTGGGCCATCTTGGACTCCACGCTCACGCACTACTCACCTGCTGCTCATCTCTGCTAATTGCTTCAGGCAGTACTTAAGGCCTTGGTGGAGTTTTGGTCCTCGGTGGATCGTTGTACTTACTTCCACCTTCTTGGACCCCCGCCTGTATTCCCTGGACCCTACCTGGATTAGCAAGAGTGTGAATGAGGCACGGCGTGGATTTTGGACTGAGTGTGTTTTGTATCATGGGCTAAGTGAAGAGGAGTGTGAGTGTGTTTCCTCCCCCAGCCTTGGACCTTCCCTTGGAATCCCTGGAGGCCACTCCCCACATTTGCTGTATATGTGTACATATCTCACCTGCTGCTGTAAATAAATCCTTTTCTGCATGCACAGCTCTGAATGCCACATTTGAATTATTATTTTTATTGTTATTAGTATCCCATTTCGTTTAGTTAACATATTTTTGTGCTACTACTTCCCTACTTTAAATCTTCCGTGACAGGCTCCGCCCTTTTTTAATGCCATGATTAAGCCCACTGTGATGCATTTGCCTCCAGTTACACCCCCACATACTGTATCTGAGACTTTGCTCAATTCTTTCCATCATCTTGGATAAACTCTATAAATGTATTAACTATTGCTTTTTATTGTTTCTTTAGAGCTGTTGCCTGTTCCTCAGTTTCTTGAAGTACATGGACCTGTCCCTCATTGTGAATCTTTGGTTTGAACGTGTGTGAGTGGGCAGGCCTTACTTTGTCAGAGGTTTTCCTGGATGCACATACTCTCAGCAGTTCCTGTTTGATCCGTAACTGGTACACCTGCACCAGATCGCATCCCTCGTGAATATTTAAGGACTGGCTCAGTCATCCAGCCTTTGCCAGATTCTACAGCTCAACACTGGTATCAGATTCAGCCTTTTTTTCTTTCCTAGTGTGTGCCTGAGCTTCTCTCCCCGTCTCACATTGTCATGTGCCAGCCAGTCGGACTGAGAATTCACTCTGAAATAAATCTCTCAGGAAAACCTCTGTCTGGGATTCATCCGTCCCCTTGCACACGTCATCCTAATAAATAAACCTTGAATTGAGCTCCCACTGTTTGTGTCTGCAATTTTGACTCTGCTAATTATGCTTCATTCATGTTATTTGAGACATTGACTGTTTTACTGAGCAGTCCTGCTTGGTGCACTTTCCTGACCTGGAACACAGCTTGCACCTGATGAATAGTACATTTTTTTGTTTGTTTGTTTTGCTGTTCTGGACCCTGTTTTGCATAACTATTTAAATCCTTTAAATTCTTCCTTTTAAATTCTAATCCTTGTAGAACTGCAACCACATAAGCTAGCGCAATAATTCTTTTTGCATATGAAACCGGAGGAGTTGTACTTACATTTTATGCCATCAGCTTGTCCTGATCAGCTGTTCATAACACTTCCTACATTGGAATAGCTGTTAGCACAAACTATCGCATGTCTGCCATTTCCTGCCCCAAACCGGAAATGACATCATTTTCACGGAAAATGTAGTTTTTTATCTTCGGGGCCTTGTAAGCCTATTCTGGTGTTTTTTAAAAGTCGTGTTTGACTTTATGCTTTTCTGTATAGTTTCTGGGATGCTTAGAACTCAAATTGCACTGCTGGAAATAGTTTATTTTGATGCACTTTTTTTTTTTTACAAATTTACATGATATTTATTTTTGGTTTTTCCTGCAGTGTATAAAAATTGGTATATCTGAAAATAAAACTATGAAGACACTCAAAATAAATTTCCTGTGGTGGGAAACTAATTTGTGCTACTTATTTGTATTTACAGTTTTGAGGGATAAACGTCTTAAATTTCTCTAGCTAGAAATATATGTAAAAAAGAAACAAAAACGATTTTCAATTTTTTGTAGTTTCTTTCCACTTTTTTGCAATTTATGTAGTTACTATGGACTTAATGCATACATATTATTAAAATTTGGGATATAACAGTTGTATTGATGTATAGCAATTTGAAATGCTCCCAATAATGGCACTACAGCATGTAAAAATATAAAGATAAGCTCTGGCGGACTTGGTTCTATGGTAGGTAGGGTTAAAGTGATAATTTGTAAAACTATCCCTTTAAATTACTAAGAGGTACCTGCAGTAACTGTCTGCTATTATTTGAAATAGAATAACATTTTACACTTGTTAATAAATAATCAGTCCTGAAGCAGGGGTGCTTTTGAGGAAGTTTCATAGAAGTTACCTTTCTTTGTGAAGCCACGGATTGGACCATTTAATTTCATCAGAAACTGGATTTGATTCTTGAGTCATATCTCTTCAAAGATGGCGGTGTCAGCCCATGGTGTGCAGATTAAAAAAATTATCATCAAGTAGGAAACTCTGGATTTGGACCAATGCCTGCAAAACTCACCTTTATCTTTGGTAAATAGCATATGATAACATTCTAACATGGTGGGAATAAATAATGCATCGATCAGTTCTGGTATGATTTTTGTTCAAGCTGACTTCCTAGAAACCAGCCAAAATTAAAGCACTTATTATACAGACTAATAAGTAACTCGGAGAGCTGCTGCATGTTTTGCATTCTGGAGTGGGCATTCTAAAACTTCTTGCGTACATTTATGTTCACTAAGAGCTCACAAAGAAATGAGTAATTATGGACGTGATTGTTATGTTTATCACTCTGCACCTGCAGATAAATCACTTAATTCTAACAAACACTTCATGAGAGAACGAAGAGGCATCTGTACAAACATTCTGGGATGCTACTCTTTTGAATCAACTTAAACCACAAAGGATGTAAGCAAAACATAATAGTTCTCTGTCCTAATGTGCTGGCCATGGTTATCCAGTGATTTACATAAATACATGCTAAACAGAAATATTCCCCGAACAGTTCGTAGACAGCAGATATATTTGTTACTAGCAATTTACTCTAAAATCCCAGAACTGTTTTCACAAAAATCAAATCAAATGTGTTTGGTTATTTTCCTCTGGAAGGAAAACTCACCAGAGTCCACTGACTACACTGGAAAGAGGCTCTTCTGGCCACATTTGATTTGACGGACACTCTCACCATTTCAAATTAAATACACTAGAATTTGTTTCAGCTGAATAGATTCGAAGTGAAAATGCTTAAAGACATGTGGCCTAAGGATGAACAGTCCTTTTCACGTGCTGCACATTAAGGTCTCTGTTTCAGAAATAGAAGAAAAGCAAAGGTGCAAATTGCACAGTTGTTCAGTTTTGTGCATCTTGCAAAGATAATCCTGTATAATATAGAATTAGAGATCAGAAAATCATACAAACATTTACTGAACCTGACTGTTTTCCCCAATAGAGTGGCTGAGCAGCAAAAATCATGTCTGAAAAGTCTAGAGATTACAGATACAGTTACAGCTATTGTATGCACACAAAGGGACCGAGAGTAAGCCTGACGAGTGAGAGAGACAGAAGCTGATTTTTTTTCACGAGTCATCCAACCATTACACCTCTGGTTAAGAAATCACCAGACTGTGTAACCCTTCATCACTAAAGGACTTTTTTTGTATTACTCAGTGGTTCAATAAGTAAGCAAGTAAGACAATTCTGCTTTCCTCTGCATTCACTTTTTTTTTAAGAATTATTTTTGTTGTGGTATTAATATCTTAAAATATTTTATATTATTTGAAGTACCATGCTTTGCCATTATTTATGCTGTTTCTTTATAGCTTCTCGATTGCAAGAATCCATGTTTTCCTGTGTGGCAAATCATACCTGCGCTATATTTAGAAAGGTGGATGTAGAAACAGGCTGTATTACCTCATGTAGCTTTCTTCTTGTGGACTGTACGGTTACATTTTTTTTTCATCAACATTCCAACTTCAGCAATAGTGAGGGAAAAAACATTTCTTTGTTTTCCAGATACATCAAAACATCAGGTTTATTTACCAAGGCTTTATGCAAATATGATGACCTGCAGACTGGGCTCATGTTCAGTTTCAGTGAAAAAATGCTAAGTGGCAGCAGACTTTGTAAACACATTGACGCTCTGATTTGTTTTCAATGTAGCTGTCACAAAAAGAAACAACAGTGTAAGAAAAAAAACACACAAAAAGACTACTGTCAGGTTTGTTAAAGGTGCTTTTTTCTTCAACTTGTTTTACTGAATAGCAACCTGATAGCTCTTGCAGATCTCACACATAAACCTGTGATGTGAGAAAAAATGCAGTGTCCTTAATTTACTCTCTTAAAAAATGCTGCTGTCTATCTGATAACCTTTCAGCTCAGATCCTATAAAAGTGTATATCTGAATATCCGTTGTATCGTGAAAACACAAAGCCCCATTCCAAACGAACTTCCCGACGTTCAGCACGCAGCGGTCATCTTCCTCTTGAGCCTTCAGGAGGTGCACATCGCTGTCTTATCAAGCAGCGCTTGGCCCTTGTGGAGATTATATTTACTCTGTGCTGCCGTAAGCACCTTTCCTGACAGATTATATGAATTAAGGCCTTATTATGGGCTCTGGCCAGGAGCTGCATGTACCGGTGATTTGTAATAAGGGCAGTGCTGAGGTGAGTCAGCAGCAACTGGCCTGATTACAGCAGCTGGACCTCAGGAGGAAAACCCGTGGCTCATCTGCGGCAAACAAACACCGCATGAGGGGAAGAACACTCCATTAGCTTCTTTGTACTTTGTAGGCAGACGCGGTTAGACAACACTTTCCATTCATAAGGATCACATTTGAAAAATGTCATCAATAATGGAATCTGTAAAGTAACTTGATGTCGCAGGAAGAAGAAAGACAGAAGAGCCATTTTGGTTCATAGGAATTAGACAATATTTTATATTCTTTTGTAGCAAAATGTTTTCACACATAAACAGGTTTTTTTTCTTGTTTTTGTCCTGGAACCTCAGGTGAGAATCATGACTATGTTGAGTCAAATACACACTTAAATTTATATCTTAGTTAGCAGAGTGGAGGGGGATGTTATATGAGGTCACTTCACACATTCACTAAAATACATATTTCAACGTGTACCCCCAGTGTCACAAAAGCAAATGTTTTCTGGTTTTATTTGCTCAAATTCCAAAATAAGCATCCTTGAAACTTCAGATGAAATAAAACAGATGGGAATAGATTTAGGTTTCTTCTGCTTATAGTCACAATGAATTCAATTTCAAAATCTTTAGCAAAACAACTTGTTTTAATATGTAAGGTAAAATGCTCTCCGCTTATAATAATGAGTGAAACTATCAGGATATAATGAGAAATTAATAGAAATGAAACCAAAAGAGGGAGGATGATTTGATGCATGAAAGTGGACAATATAGATAAAAATGTACCTAACTTGGTTTTTTTTTTGTGACTTTGTTGCATCGTTGTCATTAAAACCAACTGTTATTGGCAAATTAGGCAGACAAGTGTCTGCAAACAAAATACCTGAGATACTAAAGTAACGTGCTGATGATATTGGGTAATCTGACTTATTCTGTTAAGAATAAATAATAAATGTTATGAATCACACGGTCTGTAGCACTCATTCATTTGCAGCAAAGACAAAAATCTTCAAAAATGTAAGCTAACAATTGTTTAAAAAGTTGTAATGTTTTGGCAAACATTAAATTGAGGGTAAAACGACATTTGTTGAGGACTCAAAATCTCAAAGATAAAGATTAACACTTTATTACGGGCTCAGTCATTTCGATTTTTTCTGTTCAGCATTGTGTAGGTATTCCTCAGGCTAGCAAATTCCTGCGAAAAGTTACATAGTTGGCAGTGATTCAAAGTGTTTCATACAGGTTTTCGTGGAAAACAATATGCTGGGAACAAAAAAAAATCAGACAGTGATACAGAAGCATGTCTGTGTAGCTTATTGCTGCACCTGGGCTACAGCTCTGGTACAGAAGAACATTTACACTGTTATTGGAGGGTTTTGATGAGAACGGTTTTGCTGCTGCTGCTGCTGAATTAGTTTTTGTTCAATTCATGAATCAGATCATTTTGGAACTGAACTGGAAAATGGGAACGATTGTCAAAACAGTAGAAATGTTATTATAAAACAATATATGGTTCTTAAAGAAGTAAGGACTAATATGGGTACTTTTCTGTCACTTTTATGCAAACAAACAAGATAATTTTGCAAAAAAAAAAAGAAAGAAAGAAAAAACTGTATAGATGTTTTTTCCTTATTTCCTTAGTTTTCTTTTCATTGATTTAATATCAATCAAACTTTTGAGTGTAAATCCAAAACTGCTGCTGGTTAAGTCGAACGTGGGTCTTAAGGTGAAATATGACATGTCTCTACTGATTAGAGTCACAACACTGACAGTTGGTAAATAATTGTGTGGTGAAAGCATAGAAAGAGCAAAGAAGGCAGAAAAGTCACTGCACAGGTATGTTTATATCTAGCCTTTGCCACAATAACACAAAGAATGTTTCGTTTTATAAAGGACTCCATGTAGATTGCTTTTGTTCAACAAACTGTGATGTGGAAACTGATTATGAAAATCCATATCTGGCTACAGGCAAAAAAAAGTGAAGTAAAATAATACCAATCGTAGTTTAAACATAACATTATTGCCATTACCAAGATGAATGTTATGTGCAAACACACCTACACATTGATTTTATGTCATTTATGCTCTCACTCTCTTATTTGCAAACTGTGGAAGCTGCCATGCTGACCAACAGAGACTGCCCACGAGAGTGAGCTCAACAGTAAAACCTTTGGATTTAAAAACAAGGTTGTTTTTTTATGTTTTATAATGCAAATGTAATATTTTAAATGACACAAAAGTAACTCCATGCCTCAACTGTCTCAGTCCTAAATGCACATGTGGCTTTCTGGAACAAAGTGCTATCCCTGCAACTGAATAATAAGAATAATAAGAAAAAAGTCTCATTCATCCATTGGAGCAGTGCACGCTTCGTCCCATAACCCTGTTGCAATCATCTTGAACAAATGATTTATGTCGTTGGCCACTTTGTAGGTATTACTCTGAATTTATCATTTATTTTAGACACATTATTAGAGAATGTTTGTGCTTTTTAAATTGCTGAATTTATAAGCTCATGATTTTAAAGCTCATTTGGATATACTGTATGTCATATACAGTTAAACACACTTAATGTCAGCAGTGTGGCTCACTGGCTAGAATGGATATACTGTATGGCACGGATACAGTGCAACTCAGTATTGCGGCAAAACATGTAATATACACTCTGGTCCACCGCGTCCATTTCACGCTTTGCCTCTCCAAAACATGAAATGGACACACATACAGAAGTTACATTACCGCATTACCAGCAGTGGCAGATAATATATTTAGAACCAAGAAGTCAGTAGTGACCAAAAAAACATATGCAGGACATTCCAAGGTCCTTAATCGCCACAAATGGTTAAGCTAGGGGGCTAATATGTATTTACATGTAAATGTGTTAATAATATCTATTTAAACACTTTACTGTGATTCTTTTCAAGTTGGCTTGAAATAAAATATCTCCCTCTTCTTTTACTGCAGCTTACTGGAACTTCGACATGTGTGTCCTTTTCACGCTTTGTAGAGGCAAAGAGTGAAACGGACACGGTGGACTGGCGTGTCTATTGCACGTTTTGTGGTGATATTGGGTTAAACAATGATTAAAGCTTTAGGTAAACAGGGTCCTGATCATTTTTGTAACAGATGTAACAGATCTATAGAAGAGATACATTGTTAAACTATATATATATTGGTCTGCATTTTACAACACCGTTGTATTGCACTAGAGGCAAAGCTCTCTGAAACCATGAGCAAATAAAACCAAGATTGTCTACAGTGTACATGCAGGAATACCACTTGAGATAAGTTGGACAATAAGTATTTTAGTCATTTGAGTGGCTTGACCCTTTAACAAAAGCCACTCCTCCACTCCCATTTCAGTAAGCCAACTAACAATGATCAAGTTGGTACGTCACAGTAAAGCACCTTCTCACTGTTTGCTTCACATAAAAATAAAAGTACTACTGCACGATTGTCCCCTTCCCCCATCCCCATTTACATTCTCACCCAGTTATTGTACAAAAAGAATGCCAATATACAGAACGGTACACCTACTGTAGGGAAGAAACGAAAACCGATGACCATCCCACATGTTAAAATGCAGCAGAGATCCACAGAATATCGAGAAAGGCATTAAAATGCAGAGATGTTGCAGTTTTGATCAGCAGTAATCTGAGTAGAGTCTAATTCAAAGTATTTTACTGCAATGTACAGCCCTGTATGAAAGAGAATGAAAGATAAATGGGCTCTCTGATGGATCAATTGAAATAATACATAAACCAACAAAGGTTCTGTATCATGTAACTTGGTGAAATGTTTGGCCCTTAATGAGTTATCGTTCCCCTTTTTTCCTTTCTTCTAAGCAGCACGATGACCTTTATCAAATGACAAATTCCTCCATTTAACCTGGCTAAATGAGTAATTGCCATACTCTCTTGTTTGTGTTACCTCATGAGAATAACAGCCTGACGATAGATCCTGCTTTTGGCAGCTTTGGGCAAATGATTAAGTGGGCTTGATGGATTTCAAACACCATCCACGTCCAGTGACTATAATATATCTTGATAACATCTGAAACCGTACCCTGAGGCGAACACTCTGTTTACATCAATGGGCCTTTTGCCTGCAGGGACCATTGTCACCAGGGCTAACCTATGGGGAGAGTATCAAAGCACTCAAACTGACATTTTGTTAGAGCAGGATTTAACCTGAGCTGGAAACACACTGGATTTTGACTGGATGGCAACAAATAGTTTTTTGACAGCTTTACAATCAAGCAAAGAACTTTGTGTGTGGAGCTGTTTGTGTTCAATCTTAGCTGTAGTCCTACTTGCTTTAAAATAACAACGTACGATACATAACCTGAGGTACAAATACAAGACTGGCTTGCTGTGGTTCATTGTTATGGTATCTAGAAAATAGGACCATATTGTTACTGAAAATTAATCATGTTATCAATTTGAAAGTGTTTGCAATGGCTGTATGAGAGATGGTAGCCTCTACATATGTGTATGTGTGAGAGGGTCTATTTGTATGTGACCAACAGCTACAAACTCAGTACCGAGATGTGCTTCTGCTGATGAATTGCCTCAAATAATAAATAGTAAAAATGATAGAAAAAATGACTGAAAATAAAAATGACTTTGTTTTAATTTTCTACTAGCTCCTCTGGTCTTTCTACTGTTGCAGTAGTCCCATTTCATGCTGAGGGTCCATGACATTATGATCCACTTCACCACAATCGAGGCAAATCCTCTTGGTATTCAGTTGTTTTAATAAAGACATAGTAAATCCACTTAGAATTTCTTGTCTTTCTTTCCCTTTTCTCCCCTCAGGGATAATCTCATGTACCCTGTGGTTTGGGAAATATTCCTTGTGGGCCATTTCTGCAGTTGTTTTAAAATGGGGACATTTTTCAAATACAGTTTGACACTGTCAGAGATGAGATCATGACCAGGAATCTATTGATTTGAGTGTCTTATATTGTCACTTGGGTTAGCTTCATGCAGAAGATAGTTTCCCTTTGGGATATCCTTCACTTTTCACTCATGTTTCTTTTATTCTCATATAGATTTATTGTTTGGTCATGAATCTCACATGTGGTCTTTATGGTCTTCAAACCGTGCTCTCCATTACCCACTCGGAGCTCTCAAAACTGGGCTTCTCATCCTCACTGTCATCATACTGCAGCAGCATGCCATTAACAGACAGACTGCGTTTAGTCCAGATATTACTGATCCTGCGTGGGTAGCTGCTGCGACTCTGTGTGGCCCCTACGTGACCCATGTCAAACGAATGGCTCCTCTTTGGCTTACCCTCCTGGGGGAGCCCTAGGATGCGTCCCAGCATGGTTGTGGACTCTGCCCTTCCAAGCAATGGTTCTTTATCAGACGGTGGTACCACAGCCACTGCCATAGCATTGGAACTGGTGGAGGGTCCAGAAGTCCCTGCGCCATCTCTCCCTGCCCCTCGCAGCTCCAGTGAGGTGAAGGCCCCTAAAAGGTGGTCCAAGTTTGGGCGTGCTTTGGGGCCGTGCCTCCTGAACTTGTTGCTGGGCAGGGTGGTGCACTCACTGCTTTGCATGCTGTAGCGGTCACCAGCCCCTCTTGCTGTTTGGCTGTCTAACGAGTTAGAAGAGGAGGAGGACGAAGAGAGACTGCTCTGGAGCGATCCACACTTGAACTCTACCATTTCCTCACGCATGACCACCACTGTAGATTTGACCTGTGGTGGGGCACCGTTGAACCTGTTCATTCCTCCGTTCGTCTGAGAGTATGTGTTACTCACAGTGGGCAGTTTATTAGTCTGGATCCCACTCGTCACCTTATAGCGAACCATGAGGATAATGATGAAAACCAGCAGTGTGGCCACGATGATGCCACCGATGACCAGGATCATAGTGCCACCCATGAAGCCACTGTGAATAGACTGACACTGTGGGTAATCCTCAGTGGTGACAAATTGGACACAGCCTACAATATTGGTGGCAGTGAGAGTCGTAGCAGTATCATCCCAAATGGCCAAGACACACAGGTCATACTGCATCCCTGGGACCAGATTAGTGAGTACAAAGGCCCTGTTAGTCATGGGAATCATTCTGAAAACAGAAACAGAGAGACGACATTAAAAATACAGACTTCTTGCCACAGGGATTCAAAACAAGGCCATAGTGCCAAAATGTTGAAAGTAGTTTGAATTAATATCTTATGCTTTGACATATCAAGGAAATAGTACACAATTAACCATGCTAAGTAGTTATTTATATGCACAAAGTAATTCAAAAAGATGACTTCATTGCTCCCGGTATATACCATTTGATATGCAAGCAAATAGTAATGAGATAAATAGTGAATGGACAATTTTTAAATATTGTTTTGGCTAAATGTAATATCTTGTACAATCCATTAAACACGCATTAAGTTGTTTCAAGTCAATTTGTTATTATTTCTGATGTTTTAATATGACTGCTTAATTAAGCTTCAGTGCTTTTTGAGTTAAACTGAAACTCAAATCTGCAGTAAGTTAATTGCCCAAGAGCTTTGCCAATGAAAAGGGTGTTTTCAAAACCTGTATTTTGTTGCACAGACAGCAACTGCTTTTATCCACTCATTCATCTGGATATTTGATCTCAGAGACATTTAATTAGTAAATCCTCTTTCTCCACGTGTCAAAACATGTAATTTAAAACCCTGCGCATGACTTTCCAACTGAATGCAGTAAAGTTTTTTAAGTGTTACAATTGTCTTGCTTCTTTGTAGGGTAATTTGCTGTGCTTGACAGGTCGCACATGCTGCCATCGAATCCAAAACTTCAAAGTAGTTGGATTTAAAATGCTGTTTTGATGCTAAATTAATAAATCTCTGGTAATGCCAATTAGTGGACATGCACAGTTTAGAAAATACTTTTTCTGTGTTTAGGATACTTTACGTATAATTTGACGACCACTTTCAGCTACCGTGCCCTAGACCATTAGATTTTTAAAAATCTAACACAGGAGCAGTACCATAAGGAACAGGTTGCACCTTGAAGTGACTTTCTGTGATTTGGAAACTGAACTGAATTAAACAGAATTAAATAGAATGGACGTTGGCCATTGATCTTCTGCCAAAAAAGACAATAGATGAATATAATTGGTCTTCAATCTTGCTTTAACATCATGGTTAGAGAAGCCTCAACAAACTTTCGAATCCAAGCCATTTTTGAGGGGTGTATAAAACATAATGTATTTCAACTTTTGATTTGAAAATGTTTCATATTCCAACACAATTTTGTAATTACATGTACAATACAACAAATAATTTATTGATGTGAAACTGGAAAACACTGGGGTAAAAAAGGTTTAGACTCCAACATACCCATAAGGGCATGTATAAATAGATTCCTCAGTCATTCATCCATTGTTGCTTGCTGTTTTCTTATAGCATATGTGTTGAAAGCTTTGATCCCTCTGAAGTGCCTCCACCAAAGAGCCCAGACACCAGCGGGGCTACAGTTCATTATTCATCCTTAATTGCCTCTTTCTCCCATAACCAGGAAGAAGCTGTGCTTCCTCACATGTTCCAGTGGACTCATGCAATCCCTCCTCTGCTCCACATGGCTGTGATTGATTTTTAATCATGCCATTGTTTCAGTGCAGGCAGTGGGAAACTACATCGGCCAGCTAGGGGTGCACATATGCATGCTATGAAAGGATATCAGTATT
Source organism: Aulonocara sp. 'chitande type north' Nkhata Bay (assembly GCF_057382095.1). Lineage (NCBI taxonomy): Eukaryota > Metazoa > Chordata > Actinopteri > Cichliformes > Cichlidae > Aulonocara > Aulonocara sp. 'chitande type north' Nkhata Bay. Next base: position 17,189,456 of record NC_141362.1, read on the forward strand.
AATTCAGAAACAGTAGTTGTCCTGTCTTTTCACATTATCCTTTCCTTCCAGTTTATAATGTGTATTCTGGTGTGCAGATAAATGAATTGCTTTAGGCCATTTTTTCTTCTGTATATAAAGTACATACTGAGGATTACATTAAAGAATAAAGCATCAAATCACATGGTAAGCAAAGTCAGTGCTCAACACTTAAATTAATGGCTACCAACTGTGCACTAAAGTGAAGTTAAACTAAGAAATTCATCCTTAAATCTGCATTTAAGAACTTGCATGGTTTTAATATCTCAAACTAGCATTCAAACAAATAAATGTACATGTTTTGTTATATGGGGCCAGTCTTGACTGACAACATCAAGAATGCAATTTAAATAATCTCTTTTCAGGGAAACAATTTTGCTGCTGCGAATCACTGAATGAAAAAGGAAAATACATTTTACAAAGCTTACATTAGCCTTACAGTTGCAGTTTTGTACAAATTAGAGAAAATTCATAAGGCCGTTTACTAGAACACAGATGAGTCATCCACTGTTTCTGTCACTGGGATGAAAAAAAAATCTCAAAATTCATGTTGTTCCCTTTTTCTGGCATGAAAAGCTGGCACTAAGTATGAAAGCAAGGATATCAGATAAACAGCTTATTATTGAATTTACAGTGATGGCAAGTTGCATTAAAAGCATTTGGGCAGAGTGATATCTTTCACAATTGCTGTGCACAGTTCTATTCTTAGAATCCTAGCTAATACCCAGCCGTTTGGATTTTCTTATTATTTCATTAGATCAGGTATTGGTGATCAGATATGGTGTTTGATAGAGAAAGTAAGCCTCAGTTATCAGTGCTAGTAAGCCTGAAATGAAAATGCTCAATTTCCTGCCTAAAACAGACCATAATGTGGTAATGTATAAACTTCAGCATACTAGTCATTCAAGGATCCTTCAGTGAGTTTCTTTACATAAGTTAACATTAGTTTGAGGAAACAAAACACATTATGTGGCAAAAAAAAAGGTGTAGGGGGTCGGGTTAGATCAGTGAGTGAGCAGACAACCATATGCCGTATGGCCGGAGAGCACTAGGCCCAAGTTAGAGTCTGACCTGCGGCCCTTTGGTGCATGTCTTCCCCTCTCTTCAAAAAAGGCCAAGTTGTCCTATAAATTGGGACTCATACTGTATGAATAAATCTGATTGTTGTTACTCATCCTTTAACCTCCTAGGACCTGGTGTCCACATATGTGGACATCACATATTGGGTTGCCTAGAGTCTAGACCACAATACGAAATTTAGCTCTACGAGGGCCTGATATCCTCTTCTCAGAAACTACATCAGGTAAAAAGATAATTCTTTGGTTTTACATTCATCAGGTCCCAATCAGCCAAAATAGCAAAGACAAATTAAAAATGCATGCAATGAAAGAGTTGGGGTCTTAGGAGGTTAATGTACCTAAATGCATCAATTTAATATTAAACAGCATGGCTGTATTTTTGTATTTCCAAACAGTTATCTTTGCTGAATGTTGCCGCTTTCACTGTCTCATTTGACATAGGAAATTGATTTCACAGAGCCCAAAGATCTTCAGTAACAGTCTCCAAGCTCACACTTTATGGACTTGAGCAGCTTAAGAAGGATACATTGAAATGAGGGTCTATAATCCTTTTTCTTCTTGGATTTCTAATTAATGGTTCAGGGCAAGGATTGCACTTTGGATTGCACTTTTTGCTTAAAAATGTGAACACAGCAACCCGTCAATTCTTAATTTAAACAAAAAAATCTCAAGAAGGATTAAGAAAAATGAATGTTGATCTTCAAGTAACACTTCAAAGGAACTGACTGTCTCAAGTACTCACCCACCAAACAATTAACAGCTGAGAGAAGAAATCCAACTGTATGTATTCTAAAGCTAAAGATTACACTCAAGACTCAGTGTGCCACTTTGAAGAGAGAGTTTTTAGCCCATACTTAGATGTAATCAAGTTTCAGTAATCACTCTTACCTGTAAATGAGGACTTCATCTTCAGAACAATTGTACTGAAGCTGATACATTTTGACCTTTGGAGTTGCTTTGCTAACACTCCACTTGACCAGAGCAGAAACAGCGGTCACTTCTGATACAGACACCACCTTCTCTGGAAGAGTTTTAGGCTCCCCTTTACTGATCTTAGTAGAGCTTGTTATGTCTGACAGGCCTGACTTGTTCTGGGTGGTACGGTTTGTACCATTACTCAGATGGGGGAGTTGAATGATTGATAGTTCAATGGACGCTGTAGATTCTCCTGCAGCATTAGCAGCAATGCAGGTGAATGTACCGTAGTCCTTAGATGTGGTAACTGTTATATCCAGAGTCCCATTTTCATATACAGTTGCTCTGGAGGAGTTGCTAATCAAACGGTCATCAGGAGCAACCCAATGCACAGTTGGCATTGGATCGCCAACAGCTTTGCAGCGCAAGCTAGCTGTCTGTCCCTCGAGCACGAGCAATTTGTGTGTATGTTGTGTGATCAGAGGGGGCTCACACACAAATTCCTCCTCACGAACAGACCAAAAGTAGCGTCCCTTTAGACTGGCAGGAGAAGCACAGGTTTCCATATCGTCCTCCCGTTCCAGTCTCCGAAGCCAAAGCACTTCACAATTGCAGTGCAAAGGGTTTCCACCAAAGCTTAGTGAGAGCAGGGGTGCATATGGTGTGCTCATCACCACATTGCTCTGGGAACGTGCAAAGATAGGATCTGGAGGGAGCTTCTGAAGACGATTAGAGGTGAGGTCCAAGCGTGCCAGTTTGTCGAGATCTGTAAAGGTTCCCTCAGCAATGAAGGAGATGAGGTTATGGTCCAGACTCATTTGATGGAGGTTAACCATCTTTCGGATGGCCTCCCAAGGCACAGTGCGCAAGTTGTTATATGACAGATCAAGATCCTCCAGTGTCAGTAACAAGTCATCAAAGGCTACTTTAGAGATACGGCTCAATTGATTGTTGTTGAGGATCAGGTGTTGCAGGTTAACCAGTCCTCGGAGGTCATCTGGTCCCAGTTCAGTCAACCGGTTACTATCCAGGTGTAACGATCTTAATGTCTCCAGGTCAATAAATGAGAAAGGCTGGATGTCGCTGATGGTGTTCCGGGACAAAGTGAGATCCACCAGACCTGTCATATTGGCAAAGTCCAGGGTGGAGATCTTTAGGATGAAGTTGCCACCCAGCCGGAGCTCCACAGTTCGCCGGTCAATGTCTGGTGGAACAAAGAGCAGACCTTTGGAGGGGCATAAAGTCCCCAAGGACTCTGACAAGTTCTGGCAGACACAGTATTTGGGACATGCATGGACCATCGTAACTGCAGTTCCCAGGAACAGGAGACTGATGACCACTTTGTCCATGTTAGCTTATGCAACGAGGACCTGAAAAAAAGAAAAACAAAACAAAAGATAATCAGAATCAGAATACTTTATTGATCCCTGGGGGAAATTTACAACTTAGTTGTATGGAGACTAGTTTAACTACAGTATTACTACAGTATTAGCATTGGTTAGCTTAACATAAAGAACAAACTGTCCAAAGGAAACAAAACTGGGCTGATTAATATATTTTATCTCTTTCTAAAGGCTATGTCATGTTTGGGAAAAAGATTGTGACTTGGGTTGAAATACAGCCATTCACAACAAGTTGATGTGATGCCTTACTTCAATGGTTTTAAAGATGTAAACAGAAGACACTTGAATCAGAAGACTAAATCCAAACACCATACTTTTAATCCAACAAGCTAAATATCATTAACAGGTGACTGAAAATGAAAATGTAAGGTCCAAAAAATAGACAAAAAAAAAAAACCAATAAGATGCACAAAAGAACAAAAATACACAACAAAAATGTAGAAACTGGGAAAACACAAAGAACACTAGTTTGAAAGGAGAAAATGACATAATGGTGGAAACCATTAACTGCTTAGTACAAAACATAAAGATGATCAAGCAAGTTGATGGTAAAAGATTGTGAAGATAAGATATGGAGAACAATAATTGTATAATACGACCGTATGTAACAGAATTAAAACCCCATAACTATGACAATGACCAAGCATCTTTTTGTGACCCACTGTGAATGAGACCATTCTAACCATTGGTGTAAGGAGTGCATCAGCCCAACAACGCAAAGAAGACATTGTGCCTCTCTCTCAGATGCCAGTGGCTTTGATATAAAGACAGCATCCCACACCCTAGTAATGAGGACACGCTTGAATTAGGGGAACACAAACACACAAGGATGAAAAGTTTGTCAAAAACAAGGTGTATTTTTTGTTACAGTGCTCCATTAAGCTTTATGATCAAAACTAACGTTATACATTTTCAGTTGCATGTAACTTAATGAGCCTGTGTGATCATGGATTGTGTACAGGGTTGAGAGCCATAAATCCAGTTCTGACAGAATGCCAGTATAGTCTTTGGACCATATGGTCCAAAAGCGCTTGTTTAATGAGCAGGTCTGATATTTATGCTTGAGAATATTTTACATTAATATTCTCTATTATAACCTTCATATGCATGTACTTTGCAATGCAAAGAAGGTGTGAGAAATCACACGAGGATTGTCTGAATGAAGCTCAGGATTAAACTGTGCTAAGAAGCTATTTTTAATGACGCACATGCTTATAAGCTGTCATTACAGATACCGACATACATGCAGTGGAAACTAGTTCAAGTGTAGGGTACCTGAACTAGTTTCCACAACAAACAATGCATGTTGTGTTCTTTCTTGGGATGTTACACAATTTTGTTAAGACAAAATGCAAAAGTTACATGAACTACTCATTTACTACATTTTTTTTATGCTGTGCGCTATATATGATTTTACACAGTTTTTCTCATTTGTTTCCTTTTTTCATTGTGTCTGCACCATTGTAGTCAGAAATTTGGAAAGAATATTACACAAACCACATGTGTTAGACATGGAAAAAGTCAGCCTGCCTCTGTACATTAACAGTCCTCACACCTGGCTGACTGCTCCAAATGGATGGCCACACTTGACTTCATACAGCTAGCTTTTAATTCCCCCAGATATTTGTATCATTAATTCCTAATACACTCAAAACCTAAAAATCAATTTCAATCATCCTTTTTTTTTTACATGAGCAATTTTGATTAATGGGAAACTCTGCCTTGTAGTCTGCATGGTTCTCTCTAGAACCATGGAAGCATGGTTGTAATTTGTTTTACATTAACTACGTCAATTCAGATATTCATTATTATGTATGTGTGAGGTGCTAGTTGCAGCATTGTGACTTATGTGTGACTACCTTGCAACATCTCTTCATGTGTAGGCTGTGCTTTTCAATAACTTAGAAGAAGAAATATATGACTATTTTTTCTAATTTACAAAATCAATCTGTAATCATATCACAAATGCTTCCTCATTTGGGTTGTGTGTCACAGTGAAATGCTTAGAAAGCTCATGCAAAGTGGTTTGTTTTTTTTTGCAATACTCACTTTCACCAAAGAAGTTAATTTAAAAAAACAAAGCCAAAAAAACAGCGGAACTACCAAAATTATGATCCACAGTTTTGATGAGGCCAAATGGTACTATAAACCTTTTAATACCAAGAAGAAATACAACACAAAATTCTTAGAAATAAAAAAGCAACATGTTATAGATATATGAGAAAGAGAGAGAGAAAGAGAGATTTCTCATTTTTCAGTTCACACAGCTAAAGTCCTTTTCTTAATTTTTAGTATCGTAGAAAAAAGCTACAATGTGGTGCTAATATTTATGCTACAGACTTTTCTGAGGTTTCACTGTCTCAATCCTAATGTAACAATTTAAAATCAGCACTATTTAAAACTGTGAAACTCTGTGCAAAAGGTTTTTCTTTTAGCCAAGTACTGCAGGCTGGATGCCTACTGTTCTGATCCTCTCAGCGCTCTGAAGCTGATCCCCAAAAGGCCTCATGGTGAGAGCTGTCAGTGATGACAGACAGGTTGTCTCATGTACTCATTTTAATGGACACCATCTAGAAACAGCAGCTGAAAAGTCCTATAACCTCAAAGAATCTGCCTTTATATTTTATGTATCGTTTTTCATTGGCAGTTTTTCACTTGAAGGGTACAATTTTGGTGGGTAAATATTATCAAAAAATATAGAAATTCTGTAGAAATTCATATGTATTAGATATAATCTCAGAAAGATTCCTAGTATTATCTACGTATATTCAATGTGTATTACGGTTACTGGGCAGAGAAATGTAGGCAGAAGAGATTCAGAGGTGACCTTTCAGGAAGAGAAGAGGTTCACTCACAAAGGCGTACAGTATAAACCGTGGACCATGTTTGAGGCCCATATCTATTTACTCATGACCTTTACCAAGCCTGCACCACCATCTAAAATTTACTGTAAGGGACAAAATAACAGAAATACCAACAAGGATATGTTCTATACAGTTCCACAGTACATCAATGACGCTGACATATAGTTCAATAAGAAGAGATCATTAGAAGGAATTGAGCATGGTTTATTTATGTACAGAATTCAATTTGAGGTATTTGGCGGTTAGACCTCAATGGGATTAGGGCAGGACCCCCTGGAGTCTAAACGCTGGTGGTGGAGATAAAGATGGAGTCTTGAATAGAGCCTGAATAATTAGAGATGGTGATCGGGGAGAGGGTTAGTTGGAGGAAGGAAACTGCAAGACAGACACAGTGAGATTTAAAGTACGCGGAGTGAAGGCTGATTGGCCGGCAGAAAGCCGATTGGACTAGACCAGTGATGTCACAATCAGCTTGACAGTGTGGGAAAGTGGAAGTGACTACAGATGAGTGACTACAGATGTTCCTTATTGATCTTACAGATAAGCTTCTGTGAAATTAATTCAACTTACGACACAACAATAGAAGTCGAACAAATAGACACAAAGTGTTCATCTACTTTGTTAGATATTTTATAGACATATATTTTATTGTAGTATTTTTGTAATATACTATATGTCTATGATTGCATCAAAAGTTCAGAGATCTTTTAGCACTGGGAAATATTCACCTTTTCAAATTTTTCGTATTGGTTGCTGTCTTTGTATGAGACTCTTTATCCACTTTATGTAAAAATGCCGCCCATATGTACTTTTAAACAGAATTCATGAGCAATAAAAGCGATTATTTTTTCCTGAGGCACGTAATATAGAATATTATTGCACCATTAGGAGCTTCTGCTTGAGCTCCTTGAATTTAGTTTCATAAATGAATTTATAAATCCATGAGCAGATGCAGTTTTCAAACTTCTTGTTCTTGTATTTTATCGGTAAAGGTTCCACACAGTAATGTGGAGAAATGCGAGATTAGAGTAATTAATGTTTTTTTTTTCTTGTTTTGTCCATTTGCTGAAAGAGAACATGTATTATTGGAAATTATTTTCTGTCAGAAACAAACCAGAAAGAAATCTTATTGACTGCTAAAATACACTGATTGGACAGCTGATGGATTTCAGTCAGTTTGAACTAGATTGAAGTATTATTCAGGTGACCCCAAACTTTTTATACATTATAAACTGAGTAAGAAATCTAGCTGAAAGCAAGGTATATACTTAGTTGTATGGAGACTAGTTTAACTACAGTATTACTACAGTATTAGCATTGGTTAGCTTAACATAAAGAACAAACTGTCCAAAGGAAACAAAACTGGGCTGATTAATATATTTTATCTCTTTCTAAAGGCTATGTCATGTTTGGGAAAAAGATTGTGACTTGGGTTGAAATACAGCCATTCACAACAAGTTGATGTGATGCCTTACTTCAATGGTTTTAAAGATGTAAACAGAAGACACTTGAATCAGAAGACTAAATCCAAACACCATACTTTTAATCCAACAAGCTAAATATCATTAACAGGTGACTGAAAATGAAAATGTAAGGTCCAAAAAACAGACAAAAAAAAAAAAACCAATAAGATGCACAAAAGAACAAAAATACACAACAAAAATGTAGAAACTGGGAAAACACAAAGAACACTAGTTTGAAAGGAGAAAATGACATAATGGTGGAAACCATTAACTGCTTAGTACAAAACATAAAGATGATCAAGCAAGTTGATGGTAAAAGATTGTGAAGATAAGATATGGAGAACAATAATTGTATAATACGACCGTATGTAACAGAATTAAAACCCCATAACTATGACAATGACCAAGCATCTTTTTGTGACCCACTGTGAATGAGACCATTCTAACCATTGGTGTAAGGAGTGCATCAGCCCAACAACGCAAAGAAGACATTGTGCCTCTCTCTCAGATGCCAGTGGCTTTGATATAAAGACAGCATCCCACACCCTAGTAATGAGGACACGCTTGAATTAGGGGAACACAAACACACAAGGACGAAAAGTTTGTCAAAAACAAGGTGTATTTTGTAAGTGGAAATTTGTTGTACAAGGGTAACCATCACATGAACATGCTTACACAGCTGTGTTGCCATCTGTTAGACAAAAATCCGACTGTACTATATAGGTTGAGTTAGCCCTGAGGGAGATGACGGTCACTCTGATGGTTTTGCCTTCCCTTGGCACCAACAAAGCCTTGTCCGCATCAGTTTAATTCCTAATGCAGGTAAGCCAGGCTGTAAACGTCAGGACAATCTATGTTATACAAATTTTCATTCTTTCTTCGACCCATTGTCGTGTTAAAAGAAAAAACAATAAAACCTCTAGCTGAGTCCTTTCACCGAGATTTGTCCTTTTTTGCCTCAGTTGTCAGCTTTGTTCACAAATCTTCCAATACATTGCTGTCTCCTTAACAACGGGAAGAGAGCGCAGTGCAGACGGAGCTGGACTCTCGAGCATTACATCTTTCTCTTTCTTCTGGTATGCTTTGATAAAACATGTCACAGGCTGACAGCTCAGTAAGCCTGACTGTGCTACATACAATCCACTGATGTCATGTTGCATCATTTGTGGGTGCTGACGCTCAAAGTAGTGACAACAGCTCTCTCTCACTACCGTACGGGGTTGCCAGCACATATAAAGGTGCCTTACGCAGGTGTAAAATGACAGGCTAAGCAGTCTTCTTCCTTTCACGTAATATAAATCTTTTGATTTGATTATTAGAATATATATGTGAGAGTATGTACAAGCATAAGAGGACAACTGCTCACAGGATTTAGAAAGTGAATTTTGCAATTCTGGAATAATCTCGACAAAAGATGGAAATTATCAGAGTGAAAAATGGAGGGAGGATACAATGGCTGAAACCTTCTCTGGATGTTAACCAAAGTAATCTGTGTGCTCAGTCAAACATACGTGTTGCACAGAATTGCCAGTGACTGGTAGCAAAGAAAAGATTAACTGAATAGCTCCACCTTTCCAGAACACAAAAGCCAGCTACTGAGGATTACATCAACCAGCTGTGAGCTCGTCTTTTCAGCTACCTGTCCTGACAAGCTTCTCAGACATGGCTCTATGAATTACATGCAGTCCTGTATCAGACTTGAACCTCCTGGATAGCTGCACAAGCAGACTGAGGCAAAGCTTGGAGGGAGTCTTGGCACGACAAAGTTCTGTTGTACCAAGAGTTTTTTTTTCTTTTTCAGAAGGGTGCTCTGATGTTAAATTGGAAATTTCACCACTGCCAGCTGATTTTTGGATTCTAGAGACAATTTTTAAGCCTGGACAAGCTTCACTCTTGAGGGTGACAAGTGTCTAAATCCTGTCCAGACTTTCCTTCAGCAGATTCACACACACAGCCTTTTGTCTATAGAGATAATAGAAAATACTTTACTGTAGGATACTAAAGGAAGAAATGGGATCAAGCTATTAAACTGTTCTAAGGTCCTTTCTGTTCCCCATCTAAATCTGCACACTGCGTGTTATATACTGAATACAAAAATACAAAACCAATGATGAACTGAGTGTTGGTACAGTCAGTAGAGAAATGACAGATACAGATAATATCCTAAATTTAATGATATTTGTTGTAAACCATAAAACACTAATAAAGTGATTAAAGGACTGTAAATTTAGTTAGCTCTTCTGTGCGCTGTGGTTAAGCTCCATGCTTGGCACCTTTCTTTTTAATGAGGACAGAGTAACAAAGTGAGAACAGTTATTTCTGGTGTCCAGGAAATGCCAGTGCAGCATTAAGCAGTCTGGCTGGTTAATGGTGGGCATTGGGGCACTTTCTCTCTTTTCAATTATCCAGAAAAAAACGAAAAACAAACTCTACTTATTCAAGTTAAACATAAATTATTGATCCATCTTCTTCCACTAATCCAATTCAGTGTCATGGGGCAAGAGTGCTGGAGGCTATCCCAGCACAAGAGGCAGGGTATACCCTAGACAGGTTGCCAGTCCATCACAGGGTCAACAGAGAGAGCGAGGGAGAGACAACTATTCACAAAATTATTCACAAAGATTACGCAAAGACATCTGTCAATTTTCCCAGAACTGGACTTCCCAGGAAATTCGCCACATGGTCAGACTGCAAAATAACCCAAGAGCGACATCAGATACTCCAGACCTAAGTTGACATGTTAAACATTAAAGGTAATATTAGAACACTTGGGAAAAACACTGAAAGACTTGTCTTTAAAAAGATACATAAAAGCTTAGATTTGAGAGAGGGTGTACTTTCTTTTCATCATGGCTATATTTCTATAGTAGTAGCCAGGTAAGTACTTTAATCTTTGCAAGCAGGTGACTCAAGACTGACCAATTAAATCTAATCTAACAAGCTGTATATATTTTATAGATATACAAGCATTTCCCAGCCAGCATTTTTTTGTATTATGCTGGTGTTTATTTCACTGCTCCTAATGATGGTTTGAAAAAAAAGGAAATTCATATTTGCTGAGAAGGAAACTAAAAGTTAAGAAAGCTACAGAAAAAAACATCCCAAAACAAAACAAAACCAACTTGTCATATGTTCATAAATCTGTTATGGAAGAAAAAATATTACCAGTTGTATAGTTATGTTTCAATCTTACACAAACTACTCATCTCTTCTTGGTTTCTATCAGTCTCCTTTCCTCTCATTACAGACAGAAGTTATTCAAATATATCTCAAGTCTGAGATGAAATCTAACTGAAAGACATAAAATTTCCAGGATGTTTAACTATAAAATGAAAATAAAAAATCCACACTTTGCCTTCAGCCTCACACAGCTTATGAAGTCATTACACAATTAGACGGGGCTATGTAAGACACAACTAAACAGATCTATTCTTTGTGGGTGGGTAAAGAAGCAAACTTTGATATGGCAGACTTAACTTTTGTTGAAAATGAGACATTCTTGAAAGCTGTGTTCACTTCAATTCTTAGTCAGTGAGTGTGTTAGCTGTGGGCTACAACTTCAGCCCTGTGTTTGCTACATTTTGGCTTTTAAAAGTAAATTGAATTAGTTGTTAACAGCACCTTTAATGTACAAAAAAGAAAAGGATCACTATCAAGAGTACCAAGAGGGATTTGTTTTCCCCTACGCTTTCTCTGTCTTAGATTTAAGGATATGTATTTCCAATGAACATGTAATATTGACATCCTTGCAAAGTTTAATTCACACTGACTCTCTGAAAATATCAGTTACTGATGATGTTGAACTTATTTCCTGTTGTTGCTGTTATTGCTTTACATTTCACCCTATGTAGCAGTTTTGCATCGTGTTTCTCAAATAAGTTGTCTAATAAACGAACCAATAGTTCAGGAAAAGAAAGGCTAATTGCATTTGAGCAAAAACAAATCTCCCTAAGCTTTCTTTTCAGCACTGTTTGCAGCATGCACTTGCTGATACATCAACATCTTTGACATCATTAACATTTGCAGGGTGTGAGTGGGTGTGTGTAAGTTCTCTGTGAGCATATGAGTAACCCTTTGTTTTACTGTTTCTTCCCTACATTTTCATTCATCACACATGACAGCCACGTCATAAACAAGTCATCAAAGTAGCAAAAGGCAGACATGTTAAAGCTGTGTAGGCCTACCTTCTTCATTCCTCTAGTTTACCTTTGTCATGTGCTCAGTGCAGGCATATCGCTGACATCCAAAGGCAAACACATGTTGTCACGCACGTGATAATTAATCAAAGAATACTCACTAACCCTGCAATAAAGATAAAGATTTCCTGCCCTTGCACAGAAATGAGTGCTAACAACAGGAGGTGGGGTGCGGGGAAGATGGCGGGTACTGTAGGTGAGGAAGGGGGTGGGGGGTTGAACACCCTCAAACAGCAACAAATTAATTGATGCCAACTTGAGGCGAGCAGTTAGAAATGTGACTGTTCATCATTTTAAAGCTATTTTCTGACCCAATTAACCTTTATCAAATTAGACAATGTCCATCTATCGCTGTTGTTTTGTCTGGCATAATAATATCTCACATGCTAAAATTCCATAATGTTTTCAAGTCTAAAAAAGGCAGAGAAGCAATTTGGACAATGCTAGTGGTCTTTAGATTAAAAAAAAAATTAATAAAAATGTTAATAAGTTTTAAGATAAATTAAGACGTGAGCTGCCAGAGTCTTAAGCCAAGTAAGAAGCTTGATCATGATGGCTATACAATGTGCACAGGCAGTCTGGAATGTCTGATATGAGCTTAATTCATATTCAGCAGATAATGTGCCAGTGGAGGTGAAGCTGAATCATCTGAGCAGAACAGGTTGCACTGAATTGTCAGGGATATTGTGCAACAAAAATGTGCCAGAAGCATGATTAAGACGCGGATCCTGCAGATGGAGAGTCGGGCTTTGACAGGGTTTTATTTTCTTTTCAACCACCATAATGATGTAGGCTGCTTAAACCATCTGGAGGTTGTCGCACAGTGACACACACTTGACGCCGCTCCTCCTAGGTAAAGAAATTAGCTGGTGAAATCGTTGTTGGTCACTGGCATTTCAGTCCCGTCACGTGAGAGTTGTAATTACTCAGATTCTTTCACTGAATGCTTCAGTTTGAATTTTAGCTGGCTGAGGCAGTTTCCCCATTGATATCGTTTTTCAGCAGATGTGTTGAAAGCTCGCTGTGGGCAGCTCGTCCAAACAAACTACAGTGAAAATGCTGATCATTGAAAAGCTGTCACACAATTATTTTATGCCAAACAGTGTAGCAAAGGCTCAACTATACCTGTATGTGTGACTTATCCGTCAGGTCTGTTGTTAGCCATAAAGTTAAGACTGCAGCAAAGCAATTAGTTTAAGAGGAGAGAGCTACAGCAAACCAAAAAGAGTCTGTAATCATGACTGCACCACAGTTTTTACAGTCCTTTCATTCATTACTTTTTTATTTTCATGTTTAACCATGTTTAGTTTATATAAAAGGCCCTGAATAAAAAGTAAAAAAAAAGCAACGAATAGAGAGAAGAATCACAACAAACTAGCGTTTTAGAATATTGTAATGACAAAATTACTAAAGAATTACCCAATTCTGTAGCTGCTAATAGGAGGGGTTTAGTAGTATACAAGGATATATTGTAAAACAAGAGAACCTTGTAGGGATGAGTCAGTATTCTGTGCACTTTCAGAAATCTCCCACTCAAATTTGACTTTAAAGCTATATATATAGTTCCAGTGGTGGATACGCTCTTGTATTCATCACATAACATCCCTCACACCACCTGAGGCAAGTCATAGGTTCTGCTCTGTATCAGACTTAAATGGGTAATTGACAAGTCATTGCCTACGCCTCATGCTCTTGCTCCCTTTATCCAACTAAAACATCTTACTTGTGTCTCTTATTCATTCAATATTTAGTTGGCCTCTTGCACAATACTGCTGAAATTTCAGATCAGACCTTCTGAACCGTTCAAGTGTGAGATGGAGCAAAGCGTAACATATTCAGGGTCATGACAGTGTACATGTGTATCTCTGCATTATCACTTTTTTTGTACGTATTCCTATGCTTGACAGCATGCCTAACACGAGAATCAAGATCCTGAGACACACAAGGCCTGAGGATAAGAAATTAATAAATATGCAAGTTGTGAAGTCATATTTTATTCATAGTGATTTGCCTCAAGCCTGAATTATACTTTTTGCACCCACGAGTCCGCTAGGGTCCACTCAGCTCCGCTTGACCTGAGTGAAAATCTCCATCAGATGGTGAGTAAAAGGGTCTGTGTGGATGCCAGTGTTTGCCTGAAATTTGTAACCTTGCAGACTAGACCATGGGGAATTTAAATTATGCCATTACAATGGACAAACTACACATTCACCCCAGCTGGTAGACTTCAAGCGGACATCAAAGAAGTATAAAAGGAATGATTGCTCATCTGTTGGGCCTTGAGCTGACTGTGTCTGTGTCTGCAACACAATCCAGGCATCAGTGTAAAAAAGCCAAAAGGCTAATGCTGTAGGAAAGAAAACATCTTAAAGACTCAAAGTTCTCGAAAATCTACAGTGAATTTTTATATGACAAACTTTTGGGCAAGTAATTATAATAAGTACATTACAAAATCATCTTGTATCTCAAATCCACATTATTTATTTACTGGGTTAAAAAAACTTCATTCTTTCTTAATTACACATCTTAAAAGATATAAAAACTTGATCCAACATAAAAACATAGTTTTGAACATTTCACATGAAAGATTTTCCTTACTTTTTACCGTGGTTTTCTCACTGTAGCTAATATCATATAGAAATGCTCTTTAACTTTTATTATGATAAAGATCCCTCTGCTTCCTCCCACTAGCTGCAACACTTAGTTGCAGCGATGCTAACAAGCCCATTTTTTTCATAAAAAATATCTTATATGCTAAACTCAGTGATCCAAATAAATTAGTGTCTGTTGTTTGTTTTGAAGCAAAATACAAATACACTCCTTGTGCAGAGGATATCTAATACCACTGCTAGCAAAGCTACAATCAATCTGTGGCTAATGATGCCCCACATTCTCTCACAGGGCCTAAACATGGAGATGATTATAGCAGTTAGGTATGTCTGGCTCTTTCCCCAGAGGAACATTTTGAATTAATTGCAGACTGACAAATAGTGAAAGTCCCCATGCCCACCCTTCTAGCCCTAGGTCAAGCACAAAATGAAACAAATGGAAAAAGTGAAACAGGGGAGATGTTTCTATTAGGAAGGCACACTATTCAACAAAGGAGGACTGGGAGTCGAATTAATACACATAAATCGCAGTATTTGTCCTATGAGGTAAGCATAGCTTCTAGAAAAAAAATGACTGTGATAAACTACAGCCCATTGCTCAGATTTTCTATTCACAATCACTATGTGAAGGAATATTTAGATTTTCCAAGGTCAACTTTTACAGAGTGCCTCTTTGCAAGTTCAAACACACATTTCCTCACCTTTGTGCCAGTATTTGATAAACAGGCCACTCATAGAGCTTTCATATTAGCAGTGGATGAAACTACAGTGTAATGGTCATTTTTTAGTGATACAACCACAAAACCTATTAGCATAGGTAAGGGTTTCCTCAGTCTATTTAGGGTATTTTTTTACTTATTGTTTTGTTTTTACAGAAAGTGAGTTTAGGGGAAAAAACCCAAAAGGCAACAATAACAATAAAACTTCAGGTGCACAACTTCTGAGTGCACTCTGAGCACAGTGGCTCCCATCATTTGTAAATGGGAGATGTTTGGAACCACCAGGACTTCCTAGAGCTGGACAAACAGCTTAGGTCAGGGAGGTAACCAAGAACCCAATGGCCACTCTGACAGAGCTCCAGTGTTGCTCTCTGAAGAGCAACACTGCAGGCTGTCCTTTTGTGTGTTTTATTTTTCAGAAGGCCTGCAGCACTTCACGAATCAGGCCTTGTAGAGTGACAGCCTGACTAAAGTTTTCCAAAGGCACTTGAAGGGCCCTCAGACCTTGAGAAACAAAATTCTCTGGGCAGATGAAACAAATACTGAACTCTTTGGGCTGAATGTCAAGCGTCATGTTTAGAGGAAACTAGGCACCACTTATCACCTGACCAATCTCTTCCCTATACCGAAGTATGGTGGTGGCAGCATCATGCTGTGGGGATTTTTTTGGCAGCAGGAACTGGGAGACTAGTGACGGAAAGGTGAATGCAGCCATGTATAGAGACATCCTTGATGATAACCTGCTCCTGGGTTTTCTGAACCTCAGACTGGAGAAAAGGTTCATCTTCCAATAGGACAATGGCCCTTGAGTGGCCCAGCCAGAGACCAGCCTTGAACACATCTGAAAAAAGATCTGAATATGGCTATCAACCGGTGCTCCCAAATGAAACCTCCCCTAGAGGAGAGAAGAATGCAGAGAAGAAAGGGAGAAACTGCCCAAAAATTAAGTTTTGTGTGTGTGTTCCTACTGTACCCAGTCCAGACGTTGGGGCCTAAATTAAAGTAGCTGGTTGGGTTTGCAGTTCACAATTTCTGAAAGCTGGTGATGACGACACCATATTACACTGACAATTAAAATTATGTGTAAAGGCTTGTTGTTTTCTATGGGAAAGCATATAATTCCACATAACATGGCTCAGCCATGGAATATATAGGGTCATGATCATTTCATGTTTTTCTGTGAGACTAGGGTGTTCCACTTCTATTGTATAGTATATTCTTGGCACTGTCCTTCAGACATTGTGAAAAAAAAATCCTGGCCAGTGGTCTCCCTGGACACTCCATCAAACCCCCCCCAAAAAGAAAAAAAAATTCAAAAGAATCTCAGAAGGAATAGAACCAGCTCACTCGCTCTCTTATCAGAGGCTGCCAGATGCCAACCCACAACATCATCCCACACACAGCCTGAAGGTGCACCACAACATGGAGCCATTGCAGTGGGGAGTGAGAATGAGGGGGAGAGTGAGATACAGTAGAGAGGAGGGTGGAAAAGGAAGAAAGAGATGTATAGCCTAGGAACATTCAGAAGGAAAAGTGGATCACGGTGCGAAGGAGGGTCGACTGGAGCAGAGGGAGTCCGGGCAAAAAAACTTATGGAGACCAATCGCCTTTTCCCCCTGCTGTGCCCGATAGGCTAAAGACCAAAGAAAGGAGAGAAACAACTGTAGATATGCTCTGTTACCATGAAAAGAGAGAAAAAATGTGTTTTATGATGGTTCCCACGTAAGCTTTGTGGCAACAGTAAAGATGATGCAAATCACTTGTGAGTAACAGCCTCCATCCATCACCCTTGTTACAGCTCCAATGTATAGCACAACACCAGCGGCAAAGCCACTCAAGCTCACATTGTATGCAAAAGCCTACAGGCTGTCTTTTTCTGTGGGTGGAAGATTTTCTTAATTTTACATGTGGAAGGCAGAAAACCTTTTACCAGAGTGAGACACACTGTTTGATCAAGCCATCTGTGATTAGATTTTGACAGGCTGCTCAAAGTGTGCTGGTTGACAGCCTCAAAATTCAATTTTATTTCACTTTCTCATGTGCTCTGCTTAAAGACTACCATCTATGGTGACATTCAGATGCACACACAAACAGACACACACTCATGCACACGATGGCTGGCAGCTGTTCAGTGCCTTAACTTCTTTTTCAAGCCACCAGAAAAAGCTGATTACTGGCACCAGTCATCCTCCAACCAAACGGCAGAGAGCTAGCAGAGTATGAGAGCAGAACATTTAAGTTTAAGAGGAAGACAGAGGAAGACAGGAACATACAAGAAGCTGTCATGGAAAGCACTGAGCCTTGTATAGATACATAATTTGAGCGTGCCAGGTGAAAGAGAGAGGGAGGCAGCTTAATGTGGATGTTTTAAATGGTTAAAGCAACACTGTAAAATGTCAAAGAATAGAACTGGTTGAACCTGATTAATGATGAATAGCTTATATAACAAAAAAAGGGAAATTGTCCATAACAAGCTAAGGTGCTACTTAGCAAAGTACAAAGTAAATGGCCTGTATGGTAAATGGCCTGTATTTATATAGCGCTTTCCTAGTCCCTAAGGACCCCAAAGCGCTTTACATATCCAGTCATTCACCCATTCACACACACATTCACACACTGGTGATGGCAAGCTACATTGTAGCCACAGGCGCACTGACAGAGGCGAGGCTGCCGGACACTGGCGCCACCGGGCCCTCTGACTACTTAAAGGCATCGTAAGAGTGGCAATCATATGGTTATTTAGGATAATACATGATGTACATAGTTTAGAAAATGCTTCAAGTCTCAGTTCTCCATATTCATTAGTTTTGGTGTGTGAATCTGGACTGTAGATTGCAGATTGCTACCGGCATAGTTTTTGTAGTGGTAGCTTATCTGCTACCTTGGTTGTAATGACTGTTTTGATTCTATTAGATTGAAGCAGTCTGGTCAATGTTCTCTGACCTCTTGCATAAAAGAGGTACTGAATATTTTCTCATTTCCACGCCACTTTCTGTAAACCTTACAGATGACTGTGCAGGAACCAACCCTTTGGGATGATCTCCCTGTTGGAGCTCAGTCTGGGGGGAGTTATTTTTTCTCCTCGTCTTTCCTCATGTTGTGCATTTTCCATTGTTATACCTCTCTGACCTGTCTTCCCCATGTGATGTTGTAATGTATGTATGGTTGGAAGGGTAAGATGGCACTGGCAAAGGTCAGTGGCCTTAACCTAACAAATTTCCCACACGTGGGACTAATAAAGGTTATCTTATCTTATCTTACTTTAGCTTCCTCTCAAAGACATGTGTGTGGTTCGGTTAGCTGGTAGCCACAGACGTGAAGGTGAGCATGAATTCTTTCCCGTAGATATTTGTTGGCCCTGCAACAAATTCCAGTCTGTACTTTGCCTGTTAATCTCGAGGACCATTAGGATTTGTATTTAACAAAATCATGTAGACTGATAAGATAATTCATTTTTAAAACAAGTCTGAAACATGACAAAAATAACAAAATGCACTACAGAGTGATCTCCTTTTAAATCAGTGTATTAAGATTACCATGCCACAACTCTTAAAGTATTTTTTTCTAATAAGATGAAATCATACAAAATCTTCCAGCAGCTGTAAAGTCTGAAATGATCAGAAATTAACTCATATATTCCAGTCATACACTGATATGAAGTATATTGACCTTATTAACTACTATTGGCCAACTGACAAATAATGTAGCACTTGCCAGTCTCAGTGGCCCATGTATTTGTTATTCAACATCAGTTGGAAGTTTTTATTTTCCATTGTTCGATCTCTGAAGTCTGAGTTATC
Source organism: Aulonocara sp. 'chitande type north' Nkhata Bay (assembly GCF_057382095.1). Classification (NCBI taxonomy): domain Eukaryota; kingdom Metazoa; phylum Chordata; class Actinopteri; order Cichliformes; family Cichlidae; genus Aulonocara; species Aulonocara sp. 'chitande type north' Nkhata Bay. Next base: position 17,208,522 of record NC_141362.1, read on the forward strand.
GTCAATGCTGCCTCCATCCCTAGTCCTTACCCTAAGGATTGAGTGCAGGGTTCAAATTGGGGTCATCACTGACATTGGCTTAGATCTCATAGGGATACCTTATCTGACCTACTGACCTCACAGTAAGGGAAGTGGAAGCTTTACTTATTTTGGCTGACCTGCTCAAACAATGCAAGCACATGAAATGTCTAGACAGTCAGAGGGAAAGTGTTTGCAAGAGGAATTAATGCTGCCATCTGTAATCCAAACTTTACCCAACACGGAGAACTCTAAAGTGCTAAACTCCACCCATCTGTCACTGCAAGAAGGATAAAACAAATACCAAGAACTGTAAACAAATATAAATTTAACCCAAGCCTATCCTCAGACTGAGAGAAAGCTAATCAGTCTGTTGACAGATATGATATGAGGTGATTAGTCTCCATTTGTGGCTCGCAAACACTCATGCCAGGAAAATATGTGGCTATTCAGAAGACTGTCCATATGGGGAATTGTTATATAATTCATACTGCATGTGTTAAAGAGCTTAAGCTTGCTGAATGAGAGACAAGAGGCTTGAAATAGGGTCCCTCATATACAATGAGTCTACATGTTTGCAAAATGGCTGACAGGTAGAACTCATTGAAGAGAAATATGCCTGGGACAGAGGTACACAATGGGGGGAGAATATGAAGGGCACAAAAGTAATCAGCCAGCTGTCAGCCAGCTTTTTGTCAAACAGGAACATGTCTGATGTGAATCTTCCATTGTAGGGAGAATGAAGGATGTTTCAAATGTGTTTGAAGATGAGCTGCTAGAATAGATTCCCATCAAATCAAAATAATCTGCATGAAATTCAGAAAGCCAATATTCCTGCTACAATAAAAGGATTAACTTTTGTTTCTTGTTTCTTATTCAATATGTGATTTCCTTTCAAAGTCTGATAAGAGTCCATTTTAATTAGTATCAGCAATAATAAAAGATAATGAAAGAAATCAAAGTGACGTATGATTAAAGCTGGCAGCAATTTGGAGAATCGTCCCTTTGATGTGAGATGCACTTTGCTGCATATTCTGTATAGTGATATAGTGAACGTCCCTGTCACAGATGCTGATGCCTCTTTTTGTCATCTTCCATCAGTGAAGGCTTGCGCGCATATACATCCAAATAAATAAATAAACAGTAGCAGGAAAATTATAGTAGGCTTGAAGATAAATACTTTTCAGAGTCTCCCCACCTCTGAACTCTGTGGGCTTTGTGGTGTCACCAGTATATAATCAACTTGTGATACTGGAGGCAGCAAAGGCAAAGGCACAACTCTGTTATTTTTATTTTTTTATTTTTTTTGTTTTGTTCTGTTGGCGTCATCTGTTAGAGTTAAATTTCTAATTCAGCTCTCTCCACACTACATTCTCTTCTTCCTGTGCTGCATCACAGTTCAGAAAACAGATGTCTAAAAGTAACCATTTCAAAATAAAGTCTGGCCTAGGTTCTACTAATTTATCTTAACAACAAACAGGCTTTTTTTTACGATTGCATTACCACCATGGTTCAAATGGTATAATCCTTTAAGGTCTGACTAATGATAAATCACACGTAGCATTAGTATCAGTATGAAAATTGGGTTTTACGACTACAGCTGCAGAGCACATAATGCACACTGTGGCTCGATAAGCTGTGGGGAGGATTGTGCTGACCATAGATGCCCATTCAGTAAAGTATATTGATTGAAATACAACATTCAAAGCAAGTGTCAGAAAGAGCAGTGTGTGTACTGTCAAACTCAGTCTGGAGGCCTCCTGAAATCCATTTATCGATCCTTGCTGGATGCTCACTGCTTCTTTTGACAAGGTACCCTCAGAAGGATGTCATTGATGCACAGTACTTCAAAAATCCTATACTCCTGCACCACGTAAAGCAGTTTGATTCTAAACTCTAGCTCTTTTGTACCTTATTGTTCTCTTTTTAAAGGAGTCCTTTAAATGTTTTAACAATATTAATGATCTGGAACAATTCTTTCTTCACTTTAAAGAGAACAAATCTTACTAACTTTGAAAATCTATGCTGAGGACATGTCACCCGTGAATTATGTTTGTAGTTAAGTGTTCGTGGTGTTTCTTCTCTTCATCTTTTCAGATTTAAATTAGATTCGATTTTCTGTGTTGGTTTATTTCTTGTCCTCACTGCATTTGAATCTCATAGACTCTGATAACTGTACAATATATTTTCCAGCACCATAAGAGACATCTGGCCTCATATACTAAAGAGGATTTGTCACCAGTTAGTTCCTTTTTTTATTCTGTCTGTCATTTCAATCAGACACTTTTTGAAAAAGTGCTCAATTTTTCCCACGCACTTGTGAGAACATGTTCAGGGGGATAAAAGAAGACCTTGGACTCATGCTTTCCTCTCAAAAACATTTCCAAAGCATAAAAATAATGCAGAAGCTATGATGCAATGAGAAGCAATGAAACATGTTGGACTACCATATTTCTGTCTACATACTTGTCCACAAAAGCCCTACACTTGATGTTGTACTGAAATTGAAAGCTAATCACAGAGGGGAGACAGGTGAGGGACAGCACCAGGAAAAAGAAGAAAGTTGAAACTGCAAATGATTTATAGAGGAAAAAAATGATACAGTATCACAAAAAAGATGCTCTTTCTTATCAGGATTGATCTTCTGCCTTTTGACTCTGTGTTAAACAGCAAAACAACTTTTCTTCCTCTCCAAAGTGAGAAAAACACATCTGACAAAAGCACATGCCCGCTTGTGCAAATTTTAACAGCATTAGCTGAGCTCCGGGGGGGGTTGTCACACTGAATAGGGGAGTGGGATCAAAAACTTAGCGCTGATTAATTCTCCTCTTTTTCAGAAACTCTTCAATGTGTGCAACAGATTTGAGCAACAGAGATGGCCTAGTTTGATTCAAATTTCTTTAGCTGATGGGTGCCGCTGCAGAGGGTTTCATTTGTGGACTGAATCTCATTAATTATCACACGTCAATAAAACACAAAGTAATCCCGTGGTAATAAGTAATTACATCAAGCGATAAAGAAATATTCTTGTTGTTGTTCCAGTTGAATGCTGCAATAATAATATTCATCTGCTTTGATCAAGTAAGAAGACCTGCTGTATTAAACTAAAACTGGGTTTGTAACTTCACCTTGACTGAGCTTCGTGACCCCTGCTGCGACTAAAATGGTAAAATGGCCTGTATTTATATAGCGCTTTACTAGTCCCTAAGGACCCCAAAGCGCTTTACACAACCAGTCATCCACCCATTCACACACTGGTGATGGCAAGCTACATTGTAGCCACAGCCCCCCTGGGGCGCACTGACAGAGGCGAGGCTGCCGGACACTGGCGCCACCGGGCCCTCTGACCACCACCAGTAGGCAACGGGTGAAGTGTCTTGCCCAAGGACACAACGACCGAGACTGTCCAAGCCGGGGCTCGAACCGGCAACCTTCCGATTACAAGGCGAACTCCCAACTCTTAAGCCATGATCGCCCCATAAAGGACGAGAAAATCATGTTGGAAATGTTTGAAGATTTTGAATTTTTAACTACATAAATAATAAGTTTAGATCAGGGGTAGGCAACACTAGGCCTCGAGTACCAGTGTCCTGCAGGTTTTAGATATCACCCTGGGTCAACACACCTGAATCAAATGATTAGTTCATTACCAGCCCCCTGGAGAACTTCAATACATGTTGAGGAGGTAATTTAGCCATTTGAATCAGCTGTGTTTGATCAAGGAAACATCTAAAACCTGCAGGACACCGGCACTCGAGGCCTGGAGTTGCCTACCCCTGGTTTAGATCAACTTCCAGCTTGAAATAGTTATAATATACAGAAACTTGATTCTACAAAATACCTGCCTGTATTATGAAGCACTGCTGAAAACTCCAATTTAGAGGCATATGGCAATAATTGTGTAAAAGGGTCATTTCAAATGCATTGATGGGTTTTCCAGGATTAAAATGAAGAACAGTCAGGTCAGTCTGCATTACATTTTTCTGGTTTTAATGACTTCCTTTCAGTGATGATAACTACATCCGTCGTTAAACACAAGAACGCGTTTTGTGCTCTGGATTTTCAAAGGCGTCACTTGAAGCTGCACTTGCTGATGTCTTCATAACGACAATAACAACTACACCAGTCAGCCACAATGTGGATGACATTTCATAAAAATTCTACTTGGAAACTTTATTTTCCATCAACTTTTTTCTGCTTCTGAATTTTAAGAAGCAAAAACCAAAACACTTTAAAAGAAAAGACAATTTCTCTTTAATGAGACTGTGTTAAACTCCAAGAACACTGGGACTTACATTTCCCATGATACAACTCTGTGGTGTATTTCTTGTAAACACTTGTCTTAAAAAGTCATTGGTTCTGGTTTGTTATGCATGCTTTCAATTAAAATGTGATATCTCTAAGACAGCACTGATGCCGCTTAATTATTTATCCAAATTTCACAAAGATCCTCGAGCCTAAACATTGAACTGACTTGTGAAAAACGAAACATTTAAGGGTGACAAATGAGATCTGTGCCTGTAGTCTGATCTCACACTTCTTTTTTAATTACCAAAGGTGAAATACCAAAACAGTCATCAGTAATCTGAATCTGAATATAAAGATGATATTTTGAAATCAACAGATCTTAAAGGAGACAAGTTCACATTTTATTTTTGGACTTTACAAAAGTTACTTTGCATGATACACAAATAGTTTTTATTTGTTTTATATTTGGTCTTGGTGAAGCCCTTCAGCTCACCCACTGCCTAAAACAAGCTTTTTTTTTTAAGCTCCCCTCTAATTTCACTTTAAAGCCAGTTTTCACCTGGTTGCATGCCACAAAAAAGAAGATTTGAACACCAGGTGGATGTAGTTTCTGTGCTCAAATCGCCACATTAGGGATACTCCCTCTGACAACATCAAACAGATTCAAGGAGGGAAAAAACATGTATGAAATCAAGCATTTAAAACAGTCTGAAGCCTGACATTTTCCCCTATAATGGCATACATTGATGTCAATATTTGGATAAAGTCTTTCCATGCTTAATAGGAGCAGCAACCATTGTGAGAGGATATACTGTATTTTGCAGAAAATATGTAAAAGCTTATTAGGTCCACTTTAAAGAAAAAACCCCATCAGTAATGCAAACCTTTGAGCTCATTAAATTCATGTTGCTCTGACACAGACTCAAAGACTTTTATTTTGTTGCACCAGACGTGGGCAATGTCGAAGGCGACAGAATGTAGTAATGAAAAGAATGAATAGGGATAAAACAAGTGTTACACCCACCCACAGTCCTCACTAATTTAGTTTCTATTCATCTTCATAAAGCAAAAGACAAGAGCTGTGTGGGTTTGCTGAGTGTTGTTCCTTGATAATTAGATCTGCAATAATGTTGTGTTGGGGAAAAAAAAAAAAAAAGCATCAGTCAATCAATTAATCTAGTACTATTGAAAACTAGACTGATGTACCGTATCTGGCAGTGGGGTAACATTACACTTGTTCAAAATGCATATCAGTTGTTCGTTTGAAGATAATAACACACCCACTAGCAAACTACATCAGCGGGGGGAAGAAAAGAACTAGGCATGAGAGAACAAATGGCCTGCTAAAAGGACATTTCTTGCAGTGAAGATGCTGTATGCTCTATACTCTACATGTATCTTGATATCTCCTTTGGAAATCATAACGTGGAACATGGGGCAGATCAGAACATTTTCCATGGCGCCAGTGAAGTAGAAAGAGCTTCTAAGCCTGATATAGATACTGTAATTGGTTGATCTCTGGAGTGTAGTAAGGCGGAGAAAATTCTCAAAGCAGAAAAAAAAGGAAAAGGTTAGAAAGAGGAATGCTGCAGCCAATCAATAAGGAGCTACAAGTAGAAATAAACCAAAGTAATTGAAAAGGAGTGGCATGGGTGGTTGTATTGTGTTTTTTTACTATGTTAATATCGATGATGGGTCATTCAACTTCATAAAGAGTGGTCAGTATCGCATTTGAGCCACAATTGTGGTCTCCTGGAAGTTGGGAGAAAATAGGGTTAGATCTGTATAGAAAATTATTATTTTGCAGAATGGTTTTATAGCAGAACAAACTGGCAAAAAAACCCAACAAAAAAACCCAAGGCCAACAACAACGACGACAACAAAAAAAAGCACATAAAGGATACACAGTAAAGGAGCCATAAAAGCCATAGAAGCCAACATTCACAGCCAATTCCTTGGTATGTTTGGAGATTTGAAAGCTCTCAGAAGCATCAATGGTTTAATAATTAAACTAAAAAATGCAGCAGCTTTGCAGAATAATTGAAAGTGGTTTGTGATAGAAACAATGTGTGTGGCTGAAATTTATTTTATTTTTATCAGCGAGGTGTTATTACGAAATTGTGTTCTATTGTATTTTTATCTGTATTTACTGTACAGCACTTTGGTCAGCCTTGGTTGTTTTTAAATGTGCTCTATAAATAAACTTGACTTGACTTGACTTGACTGAAACGAGGAAAAGGTTTTTCCTTGTCCATTTTAATCACTTACTGCCATTACATTTTCTCAGTTTATGGGAAAGGGTTTCATTTGGTTTGTTTTAAACTCACTCACTCCATGTCTTAGCCTTAAAATCAAGTGATCTTCACACATAAAGAAGAGTCTGTATCTAAACCACAGAATAAAGATGCACCACATGGTTAGTGAAATTTCACCTGATAGCTTTGAGCTGAATGTTTTGGTTATCATCACCTGGGTATTTTGAAATCAGACATGATGTGGGAACCCAAGGGACTTTCAAATGGTGAACTTATTTTTTTTTCCAGTGGGGTTTATTACTTACAAAACTGAACGTGTGAAACAGACTGTCACCTCATAAGGAAAGTATTTACTTAGGATCAAACAAGGAGAAGACCAGATTTGCCATAAACTTATCCACACTCACTTTCCACTTCATTAGGTACACTTGTTACTGTTACTGTCAGCTGCTTGTTAACATAAATATTTAATTAGGCAATCTTATGGAAGCAACTCAGTGCATTTAGTTATGTAGACATGGTCAAGACGACCTGCTGAAGTTCAAACTGAGCAGAATCAGAATGGGAAAGAAAGGTGATTTGAGCGACTTTGAACATGGCATGGTTGTTACTGCCAGACAAGCTGGTCTAAGCAACTCAGAAAGTGCTGATCTACAATCTACTTTCCCACAGAACCATCTCTGGGGTTTACAGAGAATTGGCTGTAATAGCAAAAATATCCAGTGAGAAGCAGTTCTCTGGAAATAAAATGCCTTGTTGATCCCAGAGGTCAGAGGTGAATGGTCAGACTCTTTCAAGTTGATGGGAAAGCAACAGAGACTCAGATATACTTATTACTACCAGGGTATGCAGATGAGCATCTTTAACCTCACAGCATATAAAACCCTCTTTCTTATATCTGGACACTCTTGTCAGTTATAAGAAACGCAGGCTACAAGTTACTCAGGCTCAACAAAATTGGACAACAGACGACTGGAAACATTGCCTAGTCTGTTGAGTCTTGATTTTTGCAACAAAATTCAAACCCGTAGTTTGACATAACGAACATGGATCAGTCCTGTCTTGTCTCAAAGGCTGCTGGTGGTGGTGTAATGGTGTGGGAATATTTTCTTGACATGTGGCGAAGCTCAAAGCTCAAATCATTTCAAATGAGCTTGTTGAGAAAGACCATGAGTTGACTTTACTCAAATGCACTCCACAGTCTTCAGATTTCAATACAATAGAAGTTGCCAGCAAGTGTATATTCAGGCTGTGTTTGCAATGCAAATCTGATGACCATTAAACATGGGCTTATTTATACACAGTCTGTGGTCTAAATAAAACCTAGCAAGCTATTCTTTTTCTTTTTTCTTTTTTTTAAGTTTCAATCAAAAGGCAGTGCAGATGTTTCTTTAACACATCTAGTTCATTCTGTCTGTAGATTAGTCCAATTTTCATTCAATCTTTTTATCTCTGATTATGCAATAAAAATGTAAAAGCATTGCGTATCTAAGAAAATGTGTATGCTTCACCCAAAGGATGTTAGATTGTTGAAGTTTCTAACATTGATGTTTGAAGTGAATTGTGCCACACTAAAAACCAATAGCGACTGGATGAGTAATTCAACACAGTTTATGTTGTTCTCACTGGAAGTGGATCCCATAGCAACTCCAGCAGCTGACTTCTCCCTCGGTATCTTTGATCACTTTTCTTTCATCTTTTGTGAGCCTGGGACGGGCACAAAATTGCTGCATAGCATGATATATGACATTCCATCTCAGCAGCGTATGAAAAATAAATTAGATTTCCCTACACCATTTCCTGATCACCCCAACCCCCCTCTACCACCAGCCCTCCCTCCTGTCATCACACCTGCCTCTTTCTTCCTGCCGATGCATGTGGCCGCTCAGCTGCAAGACACAAACACTCAGAGTGTGTTCACACCAAGTATGTGTGAGGAGGTTTTTTTTTCAAGCTAGAAGCCTTGATTTGTACTTTGAATGGTAGTAGAAAGAGCCAAACATGGACAATTTCCAAGACCTGTAAAATAGGTGTACTGCTATGGCACTTAGTAGATAGAGTGCATTATTTTACAAGATCAAATTGATTTTAATTTTACACACTGATGATGATGACCACCTGTTTTCATCCATTCAGTACTTCTGTGTAACATCTGTGACTGTAGCAGCAGACGACATTGTATCAGACATGTTTTGAATTTTAGGCTGTGAACAGATTCAATCCTGACAACCTAACTGTGACAAAATCTACTCTGTCATGGCATATCATATTTTCAGGCAGAAATAATAAGTGGTTAGGTTTTCCTAGGGAGCCATGGGAAGAAACAGAGGCCTCTTTCTCAAATTTTCAAGAGGATTCACCAAATCAAAGCTCCTTTGATAGGTTGTTTTCCAAACATATTTGCATTTCTTAAAATTGTCATTCACAATAGAAAACAGAGGTTGTTTAAGTCAGCTTAGCTAACTTACATTATAAGACCATGCCAATCTTAACATGTTAGAGAATAGCAAATACATTTGACAGATTTTTCTTTTTGTGTGATTTTTGTGTTTCAGCGGGCTGTTTTTCTGTTTTAGTGAGCATTAGATTGTTGACAAACCCAGGTTAACCACATTTCCCTATGCCTCTTGTATGCTAAGCTAGCAACAAAGAACATGGAAAACATCTACCATTTTAGATGCTACAATTTCTGCTCGTCACTGTTGTGAGTTATTCAAAACGTTAAACTTGCAAAGCAAAGACTCCTACAAAAAGATAGGAGATATACTCTTAGAGAGCCAAGAAGTTCTGCACAGGGATTAGTAGATGTGGATTTGGGTGATGGCTGCTTTCCTTCACAATGCACATGTCCACTGGGCTTAAAGTTTATATAGAATATTCATTATAAATTACAGCTTGGAGGTTGTGATACTTATTGTACATTTGTTCATCTTACTTAGTTATCAGATGATTAATTTGAAGCAGATTGCAATTAAGTACAAGAGAAAATGTAGATGTTATCTGACTATAGCAAGGCTCCTGTAATTTGAAAGTTAACATCTGTAGCATGTGTGCCAACAGTTTCCATTAACATTTCAGTGTTCTTGGAATCCTGGGATGAAAAGGGGGAACTAACAGAAACAATGCATGATGGATTTCCAGAGACATTCCAAAGAGGAATGCAATTACTGAGTCAGAGCTTGTCGGCTCCCCTTACTGTTGGTCAAAAATGATTTAGCAAGCTTTCACTCAGTGAGGTCTAAAAATATGTCCTCATCTATCTGTGTTTTATCTTCTCAGCCTCAGGAGTTTCCTTTTCACCAAAAAAAGATATTAATGAAAATATGTGACGCACCATCTTCCACGTCACAAAAGACACCTATGAATCATCTTGTACAACTGCACTTTACTTTATATTATGGGCATTAATATAATCACATTACACTGTATTAAATCCATCCAATCCAAACCTGTGTTAGATGTATAAAAAAGGTATGTCAGAGCCAAAGTACCAGCTTCAAATGATTTGTAACAGTTTGATTCTCTCAGTGCCAACAAAAACCAGACACAAATCCATTCTCTTTAAGTACTGTATGCTCTAAGCTGGACGTACTTTGGATGAAAACAAATCCCCCGCAGCTCTGAATGTAAGCATTGCTTTGTTTCATTGCAGGGCTTACTAAGACTGAGGCCAAATGGAGAAAGTAATGATATAAAAATAGAAAAAGTGGAAATAATTCTGCATGTCTTCAAATATCTCTATTTTTTTCACGAGCGTCATTTCCTTCTGAGTGAACCAGAATAAAGTGTCAAAAGCCTAAGAGCATCGCATTGAATCTCCTGCATATCATGATGGATTTAAAGTGTGCATCAAGAAAGTAGGACAGCTTTCACAGAGGCTCCAGACTGATGCTCAGTGACATCACTTTCACAGCAGAAGCCTCATTTTGAAGCATTTATAATCATAGAATCGCACCCATAATCATCATCACACTCTGCTGCACCTGCAACCTCTTCATACGTTTAATGTTATATTCAGATGTATAGGTGGAATAATGGGTGTCTGCATTTAACAACTCATCAGACAGCTACAAATGGTTCATAGTATGCACACTGTCAGTTTTTTCAGCACATTTATAGCCATCAGAATCCCATTGTGCAAGTAATTAAAAAAATAAAAAAAAGCTCTGTGAGTAAGTATAAGAGAGGGCAAATATGTCCTAAACTGAGAAATAATTTGAGTTGTCAAATATACAAATACAAACTAAAATGCTATATTAAAAGTATTTAGTCAGTGTATCACTAAAGTGACTAAATGCACTAATTTTCAGTTACGTCCCTGTTCCAACTCCTTCTAAGTAATCCTTCTCAGTCAGTTGTGTAACTCTTTAGGTTGGTCAGGAATTTAACCTTTAAAGGAATTTAACATTTGGAGAACATTCTTGTGTGATTTTTGAGTAGACTGATACCTACTTAGGCAATAAAAAGCAACCTGGAACACTAACTTTAGCATATATACAAGAAATAAGGCAAATAAATTAGTCAGCTAACTGCTGACCCCTGACCCAGGAAAACTTTGCATAGTTCCCTTAAGAATTTATTTGCAAAATCAGCATTTTTATTTGATTGTGTTTCAGACTGAACAGCTACTAAATATTGACACCAAAAAAATCCTTCACACCAAATGAACTCCATTCAGAATAATCACAGCTAGTCACCCTCTTTTTCAACAAGTCATTACCATCTTGATTGGCTAATTTTAGCATCTCCCTGTTTGATGGCGGAGGTCATTTTGAATATTGTTGTACTATTACTGGGAAGTTAAGGCTTTGACGCTTGGTATGTGGTGATTGATTGACACTTGCTATCCCTCCTGCATTCCTTGTAGCTTAATCATCTAACATTTGCTCACGTGTGAATTCATCTTTGTTTGCATTACTGTAAGTTTTTACATTTTTTTTTTTACTTTAGTCTCGCTGCTTCCAATTTGGGACCTTAGCTGGAAAAGTTAAAGTTGGTACAGTCTAAAAACTGCAAATCAGTGTAATTAATTGGTGGGACATGAATACATGAACCTATATAGAGAGTCTGTGGTGGAAACAGCAAGTGGTGTTTATTTTTTCCTATACTAATTGTATAGGCATGATATTGGCATCCTTAACATTGGCTTTCTTAATGCTTGTTTCTATAATTCCAAGTCTGTCAATCCAAAAATCACTCCAGATAACTCTTTGAGTGCTTTGTGCATCACCCTGTAACTCAAATATAAATTTGAACAAGTGGGCACTTCCATCTGCTGATCAAGATTATGTGATAACGCTTAAAGCCCCCGAATAGCTATTGTGTCAACATTGTTCTGTCAGGAGCGGGACTGTCGTAGTTTCACTGGAAACAGACAGTTACTGCCCATTTTTGTATTCATATTTCACAGGGACTTCAGACAAGAAAATCAAGATGAATAGGTAGGTGTGTGACAAAAATGTAACACAGGCAACCTTGAGACTGATTTGGAGCAAAGCTGAATGGTTTCTCCTTTGCTATTGTGAATGTTTCGGTATAACACTTTATTGAACACTCAGCCAATAGGATTGTTTATCTATCGAGTAATTTTGTCAAAGTTCTGCAGGGTCTCAGAAGATATTCAATTGTTTTCAAATGCAGGGTAATAATTTCCTGAGTAGATGTACTCTGACATGCAAAATTGGTGGAATATTTCCCACAGTGCATCCAAATAATATCATCTCACTGCTTATGTATTTACCCACCTTACATTTACTTTGTAGGCATTTGTCTCTGAATTTAGAAATCATCAGGGTTTTCTCTTTCAAACTTTGAAAGGCTCCCTGCTGAGTCACTGAAGATATTATGCAACTATTTTCACAAAGTGAGCAGCAGTAATATTACGAGCAATGACCCGTGTGTGTGTGTGTGTGTGTGTGTAAAATTGGTGGTGCGTCACTTTAGATCATCAATATGATGTTAATGTAGTTATTAAACCTTTTCACCGACAGACCATACTAAAAATTACTCTGTAAAAACAGAAATATAGCACACACGTTTTGGTAGGTGGTTAATTGTGCAAGAACGCAACACTTTTAAGTCCATTTAATTCACCTTTTTGGCAGCTAAGACAGGCTATGTACATGACAGGTGAAAACTAGAATACTTTGTGCCTGCAATGACTAAATAATATGCAAGGCCTAATATGTGGAGGGCAGTGTTATTAGACTGTTTGACTTGTTTATGTTCTCCACATCTGTTATGGAAATTTTTAGGATATATTTTGACAGTTTCACTTTATTTCAAGACTTTGAAGAAAAGAAATGCTCACTAATGGCTGTAAGAGTCTGGTAGGAGTCAAATTGGGATTTCCTACTCAGGGCATTTAGGTATGGGGTAACAGCTGTATGTGGGAATGAATTTAATGGAAATGAGAGAAAAGAGGTTTCACTTGATGACAGTGAGCTATACACTTAATGAGACAGTCGAATATGTTGACATAGCTGCTAATTCACTGAAAGAAACTACAGGGTATTAAACACTGTAGTTTCTTTTTTAGCCATTGAGAGAAAGGTTACATACACTATAAAAAGAAACACTGTGCACTATCATGTCTTTCTTACATTTCCATAATATTTATTGGATTAAATATCTTTTGAATAGTGGATATCCTGCCAAGCCCTCATTTTGTATGTGTGCTGGGAAAAGAAAGGTCAAGGACTAAAACTATTCCTGTCTCCGACACAAAAATTGACAAAACGAGATCAAATCTTACCTATATTGTGCGGTATTTTGCCATATGGTCCCTTGGAAATATCTCAAGGCCACACATTCACACTCAAAGTGCAAGGTGAAGAATTAGCCTGGACAAAATAAAAGAGAAGTATATAAGAAGCCAAAAATGAAAAGGTCACCAAAGTTCAATTGCAATATACTTCTGCTAAGGACTATTTTAATTAGGAAGAACACATGCGGTGACGAATCACACTTCATATCGTACATGTCAGATATATGTCTGTGCGAAAATAACTTTGTATTGTGTGGTCTGAAATAAGGCCATCTGAAGTCCATCGCAAACAATACAGGTGTTATCATGCATACTTGCTGTGAACCAATCATGCCACTAAGCTGAGAAACCTTTTACAATTCAGGGAGCGCTATTATGATTTATAAGGAATTATCTGCTTCTCAAACAAAAGCCTATAAAATCTTCTTAAAGCACAGTGTAGGAGGGAGGGAGATTAGATTGGTTTATGGAAAATTATTGAAATAGAGCACAGCAGGGTGTTTGTGCAGGGCTGCAGCTCCCGAGTGACATTATAATCTCTGCAATGACTTAATGCACATTATTTGTCTCTTTTCTTTCATTTTTTGCGACCAGTTGTCCCTACAAGCTGTTTGCCTTTCTAAACACACAGTCTGGAAGCTGTGCTATGTCTTTGCCGTCTGTGGGAGTAAGAGTGTGGGTGTGTTTGAATGCGTGTCTATGAATCTGTTTGGGCACAGATTCATGTATGTGCTGCATTACAGACTTAATGCAGGATATCATGCATAACCATTTTTTTGTTCTTACATGCATTATATGCCCTCTACAGTGAACAATATAATCTCTAAGAGTGTGCTTTGAAAACATGGTCTTGCTGTAAGTGATGTTCAGAAAATTAATGACTCTTTCTTTTCTACATTGATAACAAACATATTGGTATTCCACTTATCCTTTAGGGAGTATCACTTCTCTCTTGCTTTTTAATAAGTAAGTCAAATCAGTCAATTGAAGTCCAGAGGCAGGAGAATCCCCACAGTCCTCAGGGCATCAGCACCCAATTCGAAGTTCATTGTTGTACAGACTCCCCCATAGTCTCCAGATCGGAACTCAGTCAAATCCAACCAGTAGCAGTTCCCAGTCTAGAGCTTAGCCAGCCACACCCAATATTAGATTCTAGCTCAGGGCACACAATGATGCGTGCTGCGACAAAGTTTCTGGGCTGCCTTTCCTCAAGAGTCTCTCCATCTAAAGTAATGCATTATCAGGGACTGTAACATCTAGTCCTTCTTACTGAATCAGAACTCTGGAGTGATCCAGTGACCGCTGCAAAAGGGCAGCTGACAATCAGGGAAAGACCAGATGACAGCCTGGAAAGACTGCTGACAGGAGGGAATAGACCCTAATGGGGCTGGTGTGGGTTAGCGCCTCATACCAGATTCTTACTGAATCTTGCCTAACTACACAAAAGCCAAACGATCCAAATTCTCTAGTTTCAATTTTGTATTTTTCTGGAACCGAATCACGGGAACAATCACCTCAAGGTTCTTTATATTGTAAGGTAAAGACTATACAATAATACAGAGAAAACCCAGACAATCACATGACCAAGCACATGAGCGAGCACTTGGAGACCGTGAGAAAGAAAAATCCCTGTTTAACAGGAACAAACCTCCGGCAGAACCAGGGTCAGGGACGGGTAGCCATCTTTTCATAGCTAGTCAATGCTCCCTTTCACTGAAACCCCTTTTTATCTACTGTTCTCTTCTTGCCTGTCTTCAATGTCTCATAACACACCTTGTTTCATTCAGGTTCATTTTTCTCCTGCATCCCCTTTCCTCATCATCTCACAATGACAGGCTGGTGAATTGAAGGTGTCCAAGAGCACTACTAGCTGTATTTTCCATCCAGGCTAGATTTTGCTCATCAACAGTTGTCACAAGACCAAGGAATCCTACAAAAAGAACAACCTCAGCTTTTAGCTGGTCCCCAGTTGGACTTGACCTGTCAGTCTCAGTGTTACCAAACACAGCATGCACCACATACTTACCTAAGAGAATTGATCTGACTTCCTGGAATATTTAAGGTGAAATGATCTGAGAAGGTGTGTGGTGGGTTGATGCTGATCATTTGAGATTTCCCCGGTTATAATGTCATTATTAGCCTTTAAGGCACAGCAGCCAGGGAATGCAAATAACACATTATTGACCTGCTGTCATTAACTGTCTGCATTTAAAGACACTGCTTAGAGCAAATAACCTGCTGTGATGCCCATTCAGGCTTGGAAAATGACTGAGGGAATTGAGACTTTCAAAGATGCCAGGAGAGCAGAGTTTCATTATAACAACACAACAAGCCTATTAATAAAATGTATAATGCATTTGAAATCTGTTTGCTCCTCTTTCCGTGTTTCAGTCACCATCAAATTGATCTTTAAATAGTTCATTTACAAATATGAACTTAATATGAATGTAAAATCAGCAGCTTAATGAAGTGGTAGTGAGGGGACATTCTGTTTCAGCAGCTGAAATCAAATCTAGTGAACCAGCAGGCAATGAAGAAAACAGCTTGATGTCATAGGTGCTCAGAGAAACCATTTCACTGCTATTTGAATAATCTTCAGGCATTGTGGACATAATATGTAGTGATATTATTATGTGACTGTGCAATGGGAAAAGTTTAATTAGGTTTTGGCACAAGAACAAAACAATCCTGACCAACAGGTGTATCATCATCAGGGCAAATCCACCTTGACCTACAGTCTAGACTTTGTAGTTTCTATAAAACCAGCTTGTTCTTAGTCCCAGGACTATGTCGTAGTTTCTAAGCCACTGCCATGTCACAGATATGTGCAGGATGTTCTCACACTCTATGCAATTTGGCATGATTTCAGTGACGTATGTAGCTTATAGCAACATTAGGGGCATATTTTAGTAAAAGATCCTTATTTGGACTAAACCCAACTGAGATTTTTGTGACTAAACTTCACCAGCAAATAAAAATGAAATGAATGAATCTAAGTGGAAAAAAGTGCAAAACATGAAGGTCCAAACAGGAAATAAACTGTGATCTTGAGAAGATATGACTTTTCACCATCACCTCTCGAACCTGAAAATACAGACTGAGGAGGAAGGCTGTGATCTAGACAATCAGCAATGCTGAAGCTGGTTAGAAATTGTTACTAAAAATATCACTCCGCTTCCTCCTTTATCCCTGTCATAATTGCAACACCCACTAGAGACCAATGTCTTCTGAAGACAAATGTGTTATCGTGTAAAGTTTTTCACTGGTTCTTTGTTTGAATTTTATGGATCGGATTTTGCTATGAAGCATTATTTCCTGTTTAATAGTTGGTAATAAGAAAAAGGGATCACAAGTCTTTAATGAAAATATCTGGATATTGTGGATATTATAGCAAAACTCTGCTCACTGAAAAAACGAATTGTCAGTAATATAATGCATTTTCAAGTTCCTAGCAAAGATAACTAGTTCTAAAAAAAGAAAGAAGGTCAATCTTGGAATCCATATATTCAATTAAATAGGGCTGTTGATTTTTGTAGCATTATTTGAAAGACAAACTATTGAATCTGGGTGCTTAATCTCAGTATGGCATCAAGTAAAATGAATAAATTCCATTTCATTTGCCTTCTTTGAAATTTCACTTTGAGGAGTTGAGGTCTGGCAGAACAGATTGCCGTCTGGAAGAAAATAACATGAGAACAAAACAGAGACTGATGAAGATTTTAATGAAATGTTCTGTTCGCTTCAAACTCCAGACGTGGCTCACTGATTGGCATTCATGCTTGAAACCTGGAAACACACGGTGTCCCAAACCAGTGCCTGACAAAAATGACAGAATGTACAGTGGAAAGTTTTACCAAGTATATCCAAATTAAGATGTTTTATGATTCGTTTGAAGGGTTTATTCATGTTATTATCAAGGCCAGTGGCTAAGAAATATATTATTCAAAATAGGGACGGAGAAACATACTTTTAGACTTACTGTAATTCCAGATTTATCAGCT
The DNA here is from genome assembly GCF_057382095.1 of Aulonocara sp. 'chitande type north' Nkhata Bay. NCBI lineage: Eukaryota > Metazoa > Chordata > Actinopteri > Cichliformes > Cichlidae > Aulonocara > Aulonocara sp. 'chitande type north' Nkhata Bay. The sequence goes on from NC_141362.1 coordinate 17,225,810, forward strand.
GTATCTCTTACCTGTTACCTCCTACAATTACTCTATCATTTTACTATTAGAGTAACCAAGTAAATATTAAGAAATAAGACAAAATGAAATAGTACTACAAGACTACAAGTAAAACGGACAAAGTTTGCTTGTTTATTACCTTGTGAAATGTATGTTACCTATAAGCCAAAAGACCTTGAGAGAGTCCACACAGGCACATGTAGAACATGCAAACTCTACAGAGAAAGGCCTGACCCAGCCAACAAGTCAAACTAGAAGCGCTTTTGCTGTGAGACAACAGGAGTGAAAACTGCACCACTCTTCCACCCTCCCCCAAATATTATTTATATTAAAAAGCATTATGAAAACAAGATTTCAGCTCACAACATCATCACCTTGGGGACATGACCAAAATACTTGCAAGTAGGTTTCAGTTTTATTCCTCTAGCAGGCATTGGTTAGCTCTGGATTTGTTTTTAACGTTCAGCTTCTCACTGGGGTTCTTTCCAAGTAATTGCAATGGCAGTTAAATGGATATTCTTACATTCCCACCCCATTTTTTCAGTATGTGCTTCAAGCTAAGACTTCCACTTATTTTAATTGCAGAACAGTGTCTTGTGCTCTGTACTTGACCATTTCACATGAGGAAACTGTATATTTGTCGTTCATTTTGAAAGATATGTTTTTCAGTAGGAACTAAAAGCCACTGGTAAAATATCAAGAGAGGAACTAAGGCATTATTGATCTTTTCATAACATTCGTTGACAAGAGAAACACCAGCATTATCCCTAAACATCAAAGGCAAAGCTATGGGCTTTCAGATGTTGGGCTTGCTAAAAGGATATCTTCAACCATTAATGTAAAGCATTAAAAAAAAGAAAAGAAAAGAAAGACTTTAAATATCAGCTATCATACATCTACTATGTCTACTCTGGCACACTGTAAGTGAGTTATTCATTTTCTCTTTTTCAGGAAAGTGTGTTTCAGTCACGAGAGCTGTTGGGAGCTGGCAGGCTTTTACCATTCTGGCTCAAACTAAAAACCCACTTTGTGACCACAGCATGTTGGTTTCTTCATTCACTCATATTTCAGTTCACTTTAACTTAATAGTCAGTTTACACCAGTGAGGCTACAACACATGCTGTCATCCTGTCATCCACATTACGCATCATTCAGTCATTATTAACTGACTCACGTTCAACTTAAAAAAAAAGAAAAAACAACAGAGGAAAAAAAAATCACACATAAATTCTTCCTCCGCAATCTGCCTCGGACTTACACGCGTCACAAAGATGTTAGTGGGTTGAGGTAAGAGACAAACATGGGTCTCAATGACAAGCCAGGTAAACCCCCCGCAACAACATGCTACACTGCACCTCCCGCTGAGAAGTGTAATCACATTTTCTGCCAGGGTGGTTCTAGTGCCCGTGAGAAAAGGGTTTATCGAAACACACACACTGTCATTATGCAGTGTGTGTGGTTTCCCCTCCATATCTGTGACCACTCATCCAGCCAGTGCAGTTTAAAGAGCTTCAAAGCTTCAGAACACACACACTCGTCATTACACTGAAAGCACTGGAGATAACAGACAGAAGAAAATTGCAAGGCAGGTGAGGGATGTGTACTGAGTGGTATTTGTCTGCTTTTGAGCACACATACAAGGATCTTGTGTTGAATCCTTCAAGCAAGACCTTGAAATGTGTATACCTACACAATAGCAGCAGCCATGACCTAAATAATTATGTTTTCGGATTGCCCGACAGTATCATATTCATAAAAATAAATACACTGCAAAAAATATTTTAAATTATTTACAATTTGGCCTCCGTAATTCACTTAAGAGTGGGAAGGTCAAAGGTCACCGGCATCTCAAAAAATACATTTTGGTCATAACTCATACACCAGTTCTAACAAATTTCCATACAAATTCCAAATACTATGAACTGATGATTTGATCATTTCTTGGGTGCCTACCTATTGATTTCATTCAAAGACTTTACTTCATTCTGTATATGATACGAATGCAGACAGAACAAAACCAGAAGGGAGTAATTTTTGTTCCACTGTCATTAATTGATCATAATGGTGACTTAATCTATTCCACTGCAATCTTAAAGCCTCTCGTTGATTTAACTTGTCATAGAGCTGACAATTTTTCTGTAATCGGTTATTTTTAGGGCCTTTCTGTCCAAGCACGACTGCAAAATCTACAGTGAAGTGATTTCCAAATGGCATCCATACATACACTGGTGCGTCATTAGGTGAATAAAGTGTGTCTTATGATTTTGTGTCAACCCTATATTATTATTATCACGATTACTATTATTATTACAACATACAATTGTCTATAAAGCAACAGATACGTACTGGAGTTTACTATATTGGCACTTTGTGGGTGATAGGTGTGTATGTTTCCATACCCCACTTCATAAATTGAGAACAGTTTGTAACTTGGCCCTGGCCTTCAGAGTCACCACATTTCAACCAACTCAACAAATGAATAAAAGTATTACACTTTTTTAAAAGTCTACTCCTTCTGGGGGCCTCTGGATGTCTGGAGTTTTGATCTCCTCCATACCCGCTTCACACCCTGGAGGACGGGGCTGTGGCCCCCCCACACTCCCTAGCAGATCATTACATGGAGAAACCTTTGGAATGCAAGCATGCTGATCCACACAGGTATGCACACATGGGTATTCACAGACGCGGACTAAAGCTTTCTTGGCTGCTGCCTCAAAGCACACTGTGCGCTGTCTATCTTGCGTGCTGCACAATATCGTTTATTACTTAGTAAATACTGATATCTATGACTAGCTAGTTTATTGTGATGGTGCTTTGTTTTCTCTATTATTATGTTGCTCTTTGTTGTTTGCTGTCTCCTCTGTTTGTTTTTGTTTGTTTGTTTGTTTGTTTTTTTTCTCCATACAGGTGACCCAGGAGTTTTTTTTTTTTTTTTCTCTCTCTTCCCCCCCCTTCTCACCGTCTCTTCTCCCCTTTGGTTTTCTTTCTTTCTCTCCCCCTCTCTCTCTCATTCATTCCCCCTGTCCTATTTATTAAAAAAAAAAAAAAAAAAAAAAAAAAAAAAATGACAAAGGATGAACTGAAGCTCTGCCATCACGTAATGTCGCATACTGCTGTTTCTGATGTCGTTTAAAAGAAAAAAAAAAAAAAAAAAAAAAAAAAAAGTCTACTCCATCCATTATAGTTATATTTTTATTTCTTTTACTTTTTGCCAGGGACGGTTGGTTGATAAAGCCATGGTTGGTTGGGTATCAACATGTATTTAACCCATAATGTGAGCTTATTATTTAAATGTTTCTTCTGCAACTTTCATTATTTTACTGTAATAACTCTAAAAGTGGGCTAAGAAGTTCTTTGGCCTGCTTATAACTTCAAACTATGTTATATATCCCTGACGTCTAGGCATGGAGAAGTATGAGCATGTTTACTCCAGTTTGGATGACACAGTCAGATTGGCCATCTGGAGTTTTTTTTTTTTTTTTTCCTTGGAGGTTGGTGGATGTGTTGTCCAGCAGCGAGCCAGGTTAAGTTTAAAATGCATCCCTCTGTGATATTGGCTGGTGGCTGTCATGAGTATAGTGCATCTTTCTACCCCCAGGTAATGTTACTTTGGTGCCATTCAGACACTGAGCAGACAGTAATATCTAATGTTTAATGTAAAAATGAAATGAAGTGTAAAATTGAAAAAAAAGGAAAAAAAGAAACATCCCTGGGGCAAAAGTGGCCTTATGCCACAAATTGATTCAGTCATTTTGGCATGACAACAACTACTGTCAGGACAACAGTGCTCCCAAAAACATCCTCAATTCAGCTAAATACTTTGTTCTTTTGCCTATAATGGCTCACAGGATTTATTCCCTCCTGAAAGGTATCTCAATACAGATCCACAGCTTCAAAATGTGAAAAGCAGTCCTAATTTATATTGGCAGGTGCCAGGATCGTTAACCAAAAGAGCTTGAAAAGAAGATGAAAAGAGCCAGCAAAGCAACTTAAACAGGCTAACACAATCTTCCCCTTTCAATATGTATTGATATAGTTTATTTAAATGGAGTGAAGGTGACTCAGATCATTAGGTAACGCTTCAAGGTTTCAACTTTAAACTGGCCAAGTTTCCTCTGCACACCCATCTTGAATAGAAATGAGGACCACCGCCTCCACCCTTTGTCTCCCTGACACTAAGAATATTTATTAATTTAAAACATTTGTCTTTTTGACCTTCATTTTTTTCCTGTGTTTGGGCAAGATACACATATCTACTGTAGATACATATACTCGTGACATTGTAAACAACTTTAATGAGCACAGACAGTTTAATCACACTTTTTGCTAATAAACTCTTGACTGAAAAAAATGCTTGGAGAGGACACATGAAGCACATTCTTTTTAAAATGCTAACCATCAAACAGCAAGTCTAACATTGACGTGCACTGTGGATTCTTTGTGGAATCTAAAATATGAAGATTTTGGTTGATTTAGGACTGTTTTGTTTTACTTTATGAATCTACTTCTGTTGTCTCACAGTTCTGATGTGTGAAGTTTGCATGTTCTTCCTACATTTGCTTGGGTTCTTTCCAGGTACTCCAACTTCCTCCCACAGTCTAAACAACAGGATAGTTTCCAGTAACCCCACTCCACCCCACACCCCCTACCCCCATCATGGATGGATGAATGGATTTGCCAGTGAGTTAATAAGGCCATGATTGCTATATTATTTTCACTAAGCAACATAAACATTCCTTCTTGATTATTCATTAAAGAGAGAAATCAGCCATTTGATTGTATTTTTGATTGTAATCTTTTCCTAGTATGTTTCTAATTAATCTACCCAGCCCAGATTTACATGCATATTTGCTCCATTACATTAGTTGTAAAGGTGCTGATTTATTTTAAGCAACTTTCCGTGTTTTTATTTTATAGCTTTCAATGAAGCACTGGGGAGGGAAAACACATTTTGAGAGCCTGCCTGCTGCTAAATTGGCAAATTAAAACGTCTATAATTGCCACTCTGAGCATGTGGTCAATTTAGGAGTCTGTTTGGCTCCTGATAGCCTGACTTCTAGTGTCAAAGACTTTAGATGTGCATGTTTGAAGAGTACAACCCTTTGTATATTTTACAAAAATGGAAAGAAAATTTTAGATCTGTTGCTTGTCTATAACTTCTTCCGATGGTTGTTTTGTGATAATGTGGACCAGAGTAGAGCAATAGAAAATTCAGAATCTATGAGTTTGGACAACTTTGGACAGATTTCTTGACAATCACAGGAGCTTCACTTGAAACAACTAAAAATCAGTGTGCAGGCTTGTGCAGATACTCCACTTACAGTATGTCCTTTCTTTTAATAACAACCTGGTTTTTGTGCATAACCAAACCTGCCAGGATTCAAATCAGTTCTGTGAAATCAGTTTTACTGCAATAACAACAGATGGGAATTTAAAATTATGTGACTGTTTGTAGAAAACATGCATTCCCTACTGTGGTAGATGGGCCACTTTTTGAAAGCTATTTTAATGAATAAATACCTCACTTTGCAGTTGATGCGGTCTAGATTGAGGTTCAGCTTTGGTAGTTTTCATTTTTTTAATGGGGTAGTAACGGTGCATTTACTTGTATTGCAAAAGCTGTCTAAAATATAATTAGACCGAAAAACAAAATCAGACTGTGATAAAATAACTATAGAGAGATACTTGTTCATGACACATGAAACGCACCTAGGTGGTCTGGATCTACTATTTATGCACAATATTTTTAATGGTCTCTTGAATCAGCAGAAATCAGTTTTTGGAAGCTGACTAATCAGAACAGAATGGGCTCATTGGGGCCTTGAACAGATAGGAGCCAAAACAGCCTGAGCTCAACTGAACTGTTGCAAACAGGCCACAAAACATATAGAAAGAGTGAAAAAATATATTGCGTACATTGAGTGATGACATATAAATTAGACAAAGAATGAAAATGAAGGTTTCTTTAAAGATACTTCCTTATGAGAGTATGAGAAACAATTAAGTTATTCTCCACAACCCATGTCACAGCTGGTTTCACTACAATTCTGTAAATGATCCCTTTCACTCTTGCTGGTACCCATATGTTGGGAATCATTTGTGACTTTTATGTTGTTTTTCCTGCCATATGTCAAATGCAACAATCAGTTGCAGCAGTGAAACACACTGGAAACCATTTTTACTCACTTATTGCTATTAAATATTATGTTGACTTTACCTTTTTTTAACCAGATCAAAAAATTTCACATGTAGACTCCATCCATTTATCCGCTTATCCTTATTAGGGTCACATGGGTGCTGGAGCCCACCCATCTAGACACATAATATTTAAATAAAAGAGTAAATTGTGTAACAAAATGTCCCATGTACCAACAATTTGCTAGAGTTACACAGTTTTAAATGACAACTTGTGCTCCATTCTGTGGAGGATATAAAGAAAACTGCTGAGTCATAATTAGCTGTTATCACCTAGACAACCCCTGGTTTTTCATCGTAATACCTTGTCATACACTTAACTCCTCTGGTACAGTATTTCACATCTATTCTCTTCCCCCTCTGGGATTAGAAAAAATCCTTACTACCAGTCATTTATAAACAGAACACCTCATCAGCCTGTGCATATTTTTTGACGGAAAGCCAAAGCTTCTCAACTTTGTGATTCAGTCTGAGAGCGGATGATTTTCATTCTTCAAGCCCATCTCCTGCTGCCTGTCACTGGCATTTTAGCACCGTTTGTCAAAGGGCTTTATGCGATTGGATGGGCATGATGCATCACCAGGATTTTCAGATGCAGGTTGGACTCTGACGACGGTGCTCCCGATTGGTCTCAGTTGTTTCCGAGATGAATCAGAAAGGCTTTTAATAAGGAAATCCAAAGAGCTCACGGGCTGTATGGGTAACTTCAAAGGGAGGTTAATATAGATCCCTCGAGCACTTGCCACTCTGCCACAACCTTTACACAAGCTGAAGAGCAGGCAGAATTGCATTAAGTCAAGGAAACTCAATTTTTCAGCCTATGAAAAGTATATTTGTTTTTGTGCTCTCAGAACTTCAGGGTGAATTTGGTATAGCGCAATAAGATAAAACACAAAGAATAACAGCAATAAATGCAAGATGGATGCTGCCCGGAGGCTTAATGTGCAGTATCAAACAGCAAATACACACATAACATTATAACTATCCCTGCAACTCAAAGAGGAATATCAGAGTCCAAAAGAAAACACTTCAGCTCCAACGTAGGTGAATACAGTGTGTGCTAAAGGCCAGCTTTATAGTATAAAAAGTAACGTTGATAGAAGCTGACAGAGAGTCTGTAACAAGCAGCATGAGTGCAATCCAAGCAATTTTCCCTTCACCACCAAAATGAAGTGAGAGTAGCTGCCTTTTCCCATGTTATCTGGTCCTGCAGCTGACAGAGACATCAAAATCCTGACACACATACTATATTGCACATGGCAAATTCATGTCATCTGCACATGCTGCCAAAGATGAAAGCTAGAAGTCTGATACAAGGCATGTGGGAATAGATGTACAGTAATGAGAGCCCAGGGGCCTGACTTAATGAGCAGGATTAGTGAATCGTGATAGCGCTCTTGTGTGCAGCTTTAAGAGGGGTGATGAGTTGGGTAGTGGTGAGAACTGGACAGCTGAAGGAGTAGCAGTTTGTCAGGTAGAGGACGGGCTCACCTCAGCTACCAGGAAACTCTGAGACCAACAGAATAGGCCAGATTGTAAAAGCTGACAAGTGCAATCAATAGATCGCAAGTTGATATTAACTTGCTATCGTCTTTTTGATTTCCTGCTGGGATGGGACAGAATAGGAAGGCCATTCCCAGGTTCAGCAAATTTGCCATTTCTTCTCCTGGCTGCAAATTTTCAAGGTTGATTTTACATAGACATTGTGACCTTAGAGCACTTTAAAGTAATTTTAAGTTAAATTCAAATTAAAAGAGGCACTTTGATACTTCACTGTTACCTGCTACAGCACACGGGTATGAATGACTGCCATTTATCGACAAAAATGTTGCGAAAAAAAGGTTTTTGCTGAAAAAGGATTTATGATTTATTTCTTTTCATGTTCTATAAAAGTTCTACATTAGCCAGATTAGAAACAAGATGTATATTAATAAAAAAGAATTTTGTTTTAGGTTATAGTTCCTGTAATATGAGGTGTCTTTTATTATAGAACTATAACTCTGAGTATTGTCAATGGGTTAAGAAATTACAAGCATGATAACTAACCATCAGTTTCTGATCTAATGTGTGATTGGTAAAAATACTGCTCTTACATGTTGAATATCTGCTTAATAATTGACCCTCAGATTAGAAAATGTCACAATGAAGGTCACATAAGCTTACATGGGATACAGGTGTTACTAGAAGCTTTGTGAGGTAGGCATAACCTACAGGGTTACTTGATGAACTATAGTAGGGTCATATGGCTCTGTTCCCATACTTAATACAGGGTTTCTGAGAAGATTTAGTCATTCAAAGTATTCAAAGCGTCTTAAGCAGACATTATAGCCTGAGCCAACCTGAATGACCTACTAAAAGAAAACATATAGCATGGACTTTAGGTCATACAGAAATAAATATTTTGCCCTTCATTTTGGTTTAATAACTTTAGTAGTTTTAGGTAGGGGAAGGTATATTTTATCTTAAAACACCAGGTTTACTGTTTTAAAGCAAAATGTTGTGATATTATTTGATGATTATGTACAATGTAGGATCAAAGTGGGAAACAGTCTGCAACAAACCTATATAGTATTTGTGGCTCACGAGCTTCTCATTTCGTCATATTTTACTTCCAAGGAGACTTTCTTTTAATTTATTAACAGTTAGTTTCGAGCAATAGTTCTCCAGGCTTTCTGAAGGTTTTTCAAAGATTTCTTTGGACAATGGCTGCTTCCTCACTCATTTTCAATACCTGACTATTTTCCTTTTTTGCTTGTTCGTTTATTTTGTTAAGCGGCTCACCAGTGTGTCCTGTGAGCCATTCAAGCATAATACAGAAAGGGGAAATTCAAAGGATCAAACAGTCAATGTATATTTGCACATATTCAAACAAACTCTGCTCCTATTACCAATTTTCCTGAAGAAAATTATGAAGAAATGAGTGGTGACTCTGGATTTTTGCACAGTACCATATAACACCATGCCTGCAGCTTTCCCTTTGTTCCTGGCGACATCTCTAGAGTCAAAAGGGGGGCTGACACAATGAACCTAATATATGGGTCATATTATGCTCATTGTACAAGCACCTTGCACAGGTGCTGTACCAAAAATTGAAGTAAAGCCAAAGGCCAGACAAAAGGTTCACACAAACTTCATAAGTAGCTCCTTAAAATGTGAACTCAACAAAAATCATTGTCAGGAATTTTCAAATAAAAATTCAAAGAAGAGCACAAACAATAAACAGAACATCCATCACTCAGGTGGTGGTGATTTGTTTGATTGAGAGCCAGTGTATTCTCAGGCTGGGCCAAACAGACCAAAGCTGTCTAATACTGCTGTGTAGAGGACTGAACAGGCCTCTGTGGAAATGTCAAAAGATGAAAAACACATAAAATATCAGACAAATATATATCTTTCCAAAAGAATATTTGAATGCTGGACCAAATAAAGAAAATAAAGAGCAGGATACATCAAGACAAACTCCTGGGATAGACAACAAAATTCATTTTCAAAGTGAAGCTGACAAGATGACAATGCTGGACAGATATCTGTTAGATTGAAACATTGCTCTGTTAAATTAAATTTGCTGGTGTCTATGAGTGCACTGTGTGTCAAACACTATATTTAACACATAAATGCATCCACAGTCTACTGTACCACACTCGGTTGTCTGCCTAAGCTCATGTTATGATTAAAGATAATGGACCGGGGATGGTGGGGGTGGAGAGGTGTTAGCTCCCATCCGATAACACATTTGCAGACCAGCACTCAGTATTTGAGAATCACTATTCGAAGTAACATTCTTAATAGCAATGTTGCAAACTCTGTTTCTCAGAGGAATTCAAACCATTGGCTATTAGATTTGCCAGCTTGAAATTAATTTTGTAGTACGCCTGTAATATTCTACGACAGCAATGTTTTTACTGTAAAAATTACAAAGCAGCGTGATCTATAGTGAAACATTTCAAAAACTGAAGTGTAATGATATGTTATAGAAGTATAATTATGTTATAAAATTATTTTTAACAGGTTCAATCTGCATGTCCTCATCTACGTACCAAAGATTTAGTTCCTTTGCTTTGTTTTTTAGTTTTCTAGAATAACACAGTTCAGCTATCCTTTGTACTGGACAGTTACCAAAATGTTAACAACTACCCTGAGAATGACCACTAGCTTGACCTAACCAGTTGCTAACATTGCCCTCAGCCACATAAACACCAGAAACCACACCACACAACATATAACTATTAAACCACGTCTAAATTAATCATCTGAAGTTACTGCTCAATGATGCCACTAAATGGTAAAATGGCCTGTATTTATATAGCGCTTTACTAGTCCCTAAGGACCCCAAAGCGCTTTACATATCCAGTCATCCACCCATTCACACACCCATGATGGCAAGCTACACTGTAGCCACAGCCACCCTGGGGCGCACTGACAGAGGCGAGGCTGCCGCACACTGGCGCCACCGGGCCCTCTGACCACCACCAGTAGGCAACGGGTGAAGTGTCTTGCCCAAGGACATAACGACTGAGACTGTCCAAGCCGGGGCTCGAACCGGCAACCTTCCGATTACAAGGCGAACTCCCAACTCTTGAGCCACGATCGCACTAGTCTCTGTGCTTCTCCAGAGTCTCCAGTCTCCTGGATTTTCTGCAATATCACTCTACAGTTTAAATCCTTTACATTGAATTTATGATAAATAGCGGGATGTGATGCTTGTCTTGATTTTGCTCAGATGAGTTATGGGGTAGTCTCAAGCAAGAGAGTGTGACTCAGGACTAATGTACCTCAGGACAATGCTGTATTATACTATAAGTGTATAGAAACTTCCTGGTAATATTGATTTGCCTCAAAGGCATTTACAATATTCAGCTGGAGTCACAATAAACGGTACATTAAGCAAATTTTTTTTTTCAGGAAAATATTACAGTACAGTTTACTACTCTAAGGGTGCTAAAAATAACTTTTGGATTGTTGGACTTCAATATAAAATATAAAACGTACCTTACTGATCTGACCTATATTAACTGAGCTGAACTGAAACGAAGCCCAGTCAGCAACCACAGACTGTCCAAAAGCTAAACCTAAAAATAAAACAACACATGCCACATTTTGGAATGAGAAGAGAAATATAGGTCTGCCAAGTAAAGCCATTTACTTGGCAGACCTATTTGGATCAACTTTCTGACTCTCTCAACACTAATTCTGGTCTCTTAGGTAAATACTGTGGATATAATTAGGTAAGCTTTCTCTAGGTTCACAATTCAGCTTATTGGACTTGCTATAATTAGACTCCTGGAAAGAGCTTTATCTAAGACAGTGAGCTTTACTGATGATGGTTTACATTTCAGTGGAAGAGCAGAACAGTATAAATAGGACTGCCAGTTTTTCCTAAAGCTTCTGCCTAACTTCAGTAGCACTGTTTTGTGCTTCACCTTTTGTGGTGAGGCCAACTGATGCGCCACAACACCTTTTTTCCTTTTATTGTCTAAAAGATTAGTTTTAGTTGATCTGTCTTGTTACTCTATACTGTACAGTAAGTATGAAGCAATTTGAAGTCAAAAAAACAAACAACCAAGCAAAAAAAAAACAACTTACAGAAAAACAAACATGTCCATGACGGTCTTATAGAAATCAGCTCAGTTCTTCTGTTATGCCTGGGGTATGGTGCCTCCTTACCTGAACTCTTTATCTGTTTTCTCCCCCCGAAAGCTAAATTGAAACAAGCACGGATTAATTCAATGTCACGGTAGCTTTGTCCCTGGGATAATGGGGGACAATGAGCTCCGCGGTGACAGCAGTAAATGATGCCAATTTTCTCCCAGAAAGAGAAAATGATAGAACAAGAATGGAGGGGAAGAGTTTGGGGAGATAGCTTAAGACTCTAATCCAACTTTGTAAATCAGAATGCTTGGGGGCTTTGCTGAGTGTTTTTCCTGTAGAAGTGATTCATATCATCACATCATTGCAATGTAAGCAGTACAAATGCTGGCTGAGGGCTTGTGACAGGATGGTTTTTAGAAGACTGGGTAAATGTCACATTTTGGAGAAAAGAAAATTTGACATTTTTCTTAAGGGAATGAAAAGGTTCAGTTTTCTCCTACTGGTAGGAGTGAACACTATGCAGTATAATTCTCTATACTGTGAACTTCTGTTCCAAAACTGTTCATATGTTTGGCTACCTTTGGCCTTTGTTACTCACTGACAGAAGACCCTTATCTGTAGCTAGCACATCAAGGCTTCAATTGACTAGATAAAGGAATCCTTTGGACTTATTTGTGCAAAGCAAGCAGTATTTGATAGGATGTCAGTATTTGAAGCCTTGGTATGGAAACGCTTTAATGTATGACAGCTAATCTTTTTAGGCTAGTTCATTTAAATAGTGTATTTATGCTTGCTTTACTTTTATTACATTTCACAGAAAACCGAGTCAGCTGTATGTTTGTTCATTTTTCATTCTATAAAATGGAGGATAGTTCTTATCTATTATACAGTGGGTTTTTTTTTCCTTTTCATTTCTGGCTGCCCAGCACAACCTTTTAACATCTGAAGATATTAAATTTTTTTTTATATTGAAGTTACATTAAAGCTGTGTTTATTTTCATTCATTACATGAAGGAACCTTTAAAAAAAAACAAAAAACAAGCGCGTCCATGCTCACAGGTGTACACACGGGTGATCACACCCACAAACTACACCCTTTTTGGCTCCTACCTCAAAGCACACTGTGTTCTGTTGATCTTATGTGCTGCACAATAATGTTTAATATTTAGTATTTACTGTCATATTCCCATATATCATTGTGATGTTGTTTATTCTATTACTTTTGTTCTCTTCTGCTTGTTTTCTTTTTTCTTTCTCAGCAGGTGATCCAGGTGATCGATATATGCATTTTTTTTTCTGCTCATTCTGTTGGTTTTTGTCTTTTGCCCTTCTCCCCCATCCCTCTTCTCAGCTGTTTCTCTTTCCCTCTTTCTTTCTCCCCTTCTTTCCCCCAGTCAAGTCTGTCCCGTATTCAGTAAGTGAAAATAAAATAAACAATAAAAGGTGAATCAAATGGACCATTACGGCAAGGCTGGGATGATCAATTTGATAAAGTAAATCCGTTGGGCATCTTTCTTTGCCTTTAGACAACAATTCTGATGGCAAAAGAGCCAAACGGGACAGGCAAAAAAAAAAAAAAAAAAAAAAAAAGCTGTGTTTATTTCTGTTATTACTGCCAGTTACATTTCTGACTCTTGAAGCTCCTGTATAGTCTCATACCTTTTGACATATTGCTCAGCCTTTTCAACATCATAGGAAATAATCTCTAAGAAAGATATTGGGTGACTGACTTATCGGGAAAATAGAGCTGCACACATATGCTCTGTGTTTTTAAGTTAGCAAGCACAATCTGCACACGGTCAATCCCTGACAGATGCCTGATAGCAGTTCAACATCCACACAGGGCTGACCCGGGAAGAGCTCCGCATGGACTCAGCAGGGGGATTTATATGATTTCTATCTCTGAGGTCTAAAAAGACATGATAACCTATTGATCTTAAACATCATGAGAAATGAAAAGAAGATTTACTGAAATGCTATGGATTATAAAAAAAAACCCCTCACAAAATATACACTGAGCACCAGAGAGAGAGAATTATACCAACAATCGCTTCAATATAAGCAGTCATCCCATACTAGGTCAGGCCTGCCTTTGCTCTGAAAATAGCTTTCATTCCTTGGAGTCGTGGACTCTGATGTTTTGGAAACCTCCCTTTAAGATTATGTGATGCTAACTATTCATGCTTATTTAAAAAGTGCTTCACATTCATGCTGCCAAGCTAACATTTTACCACATTCAAATTCAGACCTGCCAACTGGTGAGGTCCCTGACATCCACTGAACTGAAACCTGTCTAAAATTACTTTTGATTTATGATATGTTTGATTATCATGGTGGATGTTGTGAATGAAAGAAGGGTCCGGCAAAGGCTAAGGTGTGTTGTGCTTTCTGTGCACTCGTCACAATTGTGGTTATTTGGGTCATGGTATCCTTTCTACCCCACTTAATCTGGCCACTCTCCTCTGAACTTATTCATCAACAAGGAGCTGCAATCTGCAGACCAGCTGTTTGCTATGGGATCCCCACCATTCTGATAAAACTAAAAAAGCCCCCAAAAACCATTTCACACCCACACACACACACACAACATTCCCCCTCCATCACATCATATATTGGTGATTGGATTAATACCTGAATATTCAATCAAAAAGGTATTACTTTTTAAAGTGTTCAGTAAGCACACTTTAGCTGCATTAAACAAAACAGCAACAAAAGCATATCCCCATCCATTGGTCTATTTCTTGTCTTTCTTTTTGTCTCAGTAATATTTATTTTTTCACCATCATAACCTTCCTAATGGTTCTGCCTTCAAGAGTTGGCAAATTCTTCCCGCAAAACCGAATGGGGCAGCAGATTAAATATCTAACCTGTGTCCTCCTGTCATTTTCAGTTATGAGAAGAGAAATGGAACCCGGGACCTCGTTCATCTATCTGAAAAATACATCACACACATTTGAGACACAATGTGTTACAGCTACACCAGAAACAAAAGCACAAAAGCCACCTAGCAAATCTACCCTTTACATATGCAGAAGTAACCAGGTTACTCTGACAAATCAGGAGAAATTGAACAAACACTGTATGTTACTGCAGTAGGTCAGTGTTTACTGCCTCTCCCTCGTCAAGCTTGTTTTGAAACTGTGGCTTTCTTACTTTATGCAGGATATGTGCTGCTTCCTGATTCATTGAGCATGTGGTGGAGTGCCCTGTACTGCGAATACACTGTTTTCCTTTACAAACGTCTAAATATTGGAGTAAGAGATTTAGTACTACATGACCCCTGCACCCTAGCAGTGCAGCGTGGGGAAGCAAGTCACCTGATAATTTGTTTTGTGAGCTCCAGCTACTACAATATTCACTGCTCTTTGTGGATTTAGCCAACTGAGATCAACAAGATATAAGCAGATGGTACGTGAGCTATATGGCTGATTTCCAACCTGTAGCCACTAAAGCTAGTATAAAGGTACAAATTCAGTCAGTAAATCTAATCAACACCACAAACCTTAAAAATATATCAGTGCAACCAGTCCAAGACCTACTATGGATGTGAATTGGTCAACACTTACTGCCCTGAAAACCAACCCCCCAGCACCAAAGGTTTCTTGTCACCTACAGTATAGTGTAAAGGTCTAGCAAATAGAATGCTTTTGTAGTGAAAAAAGGGGTAAATACCTTATTTGGAAAATTTGTTATTATTGTTATTTGTCCCCTTAATTCTCCAAATTATAAGACGCTATAGATTATTTTATGACAAACAGACAGCTAGTGTACAACCGTGCTGCCATGGTGGAAATACATCCATCCATAATGAGTGAGAAGAAATTCAAAGAGTCTCCAAACACCTTTGGCAATGAAAAAAAAAGAAACTAGGAGACATCATGTCAAACAGCCAAGAATTACAGCTGTCATTGATGAGCTAGCTGATGAGCTAAAAAAAAAAAAAAAAAAAAAAAAAAAAAGTGAATGTTTACTGTCAAAGAAAATTATTCAAATTGCTTCAACAGCCAGAAAGAAGAATGTGTGAATCTGTGCTTGACAGAAAAGATGAACAAATATGGATTTCAGCAGATATGGTTTTACTTTTATGAGTTCAGTTAAATTCACTTTAATGATATAGGTCAAATTAACAACAACAATTCCCTCAAGGCACTTTATATTGTAAGCTAAAGACCTTACAATATTAGAAAGAAACCCAGACAATCACGCAATTCCCTTTTAACAAGAAGAAAACCATCGGTAAAAGCAGGCAAAGAGAGGGGCAGCAAGCTGCCCTAATTGGTTGAGTGAGGGAAAAGAGAAGAGAACAGAGAGACGGGGCAAAATACAGACCGTGGCATAGACAGACAGAGTTTAATAATTACTAATGATTAAATACAGTAGTGTTTAAACACACGAGGAGTGAAACTGGGAGCTGGTTCCATAGTAGAGGGGCTCTATCTCCCATTCTATGTTTAGATACCTTATTGATTGATTGATTGAATCTTCATTTTGAACATGTTGAAAAAGTACAACAAAATAGAATTAAAAGAGACAAATGAACAAAGCAAAACAAAAGGAAAACGAGCAACCACAACTCCAAATAACGTTCATGTTCAAAAAGGAGCAGGAAGAAGCATACCTTAGCAACCATAAGTAAGACTGCAGTCTAAGAGCAAAGTGGTCTGTTAAGATACTGTGAGGATAAGATGTTTTAAGATAAGATGTGGGGCCTGATTCTTTAGGACCTTGTACGTGAGGAAAGATTTAAATTGGAATCTCAATTAAACATGGAGACAATGAAGTGAAGCTAATATGGGAGAAATATACTTGCTCTTTCTAGTCCCTGCAGTGTTCTGGATCAACTGAAGGCTTTTCGAGGAGCTTATAGCACAGCTTAATAATAATGAATTACAATAGTCCAACCTAGAATTAATAAATACATGAACTAGTTTGCAATGGAAGCTTTGCATGTAATCATTAGCTAATATTCATGTCTGGCTCTCTTCCACAGTATGCCTTTTGTCCTGGGATCGTGTGATTGTTGGCATTTTCTCTGTATTATTCTAGGGTCTTTACCTTACAATATAAAGCAGCTTGAGGTGGTTGTTATTATGACTTGGTGTGATATAAATACAATTGAATTGACAGGTCATTGAAGGGCATCATGTGGTATTTAGTGCCAATTTAGCCTCTACATAAATTCCATCCTTAGAGAACCACAAGCAAGTCTGGTGCTTTAAGCCTGTATTTGTGCATGGACACATACACAATGTAACTGTGAAACTGTTAGGAGTTGCTCACATAGTCATTTCTGTAACATGAGCTAAAGGGGTCTTGATATTATTATTGCTTTGGCACATTGGAGTGTCAAAGTGTTTAACATGACAAAATGATGCACAAAATGAAAGGGTTTTTTTTTTGTTTCTTTCTTTTCCAGTTGAACTTTTACAACTCCATTTTTTGTTGAAATTAAAACACTGAAGCACCCCAGAAACTCTATCATCAATTTGCACCTCCTGGGAAAATCAAAGCTCAGTTAACATTCTGTTTTTAAGTATTTTCAAAGAAATGGTGGAAAATATGAATAACTGAAGAAATTCTGCCTATACAAAAAAATAAAAAAATAAACATGTTGGAAGAGGCTACGAGGGAGATTAATAGAAACTGAATGCAAAGCAAAAGTGAACCTCAAAGAAGGATTAATTTGATGCAGAGCTCTGAGAGTTGGCAGGGTTCAAAAGTAAATTTTTGTTGGCAACGTGTGGTTGTGGTGGGGAAATATTCTCTTCCTACTTTAAGTACAGAACTTAAGTAAACTAACAAGTTAGACTCTACCACTATAGCTTGAATGACTATACTTTCTTGTGTATTATATTTGTACTCACAGTAAAAGCATCTGTTGTGTGGTCAGGTCAGGTATCCAAACTCATATTGATTCATCTTTATTCATACAACCACTCTTCTATGTGGTTCTCAATCACATCTGTTGAGTCTGTTAGGTGACCTAAAACAGAAGGTGCACAACAAAAACCCCACTGTTAGAAATAGGAAGTTATGTTCATCTGGTCATACTAAAAACAACAACAGTAAAATAATAAAAATGCTGAATTAAGCAACAGTTTTGGTATCTGGTGCCAAAAGCACACGGTTATATTGAAAGTGCACTTTAGAGTGTAGGAGGGGCAGAAAAAAAGAAAAAAAAAAAACACCTTTTGCTTTCCGATTTGATGATTACATCACTCAAAGTGGATTTTTTTCAGTCTTCACAGTTAAGGGGAAACATATAAAGATGTATCTAAAAAGGTCAAACAGAGGCTGACTCAGGTCCAAGATGTTTCGGAAGAGGCCTCCCTGACCAAATCTCTTAGCTTCATAAAGGGAGGAAATGTGAATGGTGGAATAATACAGCTCTTAATAAATCTCCTCATTAAAATTCTGTGACCATGTCATAGCACATGTCCTCCCAGAGCCCACTGCAGCTTCTCATCCTAATGAGAGCAGATAAAAGCACCGAAAGTGAGGGAGAGAAAGGTAGACACAAGCTGGTTTCAGAGTGTTTATTTAGGCAAAAACTGTGTGTTCTGGCTTCAGGCTGCATCAGGTGAGGTGCACAAACAAAAAGCAATTTTGAAGTCCCATTACAATTTCTACTGTTCTTGTAGAATAATGCGTCTCTGCAAAAACAAGGCTCCTCTAAAGATCTGCATCTCTCAAGCACCCGTCTTTGCCAAATCTCACTGGATGAACCAGAAGGAGCCGCAATCTTATGGCAGCGGACAAGACACACCAAATTAAATAGTGTCACTTCGATACTGGATAATAAGCACTGTGTCGCAGTAGTCGAGCATAACAAAAAAGCAGATGGCTTGATCTCTGAAAATAGCCATTCTTTACAGTATCTCCATTAAAAGCTGCCAGTAGCTCCAGAGATGTGAAGCTTCTTTAAATGGTTTGCTCACATAAAATTATGGAAAACAAATATATTCTCAACTCAGTGTAGCCATGTTGATACTTTTTAGTCTGTTCACATTTTTTTTTATGTTTCTCCAAATGAACAGAAGTGAAAGTATTTTTATTAGAAACCAGAAATGGATACCCTAGACAATCTGCAGAGTACACAGTCTGCAGTTTTCTGATCATTCTTAGCAGGAGAAAGTACTTCTAATGACTTTGTCAGTGTCACTCAAGCTAATGGCTCATTGTGCTGCAATGTAAAACTATTACACATGTACCAATAGTAAATTAATTGTTTTGGCTTAATTCAAATGAATAAAGATACTTTAATATATCTACAAACACTGTCAATATGGGAAAAGAGGAAATAAAGTTGGATTTCAAGATCTAAGACATCACCTGCTGCTCAGAATGGGGACACTGAAGTGGGGTCCTCATCCTTGGCACAGATAAACAGAGCGCAACTGATTACATTTCTTCACCTCTATGTCATGGTCCATCTAGACTGTGGACACTGTTTCTGACACATTTTCGCATCAAGTTTTTCAAATGATCACTTTTTCAGTGCTGTAGGGATGATACATGTCCCCACTCACTCTAACGGTGAGCCAATTTCTGCCTCCATCCCAAATAATCTGGGTCTCTATAAATTCAGATCATCTGTGTTCCATTCAGTCATAAACTATGATCTATTTAATGATAACTCATGTTAAGCCAATATGCTTTTTAAGAAAACTCATTGATAGGCATTGCAATTTTGGAATCTTTCTCCATGCACAGTGTCTGAATGTTGACTTAAGAATACTGAAACTCTTTCAGAAAATGTTGGGGTTTCTTTCCAGATTGTAGACACAGACTGAGTAATCAGGTGAGATTTGTATTTCCAAACATCACCAAACCTGTACACAAACCCATCAATATGTTCTCCATAATGTTTGGTGCATAGCTGCATGGATTTTCTCAGCACATCTGTCATTGTAGATTTGACACCACTGTTATGAGTGAGTGGTGCAAAAGCTCATTTTAAATGCGATTTGTGCATCTCAAGTGTCCACAGTGAGACACATCTGAACAAATCCAATTGTAATCACATTTCAAACCACCTAACCACCAAACGTGGTTTGGATCAAATGTGCAAAATGTGATTTCATGTTGCTTTTTAGTGTATAGGCCTTTCTAAAATCAATCTGGATACAATCTTGATTTGTCCAAAGTAAGAAAGGCCTAAGTAATCATTTCCACCTTTATGCAATCATTGTTTATTCCAGTGACTGGAATCTGCCTCACAGTGGAAATGTTTGCTGAATTCAATACAACTAAGAACACAAGAACACACACAACAATAATTGCTGTAACGTGTATCTTGTAACAATTAAGAAGTTTATACACTTAAGCACAGGTAAACGTCAATTTCTCACTTTTTTCCTACTAGCTGGAAATTAATGTTTGAGACAATATTTGCCATGCAAAATATAAATTAACCTTTCAAGCTAACTAATCAACGACCACGACCGCATTGTTCATTAGGAAACAACAAATTCATGGGAATGTTAAGCTGCAATTCCTAATAAAAACTACAATCAGTGAAAAAAAGAGAAAACAAACTTTTCCTTTAGAGGCAAAGTGTTATGTTGTTGTGTCAAGTGAGTTCTGCCTCTGTCACGGTGACAGGCAGCAGCATATCCTCCCAAAATCCCATTGACAAGCTCTTTCTGCAATGAGAGATGTTACTAAGCCACAGAGATTTCCTGACTCCCTTGGTTGAAGCGGTTAGGTGTTGCCAAGTACACCTCTGCTTTCATTCTGGCAAAACAATATACTTAATGAGATTCCAGAGCCTGCAAGCAGTGTTCTCCATCTCTGCGTAAACCCACCTACGGCAGCCCAAGTGCCCACACTGGCTCGTGGTGGGCTTAACATTGTTCAAGTGCAAACAGGCATGGAGTTGTAAAAGTTCAACTGGAATTCAGACAGTTACAATTTCATGCTGTATAATTGAGGCGCTGCTGTTGGCATACATGTGGCGTAGGTCATCAACAGCTGTCACTCTGGATTATGGTTGATGTAAGAGAGTGAAACATGGCACACTGAAAAAATAATATTCTTTTCCTTACTTTTCCTTTTTATTTCTCAGCACCTAAAAATTGCTAGAGTGGTACAATACCTCTGCTGTGGTGGTCCCTTCCTTCATACACTCAACAAAAATATAAACGCAACACTTTTGTTTTTGCTCCCATTCCCCATGGGATGGACGTAGAGACCTAAAATTCATTCCAGATACACAATATAACCATCCCTCCCAAACAGTGGTCACAAATCAGTCCAAATGTGTGGTAGTGGGCACATCTGCTATATTGAGATAATCCATCCCACCTCACAGGTGTGCCACATCAGGGTGCTGATCTGACATCATGAGTAGTGCACAGGTGTACCTCAGACTGCCCACAACAAAAGGCCACCCTGGAATGTGCAGTTTTTTGCGCTATTGGGGGTCTGGGGACCCAGAACCGGTCAGTATCTGGTGTGACCACCATTTGCCTCATGCAGTGCAACACATCGTCGCATGGAGTCTATCAGATTGTCAATTGTGGCCTGTGGAATGTTGGTCCACTCCACTTCAATGGCTGTGCGAGGTTGTTGGATATTCGTGGGAACTGGTGCACGCTGTCGTATACGCCGGTCAAGCACATTCCGAACATGCTCAATGGGTGACATGTCCGGTGAGTATGCTGGCCATGCAAGAACTGGGACATTCTCAGCTGCCATCTGCCCTGAACAATGTGAACCATGATTCATCCGTGAAGCGCACACCTCTCCAACGTGCCAGACGCCATCGAATGTGAGCATTTGCCCACACAAGTCTGTTACAGCGACGAGCTGGAGTCAGGTCAAGACCCCGATGAGGACGACGGGCATGCAGTTGAGCGTCCCTCAGACGGTTTCTGACAGTTTGTGCAGAAATTGTTTGGTTGTGCAAACCAATTGTTCCAGCAGCTGTCTGGGTGGCTGGTCTCAGACGATCTTGGAGGTGAACCTGCTGGATGTGGAGGTCCTGGGCTGGTGTGGTTACACGAGGTCTGCGGTTGTGAGGCCGGTTGGATGTGCTGCCATATTCTCTGAAACGCCTGTGGAGACGGCTTATGGTTGAGAAATGAACATTCAATGCACGGGCGACAGATCTGGTTTACATTCCTGCTGTCAGCATGCCAATTGCACGCTCCCTCATTGCTTGTGGCATCTGTGGCATTTTGCTGTGAGACAAAACTGCACATTCCAGGGTGGCCTTTTGTTGTGGGCAGTCTGAGGTACACCTGTGCACTACTCATGATGTCAGATCAGCATCCTGATGTGGCACACCTGTGAGGTGGGATGGATTATCTCAATATAGCAGATGTGCCCACTACCACACATTTGGACTGATTTGTGACCACTGTTTGGGAGGGATGGTTATATTGTGTATCTGGAATGAATTTTAGGTCTCTACGACCATCCCATGGGGAATGGGAGCAGTAACAAAGGTGTTGCGTTTATATTTTTGTTGAGTGTATAAAACAAGCTGCATGCAAGCAAATAAATATCAGATGCATTAGGAAAGGCAAGAGCTCATCCTGAGAACATCTGATTCAAAATTACTTTCATCAGTCATTATGCATGGTCATTTATGCCAAATGATCAAAATGGATGGATAATACTTTAATAAGAAATGAGAAATACTAAATAATATTCAAGAAATTACTTGAATAAAGAGTTTTCACTGTCAACCACAGATGTGCATCCACATCACAAATCTGTTGTACAAGCCAACATTTGAGGAGAGAGGAAGTCCTGGAAGTTTCTATTGACCTTGTTTTGTCTTTTACAAAACAAGGTCAAGCATATGCACATCTACGTGCATTCTCCTTATTCCTGATGTATTGATCTTTCAAATCACACCCAATCTCTTGCAAAGAGGCTTGTTATCAAAGCGTTGCAGATAAGCTGAGTATTCCATGACTTTACCTCTTTGAAAGAATTTGCACATGACACCTGAGCTGCAAATGAGGTCTCTCATAGATGTGAAGTCAAAAAGAATGCCACACACGTCCCTCTGCCCTGCTGTTGGCATCGTTTTGATCCAAGCGCTGGGAGAAGGGCAGGGGTGGATGGCGGGGTTGTACCTATGAATGCTAATAAATTGTGTCTTCAAAGACGTAACACTCCTCTAAAGTCACCTTAAACTCTTATACGAACAATATGTCTAGACTCAAAAGTAGGCCTGAAGATTATTTTCCATAACAGAAAGTCATTTTTACTTTACGGCACACAGTCCTGAAAAAAACAACAACAAACAAATCCTTCCATTCAACTAAATCATGAAAACATGAGAGATGTATGGTAGAGTTGAGAATGAGTGAACCTTTAGAAAAAGTTACCAAACAAACATTTTGCAATGCTTTGCTACCTCTCAACTTCATACATTCATATCCCAGCATGCAAGCTAGCACATTGTCTCACCCATTTAAATAGCTATTTTGTCATTGCCAGCACCCCAACTGTGCCATACATTATTAATATATGCATCACTTGCCTCACTTCTTTCATACTGTATGGGCATGCGTTCAGTCTTACATTACATTTAAATAAGCTCTCTGAACCACCTCTTCATTGAACCTACTGTGGTTTTACAACACTGTAGGCTCAGTGCAGGGGAGGTTAGCTTGACCTGCTGTTAGTGCTATCTTTAGCTTTGCAGCACACAAATTGTTGTTTGCCACAGAGGGCCTTTTGGTTCATAATTCATGTATTTGAGCAAAATCAGCTTGAAAGGAATTAATGCTACCTTGGCTCCAACCAGCAACCATTTATTCATTATATACATGCTTAACTGTTGAAACCAGTCTTGCTGCTTGACCTCTCAGGAGAATACCGAGTGAGGATATGTGGAGAGTTGTGTTGTGAAGCAGCTTGTGTGGGGGATGGAGAGTGGTCACAACAAATTAGTGAAGAAAATGTATAAAATTAACTAGAAGCCTATGTAGAGAGCACATCTTCTGCAAAGGCCAATAGCCTATTTTGGAATTTTTGAAGACAGTGATCCAAAGCTGCACCCGATTTTATAGAGGCTCATTTTTGCCCATAACCCACCACGCTAGCAGATCTCAGGGAATGCAGCTTTGTACTTTTTTTTTTTTTCCTCTCAATTCCTCCCCCTTGGCAGAGGAATAATCAAACATGGATTTTCAAATAACAGCAGGATGGAGTAACTTTAATGTAAAGTAGGCCTGTCTGCTCTGATCTCATAATACCAATATTTTTACCCAAGCTTTACAAATGTAACTACTATATCCTATCCCTATATGTTTATTATATGTTAATACCATATACTGCACATAATATGTGCAGCAAATACATTAAGCCTGTTGAACAGAACTCTATGACAGTGATGGTGATCTTGCAGCTCACTTGGTTTGTTGCATAGTAATCATATTCCTCATTTATGGTCTCAGTTACAAGCTTAATGTTGAATGCAACATTAAAAAGCATATGGTTCAATTAGAATCCAACACATGAAAGCTAATTCAGAGCATTAGGTGCATTCAGTTTTTAACTTGTGATATCTTGTTTTGTTTTTTTAAGAAACACTCAAACACAAAAGGCTTTAAATTCCATTTCTTTTACACAGTCTGTGTACATGGTGTGAAATGGTGGGAAGGAAAGTGTAATACAGTGCATTGCACACAGTTTAACATCCCAACAGGCTGATGCAGAAATGAGATTGTGGTCTCATTTGCATGGAAGAGCTATGATAAAGCTGCATATAGTAATCGCCTGTGTAAACTGGCCCTCCAGTGCTGTACACAAGATGTATGCAAAAAGCAATGACATGTTTTAAAATCCAAAATTCTTTCTTGTTGTAAAATGTGTTTAGGAAGAGTATTGAGAGGAGGCTTTTATAAAGACGCTGCACCTCCAGCTCCTGTTTTCATTTTTGCTGTCAGGTTAAAATGCACTTGCGTCTATTAAACTCAGTGTACTGTAAATGTTAAAATGTATTAGACCCAAAATGAACTCCCAAAACAAGCTCATTTCATCTCCTGTCCTGTGCATTATCTACCCTGTTTACACTAACTGCTATTCATTTGCATACAAAAACACCAACTGACTCATTCATTTTAAACATTTCCTTCACACCAAGTTCTCAGTAAAAGAACACGGGTCCGAGCTGATGGACACATTATGCATGTAGGCACTGCAGCAGTGAAACTGCTCTCCTTTGCCAGAGGGTCATTCCTTGACGACAAAGGCTGGCATTTTCAAAGGTCAGCCCATACAGTATGAATACATGGGATCTCTCTTTCTAACCTCTGCTCGTGGCATGCAGTCTCTTTTGTTTCTTTTTCTTTTTGGCAAACAACCACTCGGTGAAAACGGCACTATGGTGTTGTTTTGACTCTTGCATTTTACGGTTTACAGAACATGCCTAAGGTATTGAAATGTACTCAGTGAATTATATGTCTGATAGCTTGTACCCTAAAAGCATCACTTGACAACCGCTTTTAAAACAGAGCTTGTTTAAAATAAACTAGGCTGTTTGAATGCCTTTCACACAGATGACGAATGCATACATTTGTCATCGAGACAGAGTTTTAATTAACGTCAAGGCATTTTTATTAACAGCAAAAGCTTATTAACTGAAAGGCCATTTGTTGTCCATTAATAAAAACAGGGAATAATTAAGGTTAAGTCCTGTCAAATTTATGGATTAAATTTGAGTTGAGTAATGGGTTAGTTAAGTGCAAGTAGTTTTGTAGTCACGGCACTAACTTGTAGTTTCCAAAGCCCCAGGGTACTTTCATTGTGACGGCCATACACTACATTTATCTTCTTGTCAGAGTTAATCACAGACAGTCAAGTGAAAAAACCAAAAATGTCTCATTTAACACTTCATCGGCAGAAAACACTTTCCCTATTCGGATATCTTTTGTATTTGAGTGCCATTTCTGGTTTTGTGCTTATCAGTGTGTGTGTTTGTTAATCATGACTGAAAATATAGTAAGCATAATTTAAATCTTACTTTTGATTACCTTCAAGGCATAAGGTTTAATGCTTTAAAGTAGATGTATGACAGTTGCTTCACAACTACAAGGTTTGGAGGTGTGAATGTTATAGAACGTTATGCCCTCTGACCTGGGTGGGTTTTCTCTGGGAGCTCTAATTTCCTCCCATATTAGGTTAAATGTTGGCTAGAAGAGTGAGGTGGTGAGTCATGGAAAGCATCAGACATGCAAACACATACAAGTCAGTACTTATAACCTTTCTAACATGTTTTTTTTTTTAACATAAACAGCTTAGGTAAGTAAGTAAGATGCTTGTCTCCCAATTTAACTTTTTTCAGTATTCTGTTCGGGACCATTCTCTAAAGAACCCAGCAAAAACCATATTTGAACTGTATAAGCTTGTGTGTTTTGCTTACACTGTACAGAATGATGTGCATTAAAGAAAAGTTTCTCCATATGAATCAAGTGACAGTAACTGAAACAAAGATTTGGAAGCCTCCTCTCTAGGATGTCTTTTACAATTGTGACTTAGACACAAACTGTTACAAAAATTGATATATGAAATATCTTTAAACAAGTTTTTAAAAGGAAAATCATCCATTCATTTTGCATCATTTCAGTGAGGATCAATACTTTTACAAAAAAATTAATCCATTACCTGATTAGAAATGCTTCACACGTATCAAATACAAATTAATATTCAAAGCAGAATATTTTTTAAGCATTTGCAAATATGCTTGGTTGAGGATCTTTAAGTACAATAATTCTGAAACTGCTTTATAATTTCAAAAACATTTGAAATGCGGTGTGTAAAGTCAAATTTTCCAGTGCTATTAATTCTGATAGTTATATTATGATTAAATTTAATAAATGGTTGCTTGGATCAAATCATCAAGTCATTAGGCCATTTCTTTGCTTTCACAATTCCCTCAGCTGTTGTAGCTTCACCTACATTTGTATCATAAAGGTTTGTAGCCACACTGGAGCTGGTCAGTGTGCCTGCATTATGCTAATAAGCAACCTCTGTATGTCACATTCTTGCACTATTGTAGGCGTTAAATGTGTGTCAAACACTCAAGCGCTAAATCCTTTATGACTTAGGAATGTCTAACAGCTATTTACAGATACATAGGTAGGTGTGTGTGTGTGTGTGTGTGTGTGTGTGTGTGTGTGTGTGTGTGTGTGTGTGTGTGTGTGTGTGTGTGTGTTAAAACAGATAATGGAGACCAGACTGATGGTTCATTTGTCTTTGCTGCTCTATCACTGAAACACATTCAGAGACTTTTGATTTGAGCAGTTGTGTATAGAAAAGCAGTCCAGGTACATAAGGCTTTTGGTTATGATGGCTGCACCTTTGATTGCTGTACCAGTGCTTATAACACCATCCCGAATAGTCTGGAGCTGTCAGGAGAGGACCATCACCTGTCACAGTGGATACTGGACTACCTCACTGCCCACCCACAGTATGTGAGAACACAGGGCTACATCTCTGACAGGCTGGTCTGCGGTACCAGGGCCCCGCAGAGAACTGTGCTGGCACCGTTCCTGTTCATCCTGTACACTGCAGACTTTTCTATCAACTCCCCAGGCTGCCATCTACAAAAGTTCTCTGATGACTCTGCCATAGTTGGCCTTATTACAGGTGAGAATGACTCAGAGTACACACAGTGGATTCGGGACTTTGTGGACTGGTGTCAGTGGAACCATCTCCTGATCAACTCAGAGAAAACCAAGGAGCCGGTGATGGATTTCCACAGGCGTGGATCCACCACACCGACACCAGTGGAAATCCAGAGAACTGGCATTGAGATATTGGACTCTTATAAGTACCTGGGTGTTCACCTGAACAAAAAACTGGACTGGAGTCACAACACTGATGCTCTTTACAGGAAGGGTCAAAGCAGACTCTACCTGCTGAGGAAACTGAGATGTTTTTTGACTCTGTGGCGGATTCAGGCATCTTCTATAGCGTTGTCTATTTGAACAGCAGCTTATCTAAAGCTAAGAGGAAGCAGTTGGATAAGCTCATCAGGCCAGCTCTGTCCTAGGATGGCCCCTCGACCCAGTGCAGTGCAGGTGGTAGGAGACAGAAGAACTCTGGCAAAAACAACATCACTCTTGGACAATGTCTCCCACCCCATGCATGAAGCTGTTGCAGAACTGGAGAGCTCCTTCAGTGACAGACAGCTGCATCGTGCACAAATGAGCGTTATTCCAGATCCTTCCTCCCATCAGCTGTTAGACTTTATAACCACCAGCGCTCCCAACAAACAGAAATAGTTGTTTACATCCCTGCTGTCATTGGCACAGTTTTTCCATTTTCTGTAAAAAGCCTGTTGTTTTGTTTAAGTACAAATATACAGCACATTGTGTACATTTAAAAAAAATTCTTATGTTGAAAATTGTCCTCACTTACTGTACAGTCACTATTTTATTTTTCTGTTCTTTACTTTTGTCTGAATCTGCACATCTACCTTTGACTTTGCTGCTGGAACACTTGAATTTCCCCAATAAGGGAGAATAAAGGATATTTCTATAAAGAATATTTGTGCAACACAAACATTTTTATTTTTTTCTCCTCATTTTTGCCCACCAGACAATATGTTTTGTGTTTTCAAGTTGTCTTATCAACATTTTTCATTGCATCCTTACAGGCTCAGGAGATTAAAGGA
Organism: Aulonocara sp. 'chitande type north' Nkhata Bay; assembly: GCF_057382095.1. NCBI lineage: Eukaryota > Metazoa > Chordata > Actinopteri > Cichliformes > Cichlidae > Aulonocara > Aulonocara sp. 'chitande type north' Nkhata Bay. The sequence continues at coordinate 17,254,236 of NC_141362.1, forward strand.
GGAAACGACAAATTAGTTTTATCTGTCAAAGTTTCTGGGGTATACAGCAGTGAAACTTGTACTAAACTCAGGAATTGACATTGCTGATGTTGATATGACATCAACATTACTTAACGATTTCACTTTTACCAATAATTACAATTTCTTTAAGCATTTCCGCAGTCTAGAGAAAATACGGAGGCCAGACTTTTCTGTTTGCTTGTTTATATTATGTGACAGTAAATTGTTTTTGTCACCAAAGCCATTAGACTAGGGTATTATGAACTTTTCAATTCCCAATACAATTTCATAAGACCACATATAGGACCGGGAATGTAACTGAGCACATTTACTCAGGAACTCAGATTTAATGTACTTGTACTTTAGGTGTTTCCAAATATTTTGAATTCAGTTATTGTACTTTGTCCTACATGTTATTTCTGTTAAAGTCTGAGTTATTTATTTTGCAGATTACTTGCAATATTATAGATCATGCTATTGAACAATGTGTACATAGTTAAAATCAATAGCATGTACAACATTAAAGAGATATCTACATCAAAAAATTAATTATGATCCAATAATGCCATGTATGTAATTCTGAAAATTCCACATAGTAAGTAAATTAAATGTAAGTACCATGAATATATTTTGATGAAACAGCCTGTGCAGTGATTGGGTTCTTCAGTAGTTTAAAAGTTCAGCAGAACTTTTAAAGTTTTTTTTTTTCCAATTTGCAACGGAAGAGAGAAAAATTGTAATTAAAATTTTTAACTTTTAATTAATTAATTAATTATTTTTTGGGGGGAGTGATCTCCTTATTTCTTTGCAATGTCTCTTGGTGACATTTCATTAATGGAAGTTTCGAGCAGTTTAATCAAGGAGTCACTTCTTTAATACCTTCTTAAGCCCCATTTGGACAGGATTCGCAATGCAGCAAGCGATGGGGAAGAACATACTCGGCTCTTCTTTTATATATTGCTTTGTCCTAGATGGAATCTTGCAGGAATCAAGGTCAGATGCTTCTATAAATGTACTTGATGAAATCGAGTAAAATAAATAAATAAATAAATACTTCCTAGGGTCTTAGAATACTCAAGTCTAAACCTGAAATGCATATTAAAATGCTGTGTGATTGATACAGTATTCTAGTTTATTTCAAATAAATCTTAGAAGAAAGCTGCTGGAGAATCATCCTATTATCCTAGTGCTATCTGTACATAAAAAAATTACATCACAAAGAGAAACTCTACATTGTCTACATTGCTGTTTGTATAGTATGGTCAAAGAAATTACCAGTACCTATGTGTAGAAAACTCATTTGATGAGCTTCTGCAGAGTTTTCTTCTGATGGCTTTCTATTTTTTTTCCAATGGTCATTTTATATAAACTCTTTATGCTGGTGTTGCCAAGCTTCAGGCATTTTTTTAAGTTTAGCAAAATCATTCCACCTTATTCAGAAAAGTTACACTTCACACAGAGAAAAAAGAGGAGAAAGAATATGACTACTAAATGAGATCTAAATTAGTCTAGCAACTTGGGAATATTAAAATAATCCACCCTCTGCTAGAGGGATAAATCCACTCTGACTAAGCATTTGACATGCAGTATTTAAAGCCCTAATGATTAAATCAATCACAAAAAGATGGACATGGAGCCATATAAATAAACACATCTTTCTGTACCATAAAATCCTTTTAATACTCTTGGATTTACCCAGTGACCCCATGGAAAACAGTCTTCTATACGTTGTTTAATCCTATTTATATTATAAAACTGCTAAATTAATAATAAATAATTGAGAACGCTGAGAGGCGATAAAAAAAAAAAAAAGAATTGCATATGGGTTGGTTCCAAATTGTCCACCCCTTTCGTGTTTGGTCAAGCCTTCAGTGAGCTGATTTACAGGCAGAACTGAAAATTTCATTACATTAAACAAAGTTCACTGACATAAGAAGAGATGTTAATAGTAAAGTAGCCTGTAAATGACTGTACATACAAAGGTTGGGCTGTGTCGCATGTGATTAACTTATTGAAAACACCCATAAAGTATTCCATTAAAAATTCAGAATGCTGTCAGTCAGTGAAATATGACTGCATTGCCTTGCCTCCCTTTGATCAAACAGTGATGTTTGTTGATAACAAGCTGCCTTCTGTTTGCAGAGCGCTGTAAATCCAGCTGCTCATGGCAAAAAACAAGTTGCTGAAGCACAAAAATACCAGAAAACACCCCAGAGAGACATGAATGAATAAATAGGGCTGGCTCTATATTTAGCTTCAGCATCAGCATGGAGTCAGCTCTTCTGATGAGGCAAATGAAAAGTTGCTCCACATTTGCATGAGGTGGGGCTTTTGTTGTCTGGCAGTACAATATATGTGTCACCAGCTAATTAGAGGAAGAAAAACACATCCCTCTATCAATAGTTCCTTTGATCAGGAAAACATTAGAGGTTTTGTCAGTAGTCAGTCACACTAAAATAAAAAGATGTCTTTTTCTCCTTTTTTTCTATTAACTGAAACTAGAAATGAAATAGATTTGCACATTTTATGTGCAGATCTGTTCTGATTCTCTAAGTTTTAATAGACTTTAAAGAAGAAATGTCTTGCTTTGCATTAATTGGAAGCATTCATTGGATATCTTAATGACCCAGTGGCCCCTGAATGATGGTTTAACCTATGGTTGTTCCCTTTGTTCACTTCAAATGATACAATATGACAAGTTTGCCAGTATTACACCCACACTTGCCTTATACATGCTGAAGCTTCATGAAAACGCACTCATGTAGCACAAAAAGATCTAGTTGATATAAATAGAACACATGTTTTGGGTACTAAAAATCATTCCCTTCCCTACAGACTCATGCACCTGCTCTGAACTATGTCATTGCTGTGAAGGCTTGGGTTAAATATTTTGCTAAAAGGTGAATAACCCCTCTTGTCAGATATTCCCCATCATATTTCCAGCAGGGATAGACCTAATGACATGATGATCAGTATGTGTAATGTTTGCCTGTTACCCTTGTAGTAGAGGTCTGCATTCCCGCGGCTGTCCCGCGGGAGCCGCGGGACCCGACCAGATTTCTTGCGGCGCGGGAATAAATTTCCAAATAAAATGCGGTAGCGGTCGGTAACTCTGGTGTAATTTGAACGGGAGCGGGCGGTCTGAAAATATAGCGTGCCCGACATTTTTTCGGAACAGCATATCTGTGATTTCCTCATTCTAATTGAGCACTGGTACAGCCAGTGCTCACGCCTGTTACACGCACTGAGCGCATGGATCAGTGCTTTTTGCACGTGCATTTTACTTGCACAGTCTGTGACTCTGTGCGCGCATCACCTGCATCAGAGCGCGCTTTACCAACATGGCAGAGCAAACTGAAGATGCAATTTCCTTGAAGGACGTTCAGCTGGGATTAGACAACGGTCAGTTTACTTTAAGGAAACCCACATCAGGCAAGTCTGATGTATGGGAGTCTTTTTCATGCGTCATAGACGCAAATGGAAAAAAATTACCCTTTGTACAATGCGATAAATGCCTCAAAGTTTTACCCTTTTGCAGTCACAAGACTGGAACCTCAGGTTTAAGGCGGCACTCATGTCCCATCACAAAGGGGCAAACAAAACTGGCATTTACTAAATCTTTGCTGGTGCCAGAGAAGTTTAAAAAAGAAACCAGAGACAAATGTGTTCAGTTTGTTTGCCAAGACATTCGACCGTATGATACCATCTCTGGAAAAGGCTTCACACAGCTGGCCCAACATTTGGTCGACACAGCAGCAAGAATAGGAAAATTCAATGTCTGTGAGATACTACCACACCCCACAACGGTGTCAAGAAATGTTGAAATGAGGGCTCAGAGTCTACGTAAACATGTTGTGGAGGAAATCACTGCAACAATATCGAAGTTTGGATGCGCTGTTACAGCAGACATATGGACAGAAACATATCGAAAAACGTCCTTTTTGTCTGCAACCATCCATTACGTTAATGAGCAATCTGAGCTACATTCAAGAGTGCTTTTTGCTGCCCCTTTTGACCCAAGCACCTCAAAGACAGGTGAAAACATTCGAAGGCACCTGCTGCAGAATCTCAGAGTGTTTGGCATTGATGCGAGAGACATGGGCAAAAAGATTATTTTTGTCACAGATCGTGGAGCCAACATGATCAGTGCCTTACGAGAATACACGAGGCTAAACTGCACAGCGCACATACTAAACGTGACTCTCTCCAGTGCGTTTGGTACTGCCATAATCGAAAAGTCTCCAGAGATCGCTAGCCTTCTGACTGATGTCAAAAAGTTGGTTACATATTTCAAACACTCAGGACAGCAGGGCAAGCTTAAAAAGTCACTGAAACAATCCATAGAGACACGATGGAACTCTAACTTTGACATGTTAAATTCTGTCTTGGAACAGTACGAAGACATTGCATCTGTGCTGACTGAGAGCAATAATTATGACAAGATCGGACGCATTAGCATCAGTACTCTTAAGCAGAGATGGGCAGTAACGCGTTACTGTAATCTGATTACTTTTTTCAAGTAACGAGTAAAGTAAGGGATTACTATTGCAAAATCGGTAATTAGATTACCGTTACTTTCCCGTAGGAACGCTGCGTTACTGCGTTACTAAAACCGTGATTTTTTTTGCGAGAATGTCTCATGACAGTGACGTAAGCAAGTGCGACGTTGGTGACAGCAGCTGTGTGCAGATCAACAATGGATAATATATCGAGTGCGGGAGAGAGTATGAGCGTGCAGCGTTTAAAGTGTGGAAGTACTGACCTTACTTTGAGTTTGATTCCATAAAAAGTGACAAAAACATTAGCGTCCATCGTGCGTGGGAAGAAAACTTCTTTTTACAGCGAAAAAAAACCCTAAACTTCCGAGCAAGCACCGAGTAGCTACGACGTGATGGGAAACTCACAGAGACACTCGCGCGGATTCTTCAACTGACCGCAGCACACCTACACCAGGGTAACCCTCCGCCTACCCTGCTCCTGCTTTACAGGTGAAAATAGAGCAAAAGGACCGCTGAGTCTTTGACTTTATTTATTTTCTGCTGTGTTTTACTTGCATCTGTTTGAAAGAGTGAGTGAAAACACAAAAAATATTTTATTTTATGTGCTGGAATGTGTAGAAAATAGGTTTAAATGTTAAACTAATTTATTCAAGTCAGAGAATGTTGCATATAATTAAATGTTTTGCTTGATGCATAAAGTTAAAAGATTAAAACTGATAAAACAAGTTAAAAAAAGAGACTTTTCCATTTGATTACATTTTGTATGATGGATTATGTAGAAAAAGTAGAATTGGGCTGAAAGATCTATCACTTTATCACCTCTTCAGGTTGTAAATCGTGTTTTTAAAAAGTAACTAAGTAACTAAGTAACTAAGTAATTAATTACTTTTGAAAATAAGTAATCAGTAAAGTAACGGGATTACTTTTGGGGGGGAGTAATCAGTAATTAGTTACTGATTACTTTTTTCAAGTAACTTGACCAACACTGCTCTTAAGTTACTAGTATCATTCCTAAAACCCTTCAAAGAGGCAACTGACGACTTGGAAACTGATAACACAGCTCCCAGTGCCTCACTTGTTCTTCCGTGGTCTGTGCGATTAATTGAGCACTGTACATCAGCCACAAAAGACCCTCTGCTCTCTGAAATTGCAACCGTCTGTGTAACACGGCTGAAAGAATTACTGTCAGCAGACAGCACTTCATCCCATTCTGTTCACATGCTTTATAAAATAGCAACCTTTCTGACACCAAATCTGCGAGGTCTGAGAATGTTAGATGAAAGAGGGCGACAGAATGTGATACAGGGAGTCAAGGAGATGATCGAAGATTTAAAGTTTGATCATGCACATGATGAGGATGTTGAACCAACACCTGCCAAAAGGCCTACTGTTCTTCATAAATTTTCAGATTGGGAGGAAGAGGAAGAATCATGTGGATCAAAATCACTAGATGTTCAGATTCAGGAGTACAGGACCATGAAACTTGAATTATCAAGTCAACAAAACATTTTGCAGTGGTGGAATTCCAACAGTTCCCAGTTCCCTGCCCTGAGCAACCTTGCAAGATTTGTCCTCTGCATCCCGGCAACGAGTGCACCTTCCGAGAGAGCATTCAGCCTTTGTGGTCGGATTTTGGAGGAGAGACGTTCAGTACTGAAACCCTCATCAGTCAGTGACATTCTTTTCCTGCATGGAAATTTAAAATAATTTGGATTTTTTAAGTAAGTTTCGTTCATTTGATTAATAGTTTATAATTTTGAGATGTCGTTTATTGTTGTATTTATATATGCATATTTTCTTTTGTAGGAGAGACCTTGAATTCGACATTGGGACATTTTTTCGTTAAACTGATAGTTTAAACAACCATTTAATTTCGCAGTGGCCAACTATTTTGTTCTTTTGTTTACAATTTTAAGTGACTTTTTTTTTTTTTCGCGACACTTTCCCTACTGTGTTGACAGAAAAATGTTACGTTTGTATTTTACATAAAAATAACAAGTAGGCCACAATGCTGTATTCGTTTTTATTTATTTTATTTTTGCAACACGTTTTCCATGTTAAAAGATAAATGTTGCATGTTGACAGATAAATGCATCTTGTTTAAGAAAAATAAATACAATCATTGCACAACCTGCAGTTTTATCTGTTATCTCTATTTTTTGGTGGTACCCCATTTAAATGTGAGATTTTGGAAACCAGATCTAAATTTAGCGGGAACGGTCGGGTCGGGTAGAAAATTATTTTAAGCGGGCAGCGGGTGAACAAAGACTGAATATACAGCGGGAGCGGTCGGGTGCGGTACAAAACCTTGCGGGAGCGGGCGGGAGCGGGACTAAAAAAACATTCCCGCGCAGACCTCTACCTTGTAGCTTTAGCCTAAAGAATTCATGCTTCCTCCTCAGCCCGTATAATGTTTTTCTTTGTACCCTTAAAAGCTCTTTAAATGCCACTCATCAAACTCCAGGCAGGCTGTCATATGCCCTGCTCTAGTGCTATCTTTAAAGCCACTCCACTAAAGGCCAGATTAATAGAACACTGATGACAAGGCCATGCTTCAAGGAGGTTCTCTTATTTCTGCAATTGAGTTCTGAGGTTTTTTTCAAGAGTCTTCAGGCTTCTTAGTCAGTTTGCTCACCTTCTTATTTAGCTTTCAAACTTGAATTATTAAGGTTTCTGTCTTCACAAAATGATGAAAACTTTAAAAATGTTTTATTCTCTTGCTCTAACCCTGGAACAATTACAACTTCATCATGACTTGGACATAATGTGGGTGTGTGCCATTCTAAACTAAGTCATGTGGAAGCTTAAGCCAATCACAGACTTCCTAATTGAAGTTCCAAACTGAAGGTAATTGAAACAAACACTACAAAGCTGAAGTGCCAGAGCAAAAATGTCAGTGTTTTTTGCGAAGGAAAAACTTTGGGTTTGCTTTATGTATAACACTGAAAAATAAAATGTGTCACTTATATATGATATATGAATATCAGGTTTATATTAATAGGAAATACTGGTGTAAATCGAAATGTACAATAAAGTATGCAATAAGTAAGTCTCGTGTTTTCTGAGTTTTGTTTGAATCCTTGCATCACATCCTTGCATATTATTCTCATTAGAGTAGTTAGTCATTTTGCTGAAAAATGTCCCCTTACAGCAATATTATTAATTTGTTCAGTGCACTGCTACTTTCTACATACCATTTAATCCGGTTTAACTCAATTTGGATTGAGACGTATGAGGAATCAACTTGCAAATGTTATATATGCAATCATATAGACATTGCAGTTTTTACAATGTGGGGATTGCACAACAATGGAGACTTTTGTAAAGCTCAAGAAACAGCTGTTTGTGTACCGATGGATTGATCTTTTGGGGGCACAATTGTGTTCTGTACATTGCAGAAAGGTTTTTGTATTTATGAATCCTCTCAAGACCATGAATTTGCACAGCTTGCCATGAACCAGCTCATTCTTTTGAGGAGTGATGTTCAAATGGGATCAATACAAATCACAATTTATGTCTACTGCTAGTATATACTAATGAGCCAAAACATTATGACATTTTCTATCTAATATTTTGGTTCCAACAATGATATAGATACATTTAATGCACAAGCATACAGCCTGTGTGAGTCTGACTTGCCACATAATTTATCACCAAATAATGTTTTGTCCCTCTTCAGATCTTCAGGCTGACTGACAGTGTCCCACAAAATAAGAAGTTTTGACGTTGCTACCCACTTATCTGATATTTTGGTCTTCATTAAAGCTGCTCATTTCCTAGTCTCTCTGTAATAAATTACTGTCTATTATAAATGAAACCCAGGCGTACACCATGTTATAATTTTATCACTTTACTTAAAAGTGGTTGGAATACAGATTTTTTTTATATGTGGTTAGGTGTAAGGATATGATGTGGATATAGGAAAGTAGTATATCTAACTATCTTGCCTAAAACCAGTGTTTCCCAAACCCTAATCATTGTTTCCTTATCCCCATCACACCACACTTTTAACCATCCTCTAGTACAACTTGGAGGTTTGCATGGTTGGATGGTTTCTACAGTCTTATCTGGACCCTAAACATATGTAATACTTAAAGGCACAAGTCCGAGTACTTAGTCTTGCACACCATTCAGGTCTTGAGAGTGTAGTGCACAGGGACAGCAGTTTGGCATATACTGTCAAGAGCAGAAAATCAGGTCAAGTATGGGAGTTTCTAATACTGAATATTCTCAGCAGTGAGCGGATAGCATAAGCCCTAAGGGGGGAAACCTGTATCAGGCTACCCACCCTCCGAAATTGCTTATTTGATGGAAGCACTACAAATGTGTATAGCCTCCACTGAACTCATAAAAGTACTGACACAAATAATATGCAGTATCTATACAACGAACACATTTCTGGGTTTTGCTCTATTCTTCAACATCAATTTTTAGGTGATAATCAATCTTCAGGTGGTGATCCAACCATATCTTTGTTTATTGGACTGCCCAATGCATTTCAGATTGACTTTTATAGGAAAGTTAACAGGAAGCCTTCTAAATGCATTACACAATGGCATGGTATTCATGTAAACTGCCGACAAGTCAATAAGCAATAAAGACAGTTGGGCCAGTTGGAGTTGAGGGACGATAGCAGATATAAGTTCCAGCATATGAGAAGTGTTTCACATATTAGATAGACATGAAGCTCTGAGTCATACCAGCTCTGAGAGAACAAACAGCTGTGGTTCTAATCATCACTGTCAACAGCACATCCAGGAACTGTTACTCAAAACTGAAGAGGCTGTGTAGGCTGCAGAATGTACTGTCTGTCTGTTTCTGTTTCTATTGTCGGCACAAATGTATGTTATAATGATAACTCATTTCATTTTGTTTTTTCTTGTGCCAAAGATGAAAAAACAGAAGAAAGGAATAAAAGACATTACCCATGCTGTTATACGAGAGCGTATTCAAATACAACTACTGTCAAACTAAGTCCCATTGTATGTGTTTGACAGTGACAATCACAGAAGGCTCTATTTAAAATCAAATCTGTATCTAAGAAGCCCTTGAGCTTTCAATGGGCTAAACGGCAGGTTAGGCAGACAGTGCACGTCGTAACACCATAGAAAGCTGAGAGTTTGGTTGTTCTTTTCACTTCTGGCTGACAGAAAATAGCCCAGATCCCCTTCCATTCTCAATCAATACTTTTTAATCAAGGCAGACACTTTTTCAGGTCACTGACAAGTTTTTGATGAAGAGACGTGTCTTTCGCAGGTTTTATCAGGGCCAAGGCTGAGATTTTTTTAACATCTAATTTCACATTCTGTTCAAGTCTTTAATAGGGCTTTATGATGGCTCAGAAGTGATCATCACTGTCTCATAAAATGCCCAAATACTTTTATGAGACAGTGATATCCATCTGTCTTTGTCAGAGATACTGCTACCTTATCTGCACTTGCATTTAAATAGCAACTAATAACTTAATAACTGGTTTTATTGCTTTCATATTAATATGCATGTACAGTGGGGCAAAAAAGTATTTAGTCAGCCACCGATTGTGCAAGTTCCCCCACTTAAAATGATGACAGAGGTCAGTAATTTGCACCAGAGGTACACTTCAACTGTGAGAGACAGAATGTGAAAAAAAAATCCATGAATCCACATGGTAGGATTTGTAAAGAATTTATTCGTAAATCAGGGTGGAAAATAAGTATTTGGTCAATAACAAAAATACAACTCAATACTTTGTAACATAACCTTTGTTGACAATAACAGAGGTCAAACGTTTACTATAGGTCTTTACCAGGTTTGCACACACAGTAGCTGGTATTTTGGCCCATTCCTCCATGCAGATCTTCTCGAGAGCAGTGATGTTTTGGGGCTGTCGCCGAGCAACACGGACTTTCAACTCCCGCCACAGATTTTCTATGGGGTTGAGGTCTGGAGACTGGCTAGGCCACTCCAGGACTTTCAAATGCTTCTTACGGAGCCACTCCTTTGTTGCCCGGGCGGTGTGTTTTGGATCATTGTCATGTTGGAAGACCCAGCCTCGTTTCATCTTCAAAGTTCTCACTGATGGAAGGAGGTTTTTGGCTCAAAATCTCACGATGCATGGCCCCATTCATTCTGTCCTTAACACGGATCAGTCGTCCTGTCCCCTTGGCAGAAAAACAGCCCCATAGCAATATGTTTCCACCCCCATGCTTCACAGTAGGTATGGTGTTCTTGGGATGCAACTCAGTATTCTTCTTCCTCCAAACACGACGAGTTGAGTTTATACCAAAAAGTTCTACTTTGGTTTCATCTGACCACATGACATTCTCCCAATCCTCTGCTGTATCATCCATGTGCTCTCTGGCAAACTTCAGACGGGCCTGGACATGCACTGGCTTCAGCAGCGGAACACGTCTGGCACTGCGGGATTTGATTCCCTGCCATTGTAGTGTGTTACTGATGGGGACCTTTGTTACTTTGGTCCCAGCTCTCTGCAGGTCATTCACCAGGTCCCCCCGTGTGGTTCTGGGATCTTTGCTCACCGTTCTCATGATCATTTTGACCCCACGGGATGAGATCTTGCGTGGAGCCCCAGATCGAGGGAGATTATCAGTGGTCTTGTATGTCTTCCATTTTCTGATGATTGCTCCCACAGTTGATTTTTTCACACCAAGCTGCTTGCCTATTGTAGATTCACTCTTCCCAGTCTGGTGCAGGTCTACAATACTTTTCCTGGTGTCCTTCGAAAGCTCTTTGGTCTTGGCCATGGCGGAGTTTGGAGTCTGACTGTTTGAGGCTGTGGACAGGTGTCTTTTATACAGATGATGAGTTCAAACAGGTGCCATTCATACAGGTAACGAGTGGGGGACAGAAAAGCTTCTTAAAGAAGACGTTACAGGTCTGTGAGAGCCAGAGATTTTCCTTGTTTGAGGTGACCAAATACTTATTTTCCACCCTAATTTACGAATAAATTCTTTACAAATCCTACCATGTGAATTCATGGAATTTTTTTTCACATTCTGTCTCTCACAGTTGCAGTGTACCTCTGGTGCAAATTACTGACCTCTGTCATCATTTTAAGTGGGGGAACTTGCACAATCGGTGGCTGACTAAATACTTTTTTGCCCCACTGTATCTCTGATGGTTGCAGGTTATTTACAATTCAGTACCTGTGAAATTGTTCGGTTCTTCTTAAAAGTTTGCTAGGGAATGATGCAGGCTGCCAAAATCTTTAATGCTGATGTCATTCAAAGGGTGTCAGAAGACAAAATCTGATGAGAGTTGTTGCTCCTAAGTTTCTATTTGTCTTGCCCATTGTCCATAATCACCTTTCTCCTCATCTGGATGTGTGGAAATTATGATAAATATCATGTGGTGGTGTGGTGATATTACCAACTGAAATTATAAATGCTTAAAATAAGTTTTAAAGTCACTTTTAATCATGCTTTTGTTTTGGTTGGTTTTTCTAGAAAACAGCAACAACCTGGCACTGAATAAAGTTAAGGAAGGGAACATATCTATACACTAAGGACTAACTAGCTTATTGAAACCATGATAATAATCGCCATCAGGCTGGTAATCACAAAAGACATAAAATAAATAATGAAAGCAGAATCAATGCTGACAGATGTAAAATGAGAATCAAGGCAGAGTCCCAAAACAATGATGAACGGACGAATGACTACTAAGTCACAAGTGCAGTCACGACAAAATAAAATCTTACATTAAAGCAGGTGCAATTGATTCAGCTAATTAAAAGGGGCAACTCTTTGTGACTGTTTTCTCTTGTTAACAAAGACAGATATGTAACACACAGAAGTAGCTAATTTAGTCTAAACTTTTATTTCCCATGTGCCTATAATAAGGCTAATCAATTAGGAATAATGTGAATGCTCAGGAGCCAGGATGGCAAGAGATTTCACTGTTCCTCCCACTCTCCCAGCAGGGTGTGAATGCAACTCTTTAGAATTAGCATGCATAATGGCTAAATCTTTTCATTTTAATGGAGATTACTGCCATCAGTCGAATAATTGGCTCCGATGCACTAGTCACTTTTATTTAAGTCACTTTAACTAAACTACAAACTGTTGAACTAAAGAGACACAGTTTGGTGAGTCAGTGGTAAATAAATTCCAGACTTAACTACTTTGCTTAAGAGATTTTTTTTTAAGGAAAAGATAATGATGACATCCTGACTATCTTTCTCTGTCTGGAAAAGCATGATGAGTCATTTATTTTGACACTTTACAAGGGCATAAGCTACACAACTGAAACAACATTATGTCAAACCCATAAGCAGCAGAAAGAGAGACATAATGGTTCTTTCCTACACAACCACCCAACAAGATTTTCATGTTTCCAAAATTAACCTAGACTTTGACAATCACATGGAACAAAAAAAATCGGTACCTATAATAGGTAGTAAAATGTTCAAGTCAGAGCTCAGTAGAAAGTCATGTTGGATTTGCAAAGGCTAAAAGAAACATGCTTTACCAACTTCACTTTCTAGATACATCAAGCAGACAATAAGAACCAATAGGTCCTGCATGATTGTGATTGTGCAACACTGGCTGCATTATTACTGGAAACCTCCCCACTGGATGTAGCTCTTTGTGCTTAGTGTAAGTAGGCCAAGGATTTATATGAAAAAGTATATATTTTTGTCCTTACTCTATAAAAGTACAACCCAAATGGCATAACAAAATCCTTAGCCAGTGAACAATTGAAGATACTTTATCACTGTCTTACTCTGTTTTCCCCCAGAACTCAGTCAGCATGAGGCCAGTTTATCTGTATCTATAAAAGAAGTCTTATTTAGCACAAAACACTGCCTACTATAGCACAAATGAAAGAATGTCTAGGTAGAAATATATGTTAGGCCCTCAGGAAACCTCTAACCATATGTCACTGTTTTGACTACAATTACACACATGAGAAACAAAACCTTAGCTGGCTTACACGTTTCTCCTAACATGTGTGGCAAGTACATGCCTTCAAACACACCCACTTATCATTTTGATTAACTAGCTAATGCTTTACTGTTCACCAACCAGGGTGGAAGTTTTGGGACAAGTTCACAAACACTTGCTGAAGGATGAAAAAACTATTCAGAGATCTCACCATCCAGACATTTTCTGATCAAAGCTCAGTCAAAGTAGGCAAAACACATTTTGCTGCACAGAAAAATCTGTTACAGTTTCATCAGCCAGTTTTTATATAATCTTCATGACTGTGGGATGTAGCAGATTTTGTTTGAATGTCAAGTTTGGTTTAGTTCTTTGAACTCAATTTGCTTGGGCAACGTTTTAAGCATATCACATATTTCCCGATATTCCTTTCACAGATCTCTTAGGAGAGGCTTCCAAACACACCCACTCTCTGAAGATATCTGCAGTGGAAACAATACATCTCGGCTTTATTTAAAAAAAAAAAAAAGAAGATCTGAGCACATCACTTCCAATGCATTACAACATGTGCCTAGCAGTATTTTCTTCCTGTCAGAGAAACCAGCTATTTCACCAACTGACAGTCATAGTTATGCTGTATTCGATGGTGCATCTAAGCAGTACAAACAGTACATGCAATGCGTATTGATGTGATGCAGTAGTAACATAGTAGTGACCTGTAATTCGTAGGACAATCACATTGTAAGCTGAAAATAGTGTACCATATGCTGGATGCAGAACATAGACTGTATATAAATAGACATAGCCACCTAGACATCATGGAGTGTTTTCTTAAGCCAAAAGCTATCATATTTGAATTAGGGCTGGAGCACAAGCTCAAATAGCAAACTGTGTGCATGCAACACAACAACACTAACACATTTTAAAAAATAAATTTAGCTAAATAGAAATTTAAAACTGCAATCAAACCTTAAATTGATAGAACAGCTTATTCTCTGCTAGACAGTGTTGCCTGTATCGGTCCTTGTGGTGGAATTGAAAAGCTCTATTATAGAAGGTGCCCTGCTGTCTGTCCAGTAAGTACTGGCGGTCAAGGATTATCCAAAAGTGTATTGAAATGTGTCTTATTTGCAGCCAGTCACAGAGCCAGCCTTCTTAATCAGTTTAGTTAGTTTGACTGTATCACCAGACCTGACGGTGCTCCCCTCTGCTCCCCCAGCCGACCACATAAATGTATACTCAAAGCCACCACAACTGACTTATTATTATTATTATTATTAATTTTTTAGAAAATCTTCAGCAAATTGTTGCACACATTAGACGATTTCAACTTTCTTAGGAAATAGAGACTCCTATTTTTACAGATGCTTTCTTGTTTTTCCAGATCAGCAAGTTCATATGGAGACCCCATTATAGACACAGGTTGTGGAGTTGTCCGCCTCATTCTTCCCCTCATTTATACTTCCAACCATTGCAGAACTGTGCTACTGTAGGTGGCAAGTTGTAATGAAAGTCTGAGGTGTCCATGGTGTACTCACCAAAATTGAGGCACCATCTTCAACCATCTGTAGCATACAGCAAGCCACATTATTTGTTATATAATTCCATAAAAATGCTCTCAAAGGCACCAAACGCACAAATATAATCAAAAGCCCCAGCTCAGCGACTCCGATTAGTGGCAGTCAAGCTTAGCAGACGATTATCAGCTACACTAGCCTGCTGGTGCACCCGTCAATCAAAATGGCTAGGTTTCATTTTTCAGCCCCAGAAGCTGCCACTTGATTTGGCCAAGATATACTTTTTTCTTCCTTTTTTGGTGACAGGGTTATTGATAGGTTTGTAACATAAACCTATTCACTGGAATGTTCAAGACAATTCAATTGCACAGCAAAGCAAGACACGAGTAGGCAAAGTTCTTTATGTTGCTCTCGTCGGCTCCCCCCGTAACACTGCTCTTTATTGAGGTTACATGAGTATGTATAGGTTCATTAACACATGATGTCTTACATAGGTATACATGGGGACAAAGAATACCTTGTCTGTGTGTCGTGTAGGTGTGTGTGTGTGTGTGTGTGTGTGTGTGTGTGTGTGTGTGTGTGTGTGTGTGTGTGGGGGGGGGGGGGGGTCGATGTGACCCTGTGAAGAGTCCCCAAAGCTGGTGCCCGGAGTCTAGCGGTCCATCTGAACAAAAGGCTCTTATACTTAACCAGATACAGAGTAGGTGTCCTCCTATACCATAAATCAGTAAGAGCAGATATAACCTTTCTCCTGACCTTAAGTTGTGTGTGCATGCCAGAGTGCTCTGGGAGGCACACAGAGTCTCCACAGACTGCTACGGCTCAAACCTCTATCAATCTACAACTAATTATAAAATTCTAAGCATATATGAGTAAATATTTCCAAGCATAAATGACAATTCACTATATAAACCTGACAGTTATCAATACACAAAATGATCCAATATTTTCTGCAAGGCTATTTCAAAAGGGAAACTCACCAAGCAATAAAAAGAGAAATACTCTAAGCTACAAAACAAACAGTTTTTCCATTTAAACTTCAGTAAACCAGAGTGTCAGAGATTTACAGTTAACAAACAGTCAGGTGAATAATCAACACTGAGACACTTGTGTAGGTTAACGTGCTGCACGGGTGAAAAGCTCAGAGCAAATCACACCCAACTGCAGTATTCGTTTATTTTTATAGGTTACATCGTCAATATGCAAATATAATCACATTTCCTGTTACGCAGGTCCTGATGCTGTCTGTGTGTAAGCTGTGTGTAAGCTGTGTGTGTGTGTGTGTCACAAAGTATGTGTGTTGCAAGTCAATTTCTAAGAATAATATAATGCAAGTCAACTTCTGCGGATATGTATTTCTGTAGGTTCAAGGTTCAAGGTTCTTTATTTGTCACATGCATAGTTATCCAAGTATAACACACAGTGAAATGTAGCCTGACACGCTCCTCGACATGTGCAAAAATTGGGGGGGGGGTGTAGAGGAAGAACATTTTATATATATATATATATATATATATATACATACATATAGTATATACACTGGGTGAATGTGCAGTAGTAGCAGCAAGCAGGTGAATTCTGTACATTAATATGAATAGACATCTGACTATTTTACAGGATAGACAATATAAACATATTTAAAATTAAAGGAATTGAAATGTACATTGTGCCTTGGTTTAGAGTGTCTGGAAGAGAGTCCTTTCTCCAGTCAATTATAGATGATGTGAGAGGGCGGGTGTGTGTGTTTAGGGCATGGATGGCTTGGGGATAGAAGCTCCTCTTGAGTCTCTCTGTCCTTGCCCGGAAGATGCGGAACCTTCTACCAGATTGCAGAAGTTGGAACAGTTTGTTGCCAGGATGGGACGGGTCCTTCAGTATCTGCGCTGCTCTAGTCCGGCATCTCCTGGTGTAGGTGTCCTGAAGCGGGGGGAGAGCAATCCTGCAGCAGCGTTCTGCTGTACGGATCACTCTCTGGAGAGCTTTTTGGTCCTTCACACAGCTGTTCCCAAACCACGATGTCATGTTCTGTGTGAGGATGCTCTCCACAGCGCCTGTATAGAAAATCCTGAGGATCTTTGGAGAGACCCTGAACTTCCTCAGTTGTCGTAGGTGATACAGGCGCTGCCTAGCCTTTTTGGTCTGGACCTGAATGTGGGCAGCCCATGTCAGGTCTGAGGAGATGTGGACACCAAGATACTTGAAGGACTGCACCCTCTCCACTGGAGCTCCATTGATGATGATGGGCTTGTAGTCTCTGTGCTGACCCCTTCTGAAGTCCACCACCAGCTCCTTGGTCTTGCTGACGTTCAGCTTGAGGTGGTTGTCCTGGCACCACGATGCCAGATTCTTCACTTCATCCATGTAGGCCGCCTCATCGTTGTTGGAGATGGCACCCAACACCACTGTGTCGTCAGCAAACTTCACAATGGTGTTGGAGCCATGGGTGGCCACACAGTCTGAAGTGTAGAGGGAGTAGAGCAGTGGCGAGAGGACACATCCCTGAGGTGCTCCTGTGTTGATGGTGATGCTGTTGGAGAAGCACCTGCCCACCCTCACCACCTGAGTTCTGCCAGTGAGGAAGTCCAACACCCATGCACACAGACAGCCGTTAAGTCCCAGATCCCTCAGCTTTGTGAACAGTCTGCAGGGCACTATTGTGTTAAACGCTGAACTGTAATCAACAAACAGCATTCGCACATAGTTACCCTGTTTCTTGTCCACGTACTGTACTGGTCTCTTGCGGTAAATGAACACAGAGTCACAGGGTCAGCTTCCTGTTTCTACAGAAAACTGTGTCTGGTGAAATATGTGTAACATAACATTTGAAGCATAATCAAAAAGCTCCCTAACACAGAGTCACCATCTATGTCCTTGAAGTCATCCAAAAACTCACTAAGTCCTTGTTTCAATACTTTTAATCACTCGATAGCCATGGAAACATGTTGATATTTCCTGAAAACACTTGGCATGTTAATTGATTATTAGTAAAAGATTATAAACAACCTTCAACTCAAATAGCTCTAACTACAACCAGTTCACAAAGAGCAACATTTCTCTTAATCTATATAATTTATAAAGATCAAATCAATATTCCCTTAGCTATTATCAAAATTCAGATTATGGAATAGGAAGTGTGTGGAGGTTGAGAGGTAGGTGCACTATGGAAAGAGCTGATTGACTTTTAACATATCAATTAGACTGGAATAATGGGACAGAATGACTATTTCCATTCACCCAATGAGTTCCAGAACACTGATTGGCTAACATTAGTGATATTCTGTCTTATTTACCATTGTTGCACTGAAGTTTTTGTATAGATTTCTAATTCGTGTAGTGATTAACACCTATTACATCTTGTCGCATGCTGCAAGAAGGGCAGGATGAAGAGTCTCCTAATTTAATTGTCTAACACAGTGATTTTTATAATATTAGCTGCTGTTGAGGAACTGCTGGAGTTAAGTGATGAGGGGGACTTAACGATCACACTACACACTATGCTCAGGTCCAACTGAGTCACAATCGGCCCACCTCTTTCATTGCCATGCTTAATCATGCCTGAGCGTGGAACACAGCAACACTCCTCAAACAAATTGGACATTGGGGTTCAAATGTGCTTGGGGGTAATCATCTTTCTGCCCACTTTCTTAAAGCCAATCAGCCTCCACTCTAGGTTCTTTAAATTGCACTGCTCATATTTCATTCTTCCTTGTAGACTCAACCATGCGACCCACCTTGTCTCCATCCCCAACTAATGCAAGTCACTCATCCGGCCCTAATTCCTGCCACTGCTATGATGTCCATTGGAATCTAATCGCCAAATAGCATAATTGAATTCAGTATATCAATAAATCATGTTAAATTCCCTCTAAGGATCTCTTCTTATTGAAATACAGTAGGAGGTTAAAGAGTTTAAGTTAATGAGCAATGGTTGCTGGTTAAAATTTTCCATGTTTTACAGTGACTGTAGCTCAACACCGATTCAAATCAGTGAAGAATATCAGCAGTTTGTATGCTGCACAACACACAACCCTGCTTTATTTGTCCATTAGTGTAGGTGCCGATTACATATGTGTGTAAACAACTCTGTAAACTTCCTATAAGGTCTAAAACTAGTGTTGTCAAACTATAGGCTCACCATAATGTTCCCTGGCAGCGAAACACAATTTACAGTCTCCCTTTGTTTCCGGCTGACCCTCCTTGTCCTTCACAGTGCCCTGAGATTCTAAACCTATAAAACAGGTATTATTTTCCTCAGCTAGTGACGTAACTTGTTGGAATATTTTACACAGATTCTGTGGCAGGTATCGGTCAGAAGGAGTTTGTTAGTGTATGGCCCTAACCTCATCTAAAGGTATCATTGAATCCATGACAGCTGTCTACAGTTACCAAGAAGTAAGGTAGAAACTGAGAAAATTATGGGGAGAACAAAAATATGAAACTGACAAAAGATTCAATGTCAGACTGATGAGTAAGGAAGAAACTTAAAAAAAGGCAGAAGGGAAAAGCTTTGAACCCTTAAAAGTCACAAAGGAAAGGCTTGACTTTACAAGAAAAATAAACAATATCAAAGCAGTTTTCACTCTTGATCATTCAAATGTCTGTAGTCTAATTATAGATGTAGAGTATGTCAGATGTAGCAATTTACACACATTTTTTCCACATCATTTTCTTTTGTAATGTCAATAAAAAACATGTGGCAGATCCAGACCTTCTTTTGTTAGTCAGACTGGGCAGATGGCGTGAGTAGATGAATGAATGACACAGTGTTCAGAAACTGACTCACTTCAGTTATTTTTTTTTTTTAAAGCAAACTGTTCTGATATTCTCCATGTTTAATACTACATCCTACAGACTGGTTAAACTGAAAGACTTAACCTATTTGATAAAACAGACAACTGCATACTTTGTAATTCGCTGATTTAAATCTGCCTCTTTTTTTAGTTGCACCATACCATTTCTGTATTAGGTACTAATATAGGAGAGTGCATTTACACAAGACTCATTTAATGAAATCAATCTGTTGTTTTGCCCAGTGCCACATGCAGAGCTGACTGCGTTCTGCGTATATTTGACCCTGTTATAATTTGTATACATACAGTACATGATATTTATTCCAAGCCTCTATTAGCATCTAGAAGTAGTTTTGATTCAAATTTAGGTCTTTTGAATATAGGAAGTAAAATAAAAATAAGGAAGAAATGACAGGAGGGAGGCTGGGAGCAGAAAAAATAATCAGGGGGTGAGGAAGGGAACAATAAAACCAATCAGGGAATCAAGGAATAAGAGAACTAAAGGAAGTAGAGCTTGATAAAACAGAATCAAGCAGAGAAGGCCGAAAGAAGAAAGAACAAGGCAGGGGAGGGAAATTCAAGGAAAAGAAAGAAGGAGGGAGAAAGAAGGCTAGATATAAACTGAGGGGCTGAGGAGGGATGATCAGGTATTGTGTGAAATCCTTGTCTGTTCTTACTAATGACTGGCTAAAATCCCACAATATAATTGGGAATAAAATGGGAATAAAAACGTTTGACTTCCACACATTGAGTGCATTAGTTTATCATCCTGACATTTAACAGTTTCTTGGTTAATAATGCAGCTGTGAGATCAGCCTGAGGACTATAAGTTAACTAATAAGTGCACAACTAATGCCACTGTGTGGTCGACATGAAACCTTAGTGCTTGCTTGTTTTCAACACTTTTGGGGCATGATTATAACAAATAGATGAGCATGATGAACTAATCTTATTTCACTTCAATCCACCCTTAAGACCCTGGCAAAAACACCATGTTAATTTGAAGTGGATAGATTCATACATTGCTGCTTAGGGATATCAAATCCCTTCCCCCATGGGAATCGGTTAGAGGAAGCAATGTTAGATTGAGATGAAGTGAAGGCTTTGAAAACTTAGTAGTAAGTAAAGTTTTTGTACTATATTTAACCTTAAAGCAACCTTTGTAGGTGTAGCTCACTTACAACATTGAACTGCTAAATAGACACAGTAAACAAGATCCTGTCAGGATGTCTTTGCAGGAATGACACTTTAAAAGCTTTTTGAAACTGGCGTCGTCATTCCCAGAAAACAGCTGGATATCATCTTTATTTCCATAGCTGTAGCTAAATAACCTGCGACACGGCTTTGCTGGAGTTACTGTGGCTGGCAGCATTCAATTAAAATGCCTCTGTCTTCTTATGCAATTAACCCAGTTCCTTGGTGAGGCAGGGATCTATGGGGAAGCAATTAAAATCCAAATTCTTCCCAGTATGTGGACTTCATAGGGAAAAAAAATCCTTGGACAGCCTAATGTTTGTTTGGTGTGTTGACTTGTGGTTTTCTTTAGATATAAGAAATGTTAAGGGGGGATAAAGGACAGAAGGAAGGACAGCAGAAGCAAAATGAAAAAGAAAGCGGGGATTAAAATAAATGAGAGAGGAAGGAGGGGATAAAATTCAGAGCCAAGCAGAGATGAGTAAGGAAGTAAGAAATGAAGAGAGAAAAAAGAAAGAGGGAAGTAAGACTTGCAAGATCAAGAAAAGGAAGGAAGGAAGAGTGTGTGTGTGTGTGTGTGTGTGTCTGGGGGGGGGGGGGTTAAAAAGGGATGACCAAAGATGGAAGCTTACGTGAAAAGGATTAAAAAAAAAAAACTGGTGAAAGAATGCAAGGATGAAATGAACTGTCAATAAATACCGATATAAAACTCTATTATTTATCTATTAAGCTTATGATTATAGTCAAGCAGCAACAGAAAGGAAGACTGTCCTTCTGTTTATTTGTTCTCAAGTCAGACTCTGTGAGTTCGTGTGTGAACGCACTATGCACTGACCTTGAATTCCTCCCGCGGGCAACAAACAATCCAAAGTTGTTCTCTTCCTCCCACGGATGAATGTTGCAAGGTGACGTTTGTGTGTGTGCTTGTCTGTGTGTGTGTGCGTGCGTGCGTGCATGTGTGTGTCCTCCACCTCATCCGTTCACTTTTTCACCTGCAGGAAAACAATGCGGAGAGACAGGGAGCAGGATGGGATGAGAAATGGCACTGATCTTGGACATTTGTGTGGCTTCTAATCCTGTTTATTTAGAAGAAGAGAGACGAGTGGCCCTAGAAACCTATAGCCGAGGTCTGGAGTTTGCTCTGTTGTTTTGGGGGCCAGCATAATTTTGAAACCTGCCTCTATATTTGCTGCTTGTTTCTGGATTTATTATATCTAGTAAGATACATGACAAGATTTCTTTATGACTGGTGTTTTGTTTTTAGACAATTTATTTGTTACATTTTAGGGGGGAAATGCATAAAATAAGCATAGCGTCATCACAATTTTAAAAATCAATGTTCCCAACACAACTGCTGCGATCATGAGGCTCACCTTTCTAATCTTTAAAGAGTGGCTCTAATAATGATCAGATCAGGATCTAAGCACACACAGTCTATCAAAATTAATTCATAAGAAAATCAGATACCTGTAAAATGTGAACTGTGTTTAAACTACCTCTTTAAGTTTTATTAAGACATTGACCTAAGACTGGACCTCTCTACGATCTTTGCATAGTGGCTGCCTTAAAGTGTTTTTACTTGAGCTATCAATTAAAAACAGTTCAACTGGTCTAATAATAAGGTTTGTTGTGGATTACTCAAAAAGTAATGCATTCCACATTATCCATTCCTTTTTTTAAATTTATGGGTCATGTTGCTTATTTAGTCTTTGAAGTAATAATACTTGTGTTACTCCACAACACACCCTGAGATGTTACATAATTACCAGTTAAATTTAGACTACTGCTCCAAACACTGGCACAGATCTCTATCCTAATGAGGAAACAAGGTCTTTCTATTAGTGTTTGAGCGCTCTAACACACTGACAGCAAAGTTGGTGAAATCCAGGTCAAGGAACACTTCACAGAAAAGTCTTGCCAGCTGTAGCAACCTTTGACTGCTTGGCTGGGGTCGGCATATACTTGTGTTTTTTACTAGTTTATGCTGGTATTTTGTCGTTGCAGAATCAGAGGGAGATCTGATTTTATGTACGTAGAAGTACAGTTTGGGTTCAGATTGCATTTTACCTTCTTATGCTTTGTAAGCTTGTACATTGCTTTACCATTTTCCCCTTCACACAAACTTTCCATCTGCAAAGACTGCATATAATTAAAGAACGCGTGTTTTGAAATGCTTTGTTATGCACTGCATTGTTTCTTTGCTGAAAAATGTGAAGTTGTTTTGGTATAGCTTAGATCTTTCTAATGAAGATAGTGTTTACTGATCGCTTATCATTGACTGGAAATCAGTGTGGTTTATTATTTAAAACTCACACACACACACGTACATTTTAGCTTATCACTTTTCTCATTTTACCTGACTACGTCATGCCTGAACTTAGAGTTGCACTGCTGGGTAAGATGTGTGGGTATAGTTTCAATTCCAGGTTCACACCATAGGCACAGTTTTCTTCTAACCTTGAACCTACTGTTGTTCCCTACTGTGTGGCCCCATCATACAGCCTTGGGTCAACATGGTAATAAAGGACGCTTCTTTGCGACATGCTGACTTTGCAAATCACTTCAACATGTTTTCCAGGCAGGTGCCCGCGGCGTACATCACTCAGCCACCAGCCAGCTTCTCTTGGAGCTAAGTGCTGTGCCAATTATTGCATGACACCACCATCCATATCTGTTCTCATGGAAATTCATAATTTATGACACATCCTCATTTCTGCCTCCAGGGACCTGAATGCTATTATCCTGCCAAAGTGAGATCTGAAGCTGCTATCTCAGTTGCTTCTTTGAAGTCTCATTTCTTCAAGTGCCCTTCTAAAGTCACTATAATGTATCATTGTCCAGCAGATATCCAGCGAGCCGCATAAACACCACGTATTGACTCTGAGTGGAAACTGTAAATCTTTGGCTGAAACCTTTAGAGTTGTCGGGTTAATGCTCTAATATTTAAATCCATATCTATCTGAACACAAAAAATCATCCCAGTTGTCAGAAGACACTCCCAAACAGACTGAATAACTACTTCAGTGCATTAATTTTAACATAAACACTCTGCCTGTAATTAGATATAAAGTTCACAAACATCTAAATGATGAATGCAGTAGAAAATGACTAACACTCAAAACACAAACACAGCCTGTTAGCTTTAAATCATAGTAGGTTTGTTGTTTGCCATTTGGTTCATCTTTCTAACATTTCTGTACTGTTAGCTTAACTTTTCCACCTTTAACCTTAGCTTGACTGTTTTAAACCTTAAAACTAACTTTAGCCTAATGGTTTCAACCTAAAAATAATATTTATTTCGGGGTTTTTTTTAAAGAAAGAAAAAAAAACCACCACGAGTTTAAATTTAAACCTCGGTCCATTTTTATGACATGTGCTTATGGGCAGAAATCTGTGCCATCAGAAACTGAATTTGAATAAGTTCAATTTGAATTTGAATTGCTCAGATTGAATCTGAATTGTAACTTGAATAAATGCTTTTGAAAACTGAATTTGAATTAGTCTAATTTGAAATTGAATTTATGGTTTGAAAATGATCATCACTAAATTGAAATTAGTTTCTGTTATTTCTGTTATTATTCTGAAATTAGTTTCTTTTTCTGAAAACAGTTTCTGATGGCACAGATTTCTGCCCATATGTGCTGTAGAACATTAGTAACATTTTATGAACTTTTTGTGCGCTACAAGTTTGTAATGATTTACTCCTTTAATAATATTTGGGGGGTCATTTCAAATATTTTATAGAATGGATTTATTGTAAAGTATTCTTCCACTAAATGTGTCACAATTTATTGATTATTTTCAACTTATGGGATGTAGCTTGGCTATTCTTTTATTCTAGTATTATTATTTGCCAAGATTTTATATGAAATAATGTACCATTAGCCCGGCTTTTACACATATCACCCAGTAATGGCTTATATCCTCAGACATATCAACCAAAAACTCTACTTACATTCCTGAGTTATAAATATGTTATTAAAATCTATCATACAGTGATCATTATGCCTCCTGGCTGACTACAGTTTTTTTCAGCCGGCACAAAATGAAAGGTTAACAAGGGACGTTACATATTTCAATACATCCCTGATTAACATGAGTCAGCTAATGAATCATTCCTGCAAACCTTGTAGGTTGAATAGTTTTTGAATGTGCTTTACATTTTCTGCCGTGTAGAATACCAGTGAGTGATATTACCAGAGAATGTCATTAAGAACTCTTTGTTCTTTGGAAAAAGGCAGTGAAAAGATAATAACATTGCAATTTGTTATGAGTTGTCCTTGTGTAATTGTTTCCCTCATGAAAAAAAGACTTCATTGTTGTATGATTCATATAACACCAGTCACATCAAGCTGTCACAGAAGCTGCACAGTCCACCTTTACTCAAGTTTGAAAAACACAGGCAATTTGAATTTAGTTTGTGCTACCTGAGAATCTAACTGACAGTCTTAATCTTGTGCACTGACACTTATTTAAGAACTTAAGTTTTGCTTTTCCTTGTCTGCCCTTGTTGTTGCTCTATTCAGCTGCACACAATAACACCACAATCAT
Organism: Aulonocara sp. 'chitande type north' Nkhata Bay; assembly: GCF_057382095.1. Lineage (NCBI taxonomy): Eukaryota > Metazoa > Chordata > Actinopteri > Cichliformes > Cichlidae > Aulonocara > Aulonocara sp. 'chitande type north' Nkhata Bay. Next base: position 17,279,669 of record NC_141362.1, read on the forward strand.
CACACCTGTCAAACCCAATACTTCACAATAAGTCTCCAATTGTAAATGAAATGTGTCTATTTTCCAGATGGCTGATGAAAAATCATCTGAACTATAAAATTATGGATTTTAACTAATGCACACAGCTCAGAAAGTTTCAAACAAAAATCCACACACACAAAAAAATTTATGTTCATTAAAGAATTTTTATATATTATAATATATTAAAAATTTTCCTCTCGCAGTGAGAGGCGGTCTTTATCCTTCAATTCGGTGGATTTTTTTTTTTTTATGTGTGTGGATTTTTGTTTGAGGAAGACAACAAAGCGGACAAAAAAAAGATCTGAGATCTCTGTCCAGTAGAAAGCAGTCGCAGGAAAAGCAAAGACACAGTGTATGACCTTCAAGCTCTGGTAGACGACCCGAATTGAAGGATAAAGACCGCCTCTCACTGCGAGAGGAAGCTTTTTAATATATTATAATATATAAAAATTCTCCTCTCGCTGTGAGAGGCGGTCTTTATCCTTCAATTCGGGTCGTCTACCAGAGCTTGAAGGTCATACACTGTGTCTTTGCTTTTCCTGCGACTGCTTTCTACTGGACAGAGATCTCAGATCTTTTTTTTGTCCGCTTTGTCGTCTTCCTCCCTCCACTATTGCCTTCACCCACACCCACATTTTCTTGAGTTCTTTTCTCAGCCTTTCGTATTTCTTAAGCTTCTCGTGTTCCTTCTTCCTGATGTCGCTATCAGTCGGTATAGCTACATCTATCACTACAGACGTCTTCCTCTACTTGTCCACCACTACTATGTCCGGTTTAATGGCCATCACCAGTTTATCTGTCTGTATCTGGAAGTTCCACGGGATCTTAGTTTGGTCATTCTCAACTACCCTAGACATCTCCCATTTTGATGTGCCTGTACACTATGTCAGCCACTTGGTTATGGCGTTCCATGTATGCCTTGCCTGCTATCATCTTGTACCCTGCTGTTATGTGCTGGATTGTCTCAGGGGCATCTTTACACAGCCTGCACCCAGGGTCTTGCCTGGTGTGATAGACCCCAGCCTCTATCAATCTTGTGCTGAGAGCTTGTTCCTGTGCTGCCATGATTAGTGCCTCTGCGCTGTCTTTCAGTCCACCTTTGTCCAGCCACTGGTAGGATTTCTGGATGCCAGCCACTCCCTCTGCAACGGGGACAGGGCCTTTCCTTGGTAGATCCCGCACTTGATGGTAAATTGTACAATTAGCTTAAAGCTGGCATTTGGTATTGTTTGCCACGTCTCATTGAGTTCCTGATGAAAGCTTTTAGGGTCCTGTGATCTTGTATACACTGAATAGAAGTGGACTACTGGAACAAGAAGGCTTAAATGAGGAAGAGTTGAGAACAGGAATATATATCATATTTTCCAGTCTATTGCTCTGTCATTGAACTACCTTTTTGGAGCCACTTCTTTTTAGGAGATAGTTCTTCAACTTTATTAGGAAAAAAGTTGGCTAAGAATGCCACAAAGCAATGCCACAATTCTTTTTCTCCTCACACATTTAGGTTATTAATAAACTTTTAAGTTGCACTTTATAAACTTTGGTTATTTTGCGTCAGAGCATATCTCCTAATTGCAGTTTGCCTCTTTGATATTTAACCTTATTCTTTTATTTAGAATTATTAACCATATAGCTTATAGACCTTATAGACCAGTTGTGATGTAATGCTTAATACACTTCAAACACATCTCTGCATTTCTAAGCCAAATATCTTTTATATCACTACAGCTTGAAGAACTTGATAAAATAAATTGTACAAATGAGGATGGAGGTTTAAAGATAAAGATCTTGGTCACACTAATGTAGTGCTCTCCTGCTTTTTGGGTAAATGAGGAGACCTACAAGAAAAAAAAATGCATGTTAATATTTCATATGGAAAGCTAATTACTTGTTACATCCTGCAGCGGGTGGAGGTGTTCTTAAGGCACTGTTGGATGATCTCATTAGTACTTTAAAGCCTACTAAGGCTTCCACAGTCAATTTGCTAAATGCTAGCAAGTTATAGTCTTAATAAACCAGCATGCACTGGGTCCAGCTCAATGCTCGAGAACACGGCAGTCATTTTTACAGTTTATATTTTCTCGTTCTGCTCACTGTGACGTTATAATCTAACACAATCTAACAGACCACACTGTGGCTGCGACATTCTGCCCTCATGTGTAAAGAAACTAATCCCGGCCTCTGACGTCGAAATATATCTGTGAATGCGCTGAAACAAAGCTGCTACAATGGGCAACCTTCCAAGACTGTGACTGGACATGGTAAAACATATGTGAAAGGTTTAATCCCTCAAAAATGAAAAGAACAAGGAAAAAAAATCTAAAGCAAAGATTTAAAATGAAATAGAAACAGACCGCTGCCCCTTTTGATTATTAAGCATGAATCCTACTTATGTACTGCCTTTCTGGATATTTCCTGATCAAAGGTAAATTTCCCAAACTCCTGCCATAGAGAGATCTTAATACTTGTCTACAGAGCCAGCAATGGATATTTTAATGACGCATGCAGAGTTTAATGTGATTGTTCTGCTTGTCAGCATTACCTGAGAAAAAGCCTGTGGACTCATTTAGATCCTGCATACCACAGATCTGTGCAAAGTGCTTATGAGTGTACAGACAGATCTCAGGGATGCAAGCTTTTCCTAATGCCTTTACTGAGATTTTTTTCTTATTATAAGTCTAAGCTGAGATATTTTGGCATGTCGTGTCATAAGCTTAAGGCTGGAAAGAACTTGATTTGCAATTCTTGATCTGGACCAATAGCCTTAATGCTAGTGGTGGTGTCCTTATGGGTCAGAGTCTATTACAAACGAGAACCTTTCCTCACCCAGCTCTCCCTCTTTCACTGAAGAGGAAATACAAATGTCTTGTGTTGGGTAAACAAAAATCAGCCCAGTTGTTTCCTTCTCTTCTGTGATCTATTGCTGCCATGAAATGACACAGAATAAGGAGTCACAAGAAACTCCAGTCACAATGCACAGTGGAAAAAACCACTGCAAAATAAAGAGCGTGAAAAGGAAAGAAACCGATTTTTTCAGGATGACTGTGAGCTGAGGTCAAAGAACCCATTTAAATGGCTTCACTGCACAGAAAAACACCTCACAGTTTTCTTTGCAACCTAGAATGGCAGCTATGTCATCCAAAGCAGCGATTAGATTCAGTTAGCATTTCTGATATCACACAATAAGGGACCACTCAGAATAAATATGTAAATATTTAAATAAATGTGCATGACAGCAGAGCTCTGTTGTGAAATATATGCTGTAAATTTTATCATATGTGACAGCTTATATCAGCATGATGTGGTTTCCCATAATACTGCTGAGATTAAGTGATACGGTGCCATCGGTTTATTTCATTGGCAACTTCTGACTATCAATTGTGCTGTGGCAAAAATGCAGCAGTTATCCTTCTTTGCCCAATCCAGTTACAGCACACTGAACAGCACACTGACATAAGAGAAACAACTAGAAACATACTAGAGATACGACAGTAATGAGAGACAAGGAAAAAGTGACACCTTACATGATGAATGCGCTCTTTTTACTTCTTTCACAAGCTTTTATGATTGAAGCTATAGATGTGCCTATAGCTCACAGCATCAGCTGAATATATGATACTATGGATACAGCAGCTTGCTGCTCCTTTTCCTCTGCCTTTATTTAGGCTTAGTTTCACAGAAATTCAGCATTTAGTCAACTAAATGCTGAAAACTGTAGTAGCTGCCAGCTGAATACTAACAGTATAAAATTTGACAATATTTAATTCATTGTTTCTTCTTATTATTCTTATTATTCTTATTCTTATTGTTATTATTATTATTATTATTATGCTATCACCTTCTATTTAAAAAAAATAAAGAATTTAATCTGGAGAACATACCATGTAAAAAACTTCAGTATTAACTTCCTAGACAATACACAGCAGCACAGCATTAATCTAACACTCAACAATGCCAGTTCGCTGCACACGCACAAACCCTGCATTAGCTGGTGTTACATCCAGTGTAAGCTGATGTGTCAAAGTACGTCTCAATGAGCTTTGGCAGAAACAGCATCTGCTGCATATTTCTAATTCGGCTTTCTATGGATTAGAGGAATACACTGTATTGCATGGTAACACAAAATACTTTGAATTAATGCAAAGTATTAAGAAAATATCTTGAGTGATCTGATTATAGTTCTTCGTACTGTTTACTGCATTTCATTTCAAATGAATGAGCTTTACTATGATAAAGGTTGGTTGAAAAGGGATCATGTCACCCAGATTACAAACCTGTTAATGTAGCTGTATTACTTATTATGTCATTTAAAGGAAAATGGTCTGCACACTACTAATAAAACTTTAAATTACAGGGAATCTTGAACCAAACAATACTGTCCAATGAATCTGTACTCGGCTTTCATTTGTTCTTTCAATGAAACTGTCCTCCTCTTTGTTGTTTTCTGCAATCTTTTGTTTGACCCGTCGTTATGTTTGAAGCAAAGTAACCTCTAGCAGCTCTGTGCATAAATGAAAGTCTTTCAAACAGGTTCAATGAAAAAAGCATGATCTTTGATCTTGATGCCAACAATTATTATACAATGTAAATTACCAGAAAAACTTGGTAATAAATGGTTTAATAGCATTTTCTTGATTTTTCCTTTAAAAACCCTGAAAAAATGTAGTCAGGCTAGACCAAAACATTTCCAGATACATATTTGCTTAAGCATAAGCAAAACAGCAGCAGTTTTAAACTTCACTCTTTGCTTATGTTAGCTTGATGAATGCAATGCTGTGAAGCGAAACCCAACCAATAAAAAAGTGTTTCTTCATTTCCCTTTGGCAGTCTTGGGTTTGTGTGTCTTTACATAAATGTATGTGGGAGAGTCTAACAATGTGATGAACAATGTTACATCTTAAAGCGTATGCACCCACAAGAAAAGAGTACAGCCAAAAAACATTTTTATGTCTGTGAGCCTTTCTCTGCCCTCATTATTGAGACATCAGGGATCCATATGGCTCGCACCCACTTCCAAATCCACCCGAAATACAGAGACACATGCATGGGCATAATTCATTCTCCCAGCAAAACAAAATCAATCATCATATTGGTTTTAGATGGCTGTTTGTGACTATCTCTGCACGTGAGGTTTGAGTCACGTGCCTGATCCTTCCCATTAAGCTAATTCAAGGCTTTACTCAGGGGCTACCTTTAAATCCTAAGCTTAAGAATAATATGTAGCGCAAAGAAGCCATGGGCGGTGAATCCACTTTGTGACACCACAAAAAATGCTTTCCTGGGCTGTGCCAGCATCTTAACAAGGCCACTGTTTACTCGCCTACCCTGGCAATAAGCGTTGCCAGTACCCCGGCAGCCACCTGTTTATGCCCATAGGTGGCTGTGGATCGGGGAAAGTGCTGCCTTCTGCTTTTCCTGGTCAGAAGTCAACAGCCTGCCATCACACTTAATCCATCCTGCAGAAAATTCTGAAATCCACTAGTAGTCTTTCTAAGGGCGGCATGACAGCACAGCTTCATCTCCAATATTTCAATTGTTTTGAGGAACCATCATATCTGAAGTCCCCCCCCCAAATGCTGCAGGTGAATAACTGCTCATTCTTCTCTTTTCTTTGCTCTTTTAACTCGGCTCTTCCTTCAGGCAACCCAAATTGAACCAAGCTTGGCAGTCAGAGAAGCAATTTGTTAAAGGACTGTGGAGTGCACTTGTCTAATGTTTCATTAAATTATCCCTATTCACCCGCCTCTAGCCTGTAGTAAAGCCTCTTATGGCGGCATTGGGATTTCGAGCAGCAGGACTGAGGTCAGCTGCAATCTGATATTTCTTTCCGTGGATGGAAAATGTTACGGAGTAACTCCAGCTGGGGTTCCAAGGGTCAGTGCTTTGTTTTTCCATCATATGTGACACTGTGTCCCTCCAGCTGCTCAACAGAGGCTAACACAGACAATTAGGGAGCCGATAGCTACATGAGCTACACCATGTGCTTGTCTGTTGTTTCACACATTAGTGTTTTGCTGCACATAATTATGTCATGGTTGTTATTAGGTTCCTTGTGCTAAGTAGCTTATTAGTTTAGGTCCATATACACAGCTACTCTTAGAGACAATCAGATTCAAACTGAATTGTTTTGTTTCCCTAGACCAGAAATACAAGGTAGCCCTATTAAAGAAGCTAACGCAAACCACTGCCCTGCACTTCATGCATATCATGTCATGCAGCGTATTATTTCCTTTCCTCAGTTGTGTACAGTTGTCAGCTTCTTGGCTTATTCCCTTGAGGCAGAGCATTAGCATCTGTAAAGGTTGGAAATCTGCTATGGCTAATGTAGCTACAGTGTCCCAAGGCAGCTGTTAGCTTTTGCTGTGGTTTGCTTATCAGCAACAGAAACATGCTTTGATAAAGCCTGAAGCAAAATAGCACCTGAGAGAGAAAAAGCACAAAGGCTCCTTTACTGTACACCTACCACATGTTTAATCTATAGCAGAACTGTACTGCTAACCAGGGCTGATGTGGGAAATTTTTTGGAGAACAATCTCCAAATTTTATTGCTGAATAAAAGACTAAATGTGTGCATAATTCTAGCTTTAATGCCAGCATGCAGCACTATGCCCTAATTCAGTGCATTAGGAATAATACAGTACAATGCGGTTATAATAGGTTCTCTCATTTGAAACTAGCTTGCAATGGAATGCAATTCATCCCATACAGGATTCTGCTCGTGGTGTGTTTTCTCTGTTACTGTATTTCAAATTTGTAACCCCTGCGTGTTAAATCTAGGTTAAGTCCCATGCTCTCTGACACGCTTTCTATGTGTACAATACATGTTAGCCTATCTCAGTAGTGCTTAGCTAATCAGTTAATTTACTTCAACACTAAGAAGCTCAGGTACATTTCACTACCATCCTAAACTGTTCATAACCAGGAGTGCAGCAGGTACTTAACACACCCACACCACAATTTCTTCGTCCTTTACTAAGCACAACCACATAATGCTTCTTAAATATCCACATTTTCAAGGAAGCCCAAAGACAGAGAATCCCGTACACCAGAAACTGGAATGAACACACTGCAGTAAGAACATATTGGCTCTGCAACCTTTGATCTCAGCTGACCTGAATAACAATCTGCCATGAGCAGGAAACCCTGCTGATCTATTCCATATGTTGAGAATGTAACAATATTATATCACTGACACTAAATGCACAATAAATTTTAGTTGTACCATGTAGCTTTGCACCTTAGGAGACGAGCAAGAAACTGGCACTAACTAAGTGAACATGGTCTGCTCATATTTAAGAATCATATAAGTAGTTAGTTATATTCTTCAGAGGCTCTGTAGTCTAGTCATTTACACATTTTCCTAACAAGCAAAACCCCTGGTCTGACATTAAGAAAACACATATCGTTAGCTTCATAGCATAAGTGCCTAAGTCATTGACTTAGTCAAATGACTTAGGCAATTATGCTATGAAGCTAACGATATCACTTTGGGGTTATGTCATGAACGGCATCTGGTGTAAAAATCTACCAAATCAAACATTTAGAGCTATCTTCTTTGTTGATCCAGTGGAATAAGGGAGTAGCTGAAATTATTCTACATAGGTATATACTTCATTTTCATATCTGGCTATGGCTGTATCGATAAGTCTGGTGTGTAGGAGACTCTTCCAGCAAAATGTATTAGCTGACATGGTATGAAATTTTGTATCCCAGAGGATGGAGACTTAATTATGATCCACTGACATTTCTCGTCCACCAACTTTTCAAAAGCTAGAAAATTCTGTGTTTGAGCATAACATTTGGTAACATTTAACATAATTTAACAATGACTTATAAGTATCTTAAATCTAGACGGGTGTAATTTGCACACATATTAATGGGTTTTAGTTGACATTTGTAGATTTACTGTGGAATGCATTGTTGGAAAATCTCTGGAGAATTCCTATTGCTATACATAGAATCACTGGCGATTCCAAATTAGACATAGATGTGAGCATGAATGGCTGTGTCTCCGTTCTACCCCCATGATGACTGACGACCCTGCCTCGTTTCCTATGACATCTGGGCTAGGATGAGAGGTTGAGAAAATGGATAGATGGCTGTATTCCAATTACATTAGTGATCACATGTGCATCACCTACAAATGAGTAACGACTATTGAGAGGAATTTAATTAAAAGAGTTTATGAAAGAATATGTGTTCTTTGATATGGTAGATAAGGTCAAGGTAGAAACAATGAAATGTGTCCTTTTACCTTCTGGCAAACTGTGAGCATAGTAATAATAAGATTAAATTGCATTGTCTGCCAGAAAAAAATTATTGCGAGATTAACTTGAACCAATAATGAAAAGAAAGCCTAGCAACATAAATCAATCATGAGCATGTAATGACATTATACTGTGGGCCCGGTTGCTTTTTGCCTTTAGCTGTATTGTCTGTTTTCTCCCTTGACAGCTTTCTTTGAAAAGCAGCTAAAACCAAATAAGCCAAGATGTGATTGCCCTTAACATGAGACTCCTTCTGGATACTCCTTCCCTGTATCTTTTTACCTTTTTTCTCAGTGCAAATTCCAGTGTTTATATGCCTGGCTGGCTGGAAACCTAAAGTTATTTCACCCAGGGAAATGAGGAATGGTGGAGCCTTTAGTCATAGAACTGGTGCAAATTTGACATGTAGGCTTGTGTCTGTTTCTTACGGAAGAGGATTAGGGCCACTGGAAAAAAAAAAACAATTCTGAGAAAAAAGTCAGAATTCTGAGAAAAAAGTCAGAATTCTGAGATTAAAGTCAGAATTCTGAGAAAAAAGTCAGAATTCTGAGATTAAAGTCAGAATTCTGACTTTTTTCTCAGAATTCTGACTTTAATCTCAGAATTCTGACTTTTTTCTCAGAATTCTGAAAAAAGTCAGAATTCTGACTTTTTTCTCAGAATTCTGACTTTAATCTCAGAATTCTGACTTTTTTTTCAGAATTCTGAGATTAAAGTCAGAATTCTTTCCTTTTTTTTTCCCAGTGGCCCTAATCCTCTTCCGTAGTTTCTCAGGGAAAAAAAACTGCATCATCATTTCTCAAGTAGAGAATGCAAATAGTGCTGCATCGAAGCAAAAATCTAAACAAATTTTGAGCTGTGTAGTCAAAATTCATCAGCACTGAACAATTCTTAAAGCTATAAACATATTCTAAAATACACACAAGCGCCACTTTATTGAATTATACACTAGATTATTTAAACACAGGTTCACGGCTTGCAGTTGCTTTAAAAACCCACTCAACATGACGCTTCTCACTTCTCACTCACTGAAGTGTAAGATTATTGGGCAAACCATAAGTACACCACCCACATGAGCAGCATCTGTTGCTACATTTCCCACAGCCACACTGTTTAGCCTCACTAGACAACCTGGGAGCAGGGAAATTAAATTTAATCCATACCGTTCTAAGATTCACTTAAAGTAATTGGTTGATCAATGATTAACTTTTCCCTGAAAAGGTCTATTTATCCATTTGAAGTGTGAAAAAACAAGTCCATCGGGACAGAGCTAAAGTCTGGATTTAAATAACTGTTTGATGCCTTTTAGTAGATTTACAGTATTTGTTGACCTGATATTTATTTTTCTATAAAGGACCAATTAGACAATCTTTACTTTGTTCTGATAATGTTCTGTGTTATCTGTGATCTGCAATTTTTAAGACTTAAAGCTGCACTAGACATTTTTTAAAATAACAGATTAAATGACTGTAAGAAATGCAATACAAAGAAGGTTGCTTGTCATAAACATAACAGTTCCCTTGCAGCATCTTTCAGCTCATGGTTCATGTTTTACACCCTGCAGCTTTAACATTTTAGTTCACTGTGACAGTGAAACAACCCTAATCCTAGCCAGAAGCCATTTTTAAGATAAAAATTGTAACGCCAGCAACACTGAACTGCTTAGCATCTAAACATAGGCAAACAAATAGCAATGAGAACACTTTATTCAAAATATGAATGTTATTTCCAATAGTTGTAATTTGTATTTGGTAGTCTGTTTCAGCTCTGAGATGTTCATGCCCTTCCAGTCACCTTAATGGAAAGCCTAGGTCCGTGACAGCAGAATATCAGCGTCAACCAAAACAAAACTGTGAGAAATACTATGCAGCCCACTTGTCAATGCTTCCTTTTAAAGTATTGTGTAGCAACAAGGGCAATTGTAGGCTTAAAATGTACAGAAGGGCATCAGCTGGCACTGAGGTCAGCTGATATACTGGGAATGCTGGCTGAGCGCTATGCACAATTGAGCAACTTGTAGCATTGGTTTAAAACAAACTGGAGCAGTTAGTTTTGTTTTATATTCTTAGATTACAGTACTGCGCAAAAATATTGACCCACCCCATATTTAATATATATGGCAGGAGAACACGTAATATGCAGTATCTCTAAAACTATCCATCATTCATGCAATTCATTGAATTCACACGTTCCAATCATTTCCAAGGGCAGATACAGTGGGGCAAAAAAGTATTTAGTCAGCCACCGATTGTGCAAGTTCCCCCACTTAAAATGATGACAGAGGTCAGTAATTTGCACCAGAGGTACACTTCAACTGTGAGAGACAGAATGTGAAAAAAAAAATCCATGAATTCACATGGTAGGATTTGTAAAGAATTTATTCGTAAATCAGGGTGGAAAATAAGTATTTGGTCACCTCAAACAAGGAAAATCTCTGGCTCTCACAGACCTGTAACGTCTTCTGTAAGAAGCTTTTCTGTCCCCCACTCGTTACCTGTATGAATGGCACCTGTTTGAACTCATCATCTGTATAAAAGACACCTGTCCACAGCTTCAAACAGTCAGACTCCAAACTCCGCCATGGCCAAGACCAAAGAGCTTTCGAAGGACACCAGGAAAAGTATTGTAGACCTGCACCAGACTGGGAAGAGTGAATCTACAATAGGCAAGCAGCTTGGTGTGAAAAAATCAACTGTGGGAGCAATCATCAGAAAATGGAAGACATACAAGACCACTGATAATCTCCCTCGATCTGGGGCTCCACGCAAGATCTCATCCCGTGGGGTCAAAATGATCATGAGAACGGTGAGCAAAGATCCCAGAACCACACGGGGGGACCTGGTGAATGACCTGCAGAGAGCTGGGACCAAAGTAACAAAGGTCACCATCAGTAACACACTACAACGGCAGGGAATCAAATCCCGCAGTGCCAGACGTGTACCGCTGCTGAAGCCAGTGCATGTCCAGGCCCGTCTGAAGTTTGCCAGAGAGCACATGGATGATACAGCAGAGGATTGGGAGAATGTCATGTGGTCAGATGAAACCAAAGTAGAACTTTTTGGTATAAACTCAACTCGTCGTGTTTGGAGGAAGAAGAATACTGAGTTGCATCCCAAGAACACCATACCTACTGTGAAGCATCATGCACCCAGGCACCTTGACTACTTCAAACATTTGCAACTCAGCCACAATGTGGAAGGCCATTTAAAATTGCTAAGTTTTATAGTCAATCGCTACAGTCCTCCAAACTTCATGAGGCCTTCAGATTAGTTTAAGCACAGTGTGTTTCCATAACCCAGCAGCTACATCTGCAGCCAAAAATATTTCCATAAACATACTCCCAAACCATGTGGACTGCCTTCCCAAAAGATTTGGAGCCGTTATAGCTGTGAAGGATGGGCTGACATCATATTATACTCTATGGATTAAGTATGAGATGTCTTTCAAGTTCATGTGCGTGTGAAGAAGCGCCAATAAGTTTAGCAATGGTGTAACAATTTATTGAAAAATGTGCAAACATGCATGGATGAAGAATATTTGAGTTAAAGACAGAATTTGTATAACTTTAATAAACCTAAGCATTAATATTTGGTATGACCACCTTTATTCTTCAGCACAGCCTAAACTAGTTACAGTAGGTCAGGCAAGCTGTCTTTGAATCCCATTAAGTAGTCGATAGGAATGGTTTCCCAAGCTTTTTCAGAAAAAATTCAGAGCTCTTGTTTGGATGTTGGCTGCCTTTCCTTGTGTTTTCTGTTAAGATGATCCCACCCTGCCTCAATAATGTTGAGGTCCAGACTCTAGTGAGGACAATCTATGACCAATAATGTTCCATTGTGTGTTTTTTCTATCCAGATATGTTTTTCTTGCATTAACAGTATATTTGTAATTATTGTCAGGTTGACAAATGAATCAAATAGTTTTCAAGCCTTTGCAGGATTTTTCCATTAAGATTCTGAGCTAAGCTGTCTGTTATTTGTAGACAAAAAACTGGTTCATCCCTTCAGTTTATTGGCTTGTTTTATGCTTGAATGATTCATAGTCAGCTTAACAAACATAAACAAAAAAGGTCAGATAAAAGTACTGAACGAAGACTCATGACTTTTGCACAGCACTGTAAGTTTCTGTTTAAAGAAGGGTTACATTCACCATGTGGAACAAACCATACCTCTATTATTTAATATGTTAGCTCTTAAGTATCCAAAAATGCACTAAGACATAAAATACCCAAACCTATGAATCTATAAGTGCTTGACCCTTCTGAATTAGACGGAAGTAGCATAATTAAGTATACATGATAAAACACAACTGATAAGAAACAAAAGACAACCAAATTTATTATTTGCCTCAAATAATTTACCATTCAAACTGTGATGCCACCCACTGGATAAGCAGAAATACGTTTTTTCCTTTGCTTTTAGATATTTTTCAGCCCTGAAGGCTCGGAGCTGTAGCTTCGACATTTGTGTGGTTCTGGGATTAAATTTTGGAAAGTTGGGTTTTAATCTTGCATATTCTTCTAAACTTAAAAAACGAATTAGTCTCAAATGCATTAAAATAAACCATAGTGTATAATGCAATCAGCTCAGGCTTTTCCCTGTGGCTACATCCAGAGCTTCTACCTGTAATATGCAGCACTGAAATAAACATCATGTGTTGAATGTCCCCTAACTCAAAGTGTTGTGTGTGTTTGTTTAAATTTCATTGTGCACATTTTTAGAATTTATTTAACTAGTAAAACTAAAGGTTCAAGCTGGACTACAAGAAAGTCATGGCTCTGACTTCTGCATCCTCTGCAAGCCAAATAACAGACTGAGCATGCTCAGACAGGCTTACATTTATAAATTCAACCTGACAGTGATAATTGCTCTTGGTTTAATGTATCCTGAGGAGTTCTAGCTTTCTTTTACACTTGCTTCTTTTAATCACTCCTGAAGAAAAAAACCAGAAGATCCATCTATTATCTAAACCAGTTTGTCCTGTGCAGGAACAAGGAGGCTGTGGCTCACAGCGAGCCAGTGATTTGGTGCACATGGACAGGATGCAATGCTGTCAGAGAGCTAACACATTTGGGCAGAAAACTATTCACACTAACCTTTCCAATTAACCCGAGCTTGGACTAGACAATGTCGGGAAGATGTTTCACATTTTTCCTAGTTGAGGTCAAGACAAGTCTTCATGACATCACAATGGCTTTCTCAGACTTGGCTATTCAAACTGAGCAGGATGACACTTTAAATCCATAACCAAAGACTTTTTGGGTTTCTTTCCTCATTCTTCCTTACACTCTTAGATCCTTACACTCTAGTGAGCAACCCCTTCTGTTCTATTTTTCTTTTCTTAATCCATCCATTACAAAATGTCAAATTTTATCTCGCTGAGTCTCTACAACACACAGCAGCTCTTGTGGTCATTGTCACAGAGGCCACGAGGAAGTGTTATTGCTGGATAAAGACCAGACGGCTTACTGTCACAATGTGGCTAGTAAAACATCAGAAACTCTGATTCTATTTTAGGTTGCCTGTAGTATCAGACTATTTAGCCTTGTCCTTGTATACCAACCATTTTGGAAAAATTCTTGGTATTTCTTTTGACGTATGTTTTGTAATTTCTCAGAATGATTAACCAGTATTAATGCTTTCCTTTCATTTTTATATGCATTTCTGGAGTTAAGGAGTACAAATTCAGTTCACAACTGTTAAACTTTGTTACCAGTTTTTTTTCTTCTGGTTACTCAAAATTTTGCAGTGAAAGCATTATTTGCTGCTCTGAATGAACTAGTTTCTGAGGCACTTTAAGCATGATAAATTCCCTTAACTATATAAATCATTAAATTGATTGTAGACTATAATAAACAGCACTGATATTCTAAAGGGACTTTATATTACCCTCACTGTAAAAAACTACAATTAAAAATATTACATAATGTTATTTTTTTGTAGTTGATATGTAGACTTTATGGGCACCTACATTACACCTACAGAAGCTTTTATGAAATCCCCATTTGATATGTAGACAGATAGATAGTAGATAGATAGCTAAGAGTAAGGACATTGCCAGGGCAATTTCAAGTGACCACTTGAGGAACTGGAGTTATTGGAAAGGAAAGGAAAATATTTAGATGCTAAAAATCCCAAAATGGTTTTATTCAGCATCAAATTCAAATTTAAATCCAGATGTCCATTTTTTGACAACTTGTGATGTTAAGGGTCTACCACTGGTAGTCTGTTATTTTTATCTTGTGTTCCACCAAAAAGAGCCCACAGGTGTAAAAGGGTAGTTATGCAAGTCATTGGCATGGTGAAAAAGTACTTCAAAAGGTAAGACTTACATCAACTCATCCTACACAGACCTAAAGATTTGTAGTCATATCCAACAAGCCCTGGATTTTTTTTAAACTACATAAAGAAATGTCAGTAACAATGAAAGAAAAAAAATACAATGTTGCTGAGAAACAGTTATTGTAAACAATGAGCACTCGGAATGCATTCTAGCTGGACTGACTCACATGTTACATAGCACTTAGTGGCACTGTAACCTTACAAGTTACTTTGATACAAAAGCAAACACGTCTAATTGTGCACGCCCTACAGTGGGACTTTGAGTGCTTGATTTGACCTCCACAGTGGAATAACTGGCAGCTGAAAGCAAAAAGCTTTTATTTCACTTCTTGAATTAAACATACACCAGTGAACTCTCACAGAGATCAAACAAGCTACGTAGCAGACAAAATCCCAGACCAGAGATGTGTGTTTTCCCTCAAGGCTTAGTTTATTCATCCATAATTCCTTTAACCTCAATTAGACATCTGCCAACTAGAATAGAGCACATAAACGACTCTAAACGAGCCAGATTGTCTGCAATAGTTGAATAAAATGCACAGTTTCTGCCCTTGACGTCCTCTGTTCACTCTGGAGCACTAAAAAATGAAAAGCTGTATGGTGTCAATGCCTTTAAGTGCACATACAGAGGCTATGTTGCTACAGTACATGAAGCATTTTCAAGAATGGTCTAGAGAATATTTTTATTCTCCATGACCAGTGCATGCTGAAGCCCTTCTATCATATTGCCTGCCTGCGGGCAAGCAATAAGAAAACCAAACTTTGTTTCAAAACTGCAAGCACCTCTAAATGTAAAGTTTTGCAGCAGTGAAAACTGACTCAGTTTGAATTCCTAACGCCATCCAAAATGCTCACAGCACCTCTGACAGATTTGCACTCTGTTTCTTTCAAGTCATTATCTGTGAATGTCAAACTGTTGAACTGAAAAAGAAAATGACCAAAAATGAAGCAAGAATTCCTCCACTGAGCAAGAACTGAGGGACTAACTGAGCAGATTTCCAGAGCTAGTTGCTTCACTGTTATGACAGCATTTACTGGATACTTTATTGTCACTGCTGAATAAAAAGAAACTCCTGTTAAAAAATAACACTCATCGTAAAAAGTACAATTCAGTAATTGGGGCAAGGTTGTTTCTTATTGTTAATTTTGATTTCCTAAAATTTGATTATAAAATTGGTGAGCAAGCTTAAAAAACTGTCTTGAATACCAAAAGACATCTTTATTATGTTATGTCTCACAATAGAACACAGCGAGAAGGCACTCTGAGGTTAATATATCGCTTCAGTTTTACTGGGACTAAGTAAATTAAGGATAGCATTAGTACGGGCAGGCCACAAACTCAAGCTTAGATGCAATCCTTTTAAATCAACTAATCTCAAAGTCAGGCCACAGCAGCTGATGGATCATCTTCTAACCTTCTACACATCCAAATCTCTATAGATCTACAGGGTGTACTTTTCAAGTTACTGTATACTGTGAGATTATTATATTATCTTATGCCACGTTATACCCCTAATTAAAGATTGTGAAATCATTATGTAGTTTTAGGTTGCATTATTCTCCTGACTTAGAAGGTGACAACTATTACATTTATTAAACTGATTTGCATTATTATATTAGTATACTTCTGATTCATAAGAAATACTGTTTTCAGAGAAACATGGCCTTATTTGTCTGATTAGAAAAGAACAGAACATACTGCACAGGAAGCCAAGCTCATAACTTTAAAAAGAATGTGGATGCTTAGGTTTTATGACTGTGGAAGGGGGGCCAAAGCAATAAGAATGTGAGAAACGGTCAGACACGTTGAGATCTGCTGTGACCCTCTTCACGCACATCTCCCCATCCCGATGGTTAATGCTCAAAAGTGTTGTATGGAATAATGAGAATTGTATGGAATAAAGGGATTGTTGATTAAGCATTTATACACCGAGTGGTGTTCTTCCTTCAGCCCAAAGATCAAAGAATTGAGGATTTAACAATACCTTCAAGCTCCTTTTCACTATAACTCTAGCGTGCTTATGAGAGCTCTTTCAGACATCAGGACAATTAACAATTTTCCACATATATCACCATTCTTTCAGCTCAGTTTTGTAGCATCATCCACGCAATACTTTCACCATCGTCTCACACACATCGCCTTTTCTCTCAAAACAATGTGCATCTTTAATCATTCATCCAAATTGCAATTTTACCCTTCACTTATACATTCACACATTTATATATAACAAAAGACACTGACTGCCAAGATAAATTATTTCCATTACCATATCACAACTTCACTTCATGTTCCTCTAGTACTAGTCATCCTACCATTTCGACTAATTTAAAAGCATCTAAGCCCAGGTTTGCCCACGTTGCTGGTCAATTATAGCCGTTATCTGCCCGGGGCAGCGACCCGATTGCTAAGTCCTATCTTAATTTAAAAGCGCTTCCCGCAGTTCGACAGGAACCCCACCCCAGCGTCCTGTTGGCGTCTGGAGCTTTATGTAAGATTACTTGCCGTCCACGTTTGAAATGGTCACGCCCAAGGGCCCTCAGAACATTTTGCACCCCTAGGAAGTCCAACTTCCCGTCCTAAGTACTTTAAATAATTCTGGAAGCATCACTGTGGACTCTAACCGCCAGTTTATTATCTGATGCCCGGGTCCCACCCTATAATCAATGTGGGAATAAAATTCCCTGACCAAATGTCCTAATCTAATCTCTTTTCTTGGCTGACGTAACACACACATAACACACCAACTTCAAACATACGTCACAACAACTTTCAACTTCACCCTAAAATTAATCACAAATTTTATCAAATATCCCCAAACTTTACTTAAATTTATTTCTAATTACCCAAAAGTATCATGGACATGTCACCTGAAATCTACTTAACAGATTTTATAATTTAGTTTAATTTCCACTACTGAGCCAATTTAATGGTAACAATCATCAATTCAGTGGACAACTAATTTAGAATTCATCCAGTGTGCACAATTTTCAACAGGCTTGCGCTTACCTATACTCTTTTAGACCGGTCTGTTGTCCACCTCATATCAGATCATACCTTAAGGTCCAAATTAGTCTTAAATTAGTATTAAATCCCAGTTCTTTAGTATTCTTTACGGCCAAGAAAGACACAGGGCTCAAAGTGGTCCTTTTACTTCAAAAATGATCTTTATTTTACATATCCGGGATATGGAGACCTGAACACAAAACACACAATGCCAGGTCTGAAGCACAAACGGAAGTCTAGGTATCTATATATCTATATATGTCACACCACTATAAGTTTCGATCAAAGACTCTGCTTAGTTTCACTTTCTGGCTGCAAAAGCATGCTCTGAAAAAGCATGTAATTTCCTCTCAGCCTGCAACCTAGTTTTACACTGAAGTCTGGGCCTCTCGTATATAAACCAATATAATCAGCATATAAGCATTTACGATTATATATTTATTACCTAACACCTTAAAGCTGTATGACTGAATCACTAATATGTCATCACTGATATCTGTAAAGATCTCTAGTTTTGGTTTCTCCAGCCTTATGCTTTCCACATATGCAAATGAGAAGGGGAGCAACCAACATCAATATAAATGATTGCTTATGAAAATATTTTTATTCATAAATGTATGCCACTTAGATCTGAAACAATTAATTAATGAATCACCTATGATAAAATTATGATGTGCTTTTCTTCTAGGCAGAAAAGCTTGAAAATAGCTCTTAATTGTGACATATTAACGTGCGACTGCAAATGAAAAACAAAAATATCATTGTTCACTGTATATACAATTAAGGTATGATGTTTTACTCCTATAGTAATATAGAGACAGGTGAGAGCTAAAATGCCTTACTAATACTCTACGCCTAAGCATTTTTCATTCTATGCTCCATATATGCTTCAGGCATATATGGAGCATATCAGAACTCTGAAAACAGGAAGTTAGAAGTTATGATTGTGCCCAAAAGGTCTCACAATATCACACTAAGGAAAACATACTAAGTCCTTGTGCTGTTGTGGACTTTCTACAGTGACCTTCATGCAATATTGAAATATTTTTAAAAGTCAATTTAAAAGGAACCGTTCAGACTTTTCAGTAGAGCACAAATGAATACAGCGTTGAGAGAGGAATGAAACATCTATAAAAATGAAATGGAATAAATTGATTTGTTTGTGTCCAGATGAGCACAGAGTGAACACCTGGTGCCCGTGTCTGGTGGAAGGCTAACACATGGTACCATTCTCTTTGCAGATGCTAATATCTGAGCTCTATTGTTGAAAAAAAAAAAAAAAGAAAGAAAGAAAAAGAGAAAGACTGAGACCCAGGTCAAGGCTTCATTTAGCAATAAGGGCCATATGAGGATTGTGTTCTTGGGAAAATTTAGCACAGGGAAGTATGCGCACTGGATTCCAAACTGTGAATGATGTAAGCTATATGATGTTGATTTATACCATTGATTGTCCATAAATTAGGAGGGAAATTTGACAAAGCTTCCTTTTGTGTTCCCAGCCGTAAAACAAAATGTTCACCACTGCCCATTTATTATTGAAAGAAACAAATAATCAAGTACCAATTACAGAGTAAGTCAACAACAGGGAAAACATACTAATTTAATCCACTGCATGACCAAGGCATCTTGATAAGATTCAGTACAGGGATAAAACCACAAAACCAATAACAGAATCTTTTTCATTATGTTGATCTTCAATATTGTAAATGGATGGGAAGTGTTGCTCTGGATGACTCATTCACAGCA
Organism: Aulonocara sp. 'chitande type north' Nkhata Bay; assembly: GCF_057382095.1. Lineage (NCBI taxonomy): Eukaryota > Metazoa > Chordata > Actinopteri > Cichliformes > Cichlidae > Aulonocara > Aulonocara sp. 'chitande type north' Nkhata Bay. The sequence goes on from NC_141362.1 coordinate 17,299,048, forward strand.
AAGTAGAAGAATGAAGCTGATGTCTTTGCTACTCCAGAAATAATACAATAACAATTTCATCAGCAAAAGCTGACCATAAATGTGTTGACATCTTTTTCAGCACAATTTCTAAAAGGTTATACTTAAGGTTTGCACAGTTTCTGGTCCCTTGGAATCAAAGTCAAGTCAAAGTCAACTTTATTTGTCGATTCTTCCACATGTACAGGACATACGGAGAATAGAAATTGCGTTACTCTTCAATCCCTAGATAAATAGCAAATGAACATTTAAATATATTTAAATATAAAAGTGATTTAAAAAATGCAAGTAAAATAATTAAAAAGTAAAAATTTAAATAAATACAATTTTACATATAACAAGAAAGCTATACAATATACAATATAATGGGTAAGTGACATTGAGTGTAAACCAGGCAGAGTAGTGCAAATAGGCAAATAGTGCAAATGGAGATTTAGTAGTGTACGGTAAGAGAAAGTGTAACAACAAAGTCTTATGAGGTAATGGCAGTCCAATGCTCCACAAGGTGACTGGTAACTGGTGCAGGCCAGTGAGTGAGTCAGAGAGTGTGTGTGTTTGTGTGTGTGTGACAGAGTTCAGTGAGACCGTGGAGGAGAGAGGGGAGAGGGGGCAGAATCGGGAGGGAGTTAAGCTTCCTGACAGCCTGATGGATGAAGCTGTCCTTCAGCCTGCTGGTCCTGGCCTGGAGACTCCGCAGTCTCCTCCCCGACGGCAGCAGCTTGAAGAAGCTTTGCATTGGGTGTGTGGGATCAGCCGCTATGCAAAGGGCTTTTTTAGTGAGACGGGTGCTGTAAATGTCCTGGAGGGAGGGGAGAGAGACACCAATGATCCTCTCTGCAGCTCTCACTATGCGTTGGAGGGTTCTATGACAGGACGCATTGCAGGCTCCAAACCACACAGTGATGCAGCTCGACAGGATGCTCTCGATGGTGCCTCTGTAGAAAGTGTGCATGATGGGGGCTGGTGCTCCTGCTCTTCTTAGTTTGCGGAGAAAGAAGAGACGCTGCTGTGATTTCTTGGCCAGTGCTGTGGTGTTGTACGTCCAGGAGAGATCCTCTGTGATGTGCACACCCAAGAACTTGGTGCTGCTCACTCTCTCCACAGACGCTCCGTCAATGGTCAGAGGAGCATGTTGGGTGTGCATTCTCCTGAAGTCCACAACAATCTCCTTCGTCTTCTCCACATTCAGAGAGAGATTGTTGTCAGCACATGTAACATTTACAGCATTAGCCGCACAATGTAGGGATGCTGTTTTCTGATTGGTATGGGGATATACTGAAAGATGAGATATTTTGTAATTTTAAAGACAAAATTAAAGAATAAATCCAGCTGGTAGTATGATACTTGGGAAATAAACGGTTAATTCCAATGGAAGTGAGTTCCACAACAGTGGAGCCACAATTTCAAAAGCACAGTCTCCTTTTGTCTCTAATTTGGACCTAGGTACAGCCAACAAAGACTGATCAGCTGACCTCAGATCATCATTATGTACTTTACAATTACACTGATAAATGTATTGTGAGCAGTTTGGGATGCGAAACTGGAGGAGCCAAGGATGCACTCCTCTACTTTTTAATTCCCATATGACTTGTTCTAGTTCCTGAAAGATACCAACCCTAAAAATAAATGCTATCTGCTGGGTCTTCAGGTCCTCACATGCAGTAAATGAAAAGGATTTGGATATTCAATCCTGCAGCAAGCAGCAGAGCACTGGGTGTGCTTTGCCTAAAATTTAGTTAGCAGAGGTGGCTGTAGATAGGAGATAACAATGGCAGACAGCTCCTCGGGTTACATGCAGTCGCTCCATAGCAACCATATGTAATTATACTCGCACTGAGCGACTGATACTTTCAAAGTATTTATGCAGGACCTATTGTTTGATTTAAAAAAAAAATGAAAAAAATAGAAGGAAACGTTTAGTTTTTAAATTAGTAACATGGCAAACCAGAAGAGGATTGCTTATAATGTGACTTTATTCCATTCTTTTTTTTTAAACATATTCTTCTTATGAAATAGGTAGAAGGTAATATGCTAAAAACAGCATGCCAAACTATACAGGACACTCCTTCACAAGCCTACAATTACTGATATATTCACTTTTTACAGTAGTACAAAAGCGCAGTAACCTTGACAGAATTACTTAAACACTTAACCATGTAGATTAGACTTTATTTTATAATACTTTAATGATAATCATAGCAGGATTAAATCAAAAGCTTACCATCTGGATCTGAACTTCATGCACATTCTAAACTGTGTAATTTCTATTCTGAGCAAGATTCAGTCATAAAAGTTGCATGCTTGTAAGCTGAGCCTTTCATTGGGATATCAAGCACTTTCTCACCAAGGCTTTCAGTCACTTTGCGATTTCAGACATATGTCCTCACAGACAACTCATGTCAAAAACTCTGACCAGTACTCATGAAAAAATAAAACATCTTTCAAAGAATAAAAGCAGGTTATGAGCTGTGATCCTCGTTAAAGTGTAATGACATGATGTTAACTCGGCTCAGCCAAAACAGCATGACTTCTGCATTGTTTTTGGTGCATGTATTCCCAGTCCACAGGGCTTTCTATTATTTATGACAGCCTACATCTAGGCTGCAGAAACTGGCAGTGGATTTGAGTGCTGGGCATGCTGGGAAACTGACAGATGACACCACTCTGCTGGTTGACACGCTTGGTCTCTCTGCTGGGGGAGGAGTGCTGAGCGAGAGTCGGCAGTCTGGTTCGTAGACTATCTTTAGGTATAATGCAACCGTGTGTGTTAAGCCTCTGCTTGACTATTAGTTTGAGCTTTCTTCCTCATGATAACAAATACCAGCATGTGCTTAAAGTCGCTTTCATGGTCTCTGTGTAAATTGTACTTCATACAGAAAAGAAAGAACAAAAACAAAAGTAACAAAGCATCCCTAAATAGTTTCAGTGTAATACGTAACAGTGATAAAGGTTAATGAGTAGCAAAACTGTACAATGGAAATAGACACTGAGCAATGAGTAGATGTCCCTGAAATTAAGACGCATTGCCAACCCTTGCTTTCTCTAAGAATGTCCCATAAAACGCTATGCTTTTGTCACTGATTTTATTTATATCAACGGCTTTAATCACAACTAAATTATGCTATTTGCTATTTTGTGTTGTGGAAACTTATTCACTAATGTACCATTTCGCACTGTATTGTTAACTGTTGAGTTGTTAAGTGATGTATCTAAAGTTAGTTCCAAAATTAGGCTTTTATTCTACAAATAAAGTAATAGTACAAATTGAGGATAAAAAACAAGCAAAAAAAATGTCAAAGGTAAGCCTCAATAATAAGGTTAGAGCTGGAAAACACCCTTACTTTATGCAACTCAAGATACACAGAATATTTAAAAATTAATTATTTAAAAAAAATGTCTTTGAGTGTGGTGGATTTAAGCTCTGCTAATAGATCTAAATGGATCATACCAATTTGTTTGTCTGTTATCTCAAACATTTTTATTACCTCAACACCCTGATGCAATATCCTATTTCACTTGAATGTTTGTCTGAACTTCTAAATTTAACTTGTGAATTTTAGCATGCGATATAATATTTCACTCCTCTTTTCAATATAGTTTTCATTTATTTCTGACTGTTACTTTTCTAATTTAATTAGCCCCATTCAATTCAGGTGCATAGGCAATAGTCATCTTAAAGTGCTTTGTATTGCAAGATGAAGACCATAGAGAGAGGTAACCACAACCATCAGACAGTTTATTATGATCAAGGATTTGGCGACAGTGGGGAGAAAGAACTCATTTTTAACAGGAAAAGACCCATGGCTCTTTTAAATTAGGTTAATGGCTAACTGAAGAGTTAAGTTAACTTGAAACTGAAGTTCAGTAAAAAAAATTGCACTAAACTTGGCTTGCAAGGAATGATCTTGCAAGCCATGTTAAAATAAATTCTGTATACTCACCTGCCAATGTTAGCAGGTTTAACCTGCATTTGCCTTCAGAACTACCTTAATTCTATGTGGCACATATTCAACCAGGCACTTGAAACATTTCTTATCGATTACATGTCCATGTTGACATGATATTGGCTGCACATCCATGACTGAATCTCCCATTCCCCCACATTCCAAATGTGCTCTATTGGATTGGGATCTGGTGACTCTGAAGACTTTTTGAACTCATGTACTGTTCAAGAAATCAGTTTGAGATAATTTTTTGTCATTGTGTGCTATCATGCTTGAAGCAGTCTCAGATGCTTGAAACAAAAAAAGGCACCTGAACTTCTTTTCGTCTGTGAAGACATTTGTCCTCTCATTGAAGAGGCCTCTTCAGTACTAAAACAATTGACAGAGTCATGGGTACTATTATTGAACAGAAGTCCTGTTGTTATAGAACTGAAGAAGGCTGTAGCATTTAAATGATGCTCAGTTGGTACTAGGGGGCCCAAAAGTGTTCCCAGAAAATATCACACACCATTACACCACAAGCAGTCTCTCCCTCTGACTCAAGACAGGATGGATCCATTCTGACTCTGCTATCTCAGTGTTGCAGCAAAAATCTAGACTCATCAGAACAGGGAACATTTTTCCAATCTTGCATTGTCCAATTTTCATGTGCCTTTGCAAATTGCAGTATCAGTTTCCTATCCTTAGCTATCAGAAGTGTCAATAATGTGGTCTTGTGTTGCTGTAGCCCATGACCATCGTGGTTGAACATGTTGTGTATTTATCACATATGCTTTTCTGAATAACTATTAGCTCGAAGAAGTCTGGTCACTATCCTCTGATCCCCAACTTCAACAAGGATAATTTCATATGTCAGTTGTTAATGGCCCATCAGCCAGAGGTGGGACCAAGTCATTGTTTTGCAAGTCTCAAGTAAGTCTCAAGTCTTTATCCTCAAGTCTCAAGTCAAGTCTCAAGTAATGTCAGGCAAGTCAGAGTCGAGTCTCAAGTCACTGGTGTAAAAGTCCGAGTCAAGTCACAAGTCTGAAATTTTGAATTTCAAGTCCTTTCGAGTCATTAAAAAAAACGAAAAAAAGCATGTTGCAGTTATGCTAAATGTAAATATTAGACCATGTAATTTTTAAATCTGTGTTTTTCTCAACACATGACAAAATAGTGAACTTAGAAAATATACACAAATTGTGAAATTGCACCTCTTTAGAATGCAGCTCAATTAAACCTAGCTCCAAGAATAATTTTCACCGACAGTTCTGAGATAAGCTGCATGTTATTCTTGGATGCGGTTGTAGGACTGGCTTTAAAATCGCATGACAAAAATATCATACACATTAAAAAAAAACTGCATCACCAACGTAGCCTGGAAAACATTTGCTAGTTAGATGAAGTCAGCTATCTCATCGTAGCATATTTATATGCATATTTATAATCATACGGTTCTTGGAGTGAGTGCACACACTCATGAAGTTTAGTAACTTCCGGTCACTGCAACAAGCCCAGGTACAGTTTACCGCCGGATGGGTACAGGACCTTGAAACGCACCGTGTAGAACGAAAGACCATCGTACGTATCATAAGTTTACCAGTCTCACAAATCGTCTTCATAAATACACATTCCTTAACCGTTTATTAATAGGACCTTTGAGCTCAACGGTAATTAATTAGTAGTGGAAATAATTTCTGGTACGCATCACAGAAATGTAGCAGTGACAATAATACTGTATGCTGTAATCGTACTGGGCAATTAGTGATACAAAAAACCTGTTTTATCCTGTGAATAAAAGTATATGTTTTTGTCAATGTACCATAATAACAGAGGCGAAACGCAATATTGTGTCAGGACAATTCACTATTTATGCACAATAAACAAAGGAGCATAGCGCGACAATTTCTGTTCAGCGCCAGACTTGCTTGTAACCTATATCACCAATTATGTTATGAAAATGACGTATTAACTACAACAGCAGACTGACCTTTGTGGAAATGCTTGGAGCAGACTAACCTGTGAGCTGGAGTGTTCTGGGACGTTATATTTGATCTTTGAATGGCTGCAATCCAGGCCATCCGTCGCCTGTTTGTCACTTCGGAAACATGGCTGAACAATTTCTCTTAAACGTCGTAATCCGATAACAACCGATCTCTTTACCCGTCGGCTTCCCGTGGCTGTCATGCGACCGGCTATTGCAGTTAATAATACAACAGCTTCTTGACATTTTTGTGTTTCTTTTTATCGCTGTGTAACTGATTTTAATTGAAAGCCTGCGTGCGCTAGTACTTCTTGCCACGAGTTCCCAGAATCCTTTGCGGTTCTACCCGTGAATGACGTCACATTTTCAATCTCTATATAATATGCGTGTTAAATTTTATATTTGGGGTGAAATATCAAGTCTTTTCAAGTAAACCGGTTCAAGTCCAATTCAAGTCCCAAGTCATTGGTGTAAAAGTCCAAGTCAAGTCACAAGTCTTAGAACATTTTTTCAAGTCAAGTCTAAAGTCATAAAATTAATGACTCGAGTCTGACTCGAGTCCAAGTCATGTGACTCGAGTCCACACCTCTGCCATCAGCATGTGGGAGCTATGCTGAAAATCCATGCAGGCAAGGGTGGGACTTTTTGATGAGCACACCATGTGCCCAATCACAAGCAAAGACAGACTGGGCTCATACCATTATGAGAAAGAAGGAAGGGTGGGGAGAAGTTCCAAAACAGCAAGTGTAGTGGTACAGATGTGGGCCCTATGTTAATGCAAGCCTGTTGGGAAAACATAAAATAAGCAGTATCTGGTACATTGCAATAATACTGGAGACTGCAACACTGAGTGTAGAATTTATAAAATTAGGAGTTGGATAAAGTGATACCTGTTTTAATTTTCAGCAATGTTGTATTGCAGAGGACAAAAGGTTTCAAAACTGTGCAGGCCTTAAACCTCATGTGTGTTCTCCCTAGTGGTAGAAAATCCATAAAAATAAGGCTTTTTTTGAAAACACTGAATAAAATAAAAATGCTCCCTGAAAAAGACTAAAGTTACTTTTCAGTATTGAATATCACAAAAAATAAACTATGTACAAAGTGTCTTTGAATGGCACAGATGCAGAAATGTCTGCATGTAGCACAGAGCCTCAGGCTCAGTGTCTGAGTGTTTAAACGAGTCTCAAAGGCCTAAATGTGCACTTGAAGCCATTTATATTCTTGATTGGTTGATCGGCTGCTCACCACAAACAAGCATAAATCTTGGACTTTTAACTGGATTTTCATAAGTTTTACAGTTTGTCCTAATGATAAAAAACCTCCCTTATGGCCATTCATACGACACAAAGTAATTAAGCAATAACCAATTAACCTGTTGAACCCCAATGCCCCCTGTACCAGGCTCAATAGGGAGAAGATCTGGTTTAACGGTATGTACCACCAGATCTGTTATATAAATATAGACATGTGTGGTATTCCACAGATATGTCAAAATGTCAGCTAAAAGCCAATGAAACCATTTCAGCAACCACCAAACAGTTAAAATGAAGCAAACTATTAAAGAGCAGGTAAACATATAGTGCAAAAAGTTGTAAATACAAAGCACGTATCCCTCTGTTCACATGGTGGCACATACACGGACATTCTGCCAAATTACAAAACACTTAGCTATGTCCCTGTCATGAGATTTTGCAGTGAAGTATTCCCAGCTGGCATTGCCACTATTGTTCTAACTGTGCAACTATCAAAACCTTGCAAAACTCAGTTTGCTAGTAAAAGAGCTTAATCAATCAAAGCTCACACTGATTGCAGCTGAAATTTGTCTCCTAGTTTTTGGAGTTTTTTGTTTTTCCTCTCATCCTTGATTGAGATTGGATGCACTTTGTCATTGGACACTTTGCAGTTAATCAGCCTGCACTGAGCTGCGCTGGTCAAAAGGATCTTGGATCTTCTCTTTTTACAGACATCCACGGTTGCGTGAAGACATTCTGAATTTTGATGTGTGCGTCTGAGATTTGCACAGACAACCATAGAGAGAGGAAGCAATCGAAGTCAGGCAGGCACCCAAGTCAGTCAAGTCTTGTTATCCATGGGAAAAAAAATCAATGTTTTCCCTTCTGCACAGCTTTCACACACAACAGCAGAGTCTGAATATGTGGGGCCATGCTGACTGACATTTAAGGAGTCAGCTTAGCAAAGCTGTGTTTAAGTATTAATTAGAAGGGATGCCGTTTACTTTGAATGGAAACAATTAGCTGTTTTTGAGCACAGAATGAGTTGGGTCATAATTTCATGCCATTATATAAAACACTCTTACCTGATTATATTGGACCTACTCACTTGGGTTTTTGGTGTGCGGTAGTTTCCAATCTACAATTAAATTAAGACGTTAATGATATCACCATGTAACCATATGCACCTATCAGCTTGATTGTTTTCTGCACTGAAGCATATCAGCTACACCTGTGTTTCTCAATCTGTTTGATCATCAGAACCAATATTAAGCTGTTCTTTGTCTTTACTACTTAGCATCAATTTCAATAAATTGACACCGAGTATAAATTGGAGTTTTTGGATAGTCATACGATTGTTTTTAAAACTTTGAACAAATCATTTTATTACTGTCCCTATAGCAGCACTTGTCTTAATAGGAGGGCCCATTTTGTTGTTTTAAGTGTAAACATCATACTGATTTTATTCTTATGCCATGTACAAAACATTATACCACATATACCAAACACCATGCAACAAAGGCAACTAGTTAAGAACATACAATTCCAATGGGTTGATTCGTTTTCTGAGATAAAGCTTCCAGAAGAAAAAAACAGCAATAGCAAAGCTGAGGTGTTTCCAGTAAACATAGATTTTTCTGTACTCAGAAGTGGAGCTGGAGGGAAAAAGAAGGATTGATTTTCTGCTTTTTGTGTCTTTAGTCTCTTTTAGCAGTGCTTTTTATGCAGAGGTGAGCTCGAGAAATATACAGATCGTGTATGATGTTAAAACTACTTAAAAGTAAGGTGAAATACATTTTGCAACATGTCGTTTAAAGACATCAGGTCAAGACAAACATAACTTACACAATATCAGTATTTATTATGTTATGTTTATATCACGGTAATTTTATATCCTTATATGTGGAAATATATGTAGAAAGGTTTCTATTCTCTGCCATTAAATAAACAACTGCATACAATGACATGTTTGGTTTTCATGTAAGATGGGTTAGATAAATAAGCTTCATCTCCATATAGAAAACAATCTGCCACTGAATGATTTCAAGAAACATCCATCCATCCATCCATCCGCTTCAGCTTATCCTTTTCAGGGTTGCGGGGGGTGCTGGAGCCTATCCCAGACAGGTCGCCAGTCTGTCGCAAGGCTAACACAGAGACAGACAACCATTCGTGCTCACATTCACTCGTGCATTCACACCTATGGGCAATTTTGGATCAATCAATATCTCAAGAAACACTTCAGAGTAAAATAAAATCCATGAATGTGACAATATAGGACTATACAATCCTTTTTAGCTTTTGAATAAAGTTTTTACTATTCTTTTACTAATTTTCCTTTTATCTTTCTGTATTCCCACACACTGCATCCAACCAGTAAGATATACTTTTAGCCCACAGACTATATATTCTTAGATCCCCTTATGTTTCATACCGTATCTGTGGTTTACATTGAATCACTCCATATGAGAGTTTGATAAACTATGAATGCAAAAGGAAAGTCATGTTATTTAACATTATTTACAACCATGTATATCAAAGACTTTTTTGTACACCTAAACATAAGAAACAACAGTGGAAACAAAATTAATGATGTTCTGTTTTGCTGCTCAAGTTTCAAAGTCCTGCACAAACATGCATAAAATGAGCAAGAACACAAAGAAATGCCTGGAAAGCTTGACTGGTGATGATAGGAAAACCTCCAAACATGGAGTGCTAAGTAGGATGTAGGCTACTGTATGTCAGGGATGGGCAACTCCAGGCCTTGAGGGTCAGTGTCCTGAAGGTTTTAGACATTACCCTGCATCAGCACACCTGAATCAAATGATTAGCTCATTACCAGGCCTCTGGAGAACTTCAGGACATGTTGAGGAGGTCATTTAGCCATTTAAATCAGCTGTGTTGGATCAAGGACACATCTAAAACCTGCAGGACACTGACCCTCGAGGCCTGGAGTTGCCCACTCCTGCCTGTATGTTGAGGTAGGTGTTTACCTAATGAGACACAGGTGGGGCATAAAAGGGCAGGGAACCAAGGCAGGAAGTAGGACTACGGGGTGATTGTGGCTCAAGAGTTGGGAGTTTGTCTTGTAATTGGAAGGTTGCCGGTTTGAGCCCCGGCTCGGACAGTCTCGGTCATTGTGTCCTTGGGCAAGACACTTCACCCGTTGCCTACTGGTGGTGGTCAGAGGGCCCGGTGGCGCCAGTGTCCGGCAGCCTCGCCTCTGTCAGTGCGCCCCAGGGCGGCTGTGGCTACAATGTAGCTTGCCATTGCCAGTGTGTGAATGTGTGTGTGAATGGGTGGATGACTGATTGTGTAAAGCGCTTTGGGGTCCTTAGGAACTAGAAAAGCGCTATACAAATACAGGCCTTTTGCCATTTAACACAAGGGTAAACAGGAAATGAAAACCAAATCATGTGTACTCTTCAATTTATCAAGTGCAGTTTTTTTAACATAAAAAAAACTGAAGTAAATAACATTGTGTGGGATATCAAATAACTGACTCTGTTCTCTCAACTTTAGCAGCGCAAAGTAATGTTAGCGTCACCAGCTAAGTCAACAGAGTGGTGCTATGAGACAGCTGCAGTGCTTAAGGTAGAATTTCAAACAGTATAATTCAATTCAATTTTATGTATATGCTGCCAAATCGCAATAGCTGCCGCCAGGGGTTATATATTGTAAGGTAAAGACCCCACAATAATAATCAGTATAATGAGGGGATTACTTGTGAAAAAAACAAAAACAAGCAGGTGTGGTTGGGGATGGAACCAGAGTGATCCGTTATACTCGTAATCCTGTTACAGTATTTATTAGTGCTGTTAATGTAATGTTTAGCTTAAACATATTGCACTAGCATTTAGAATATTGTATTATACTTTTGATGAAATTAGCATGTCCAATTTTCTTTCTCCTGTTTCCCTTTACAGACACTTGCTTCTTTTAAACACATCTCGAAATCTCCAGACAGCGAAGGAAGTGACCCTTTTTATTTACTTAGAATAACAGCAGACTTTCACAGTTTGGTTAACACGTTTGCCTAATAGACACAGGATCCCTAGTTCAAGATCAGGAGGAGTCACCCTGGGAAGGGTTTGTCAGGAAGGGCATGGGGTGTAAAAAAACCCTTCTTTGTCAAAAGTGTATGCCAACCACACTGCAAGCTATTGCTAGCTACACACTATAAATTTGAAAAACAATGTTTGATTAAGAACTACCTTCAAGTAAGCCTGAATATTTCTACACACATAAAATATAACAACTCTTTATGTATTCATGGAGTGGAGTGATTGATTTAAGTTGGTATTTTATGTCTGAATAATAGGAATGTCTTTTTGTGATTTTAATGCATACTGATTCACTGAGTTTTATGACCTTGGTTTGTACCTACTAATATAAGCTGTGCAAAGAGAATCTGCCTCATGCAAACATCACAAGATTCACACAAGCTACACATGAAAGTGTGTAGCTCATTTTTTGTGCTTTTATTCATATATACAAGAAAAAGTGATTCAAGCTTTGACTAGTATTCTTGAAAAAGATTATTTGCTAGGCACCTGCCAAATGCCAGTCTTAAAGCATCTCCTTTCCATTTCTACTGTCACCAGTTAAATTCCATTAACATAAGTAATTGAACTCATTTTACCCCTGTGAAAATCCATTTGACTTCTAATCATAATCTGATTCCTAATTTTAGGCAGCAGGAGATCAGTGTCTTCTCTTTGTTTCACTAGCACTGCTGGACTTGTTCACCTGAGTGTATGAACATCTTTTTTCTGCATAGGGCCATTATCAGAGCTATAACAAAAGAACATGACGGGCCTGTTTCTCCTATCTTTAAATCATCACCAATATGTTATGTTTACACAACCACTTCACACTAATATACTTGGTGAAGTCTTCTGATGGTGTACCGTGCTCCAAGTTATGTAAAGCATTAAGACTGAAATGGTAATGCAATTTCAAAAGCAGTGGGGTTGTATTTCTTCATTTAAGGTATAATGTGTTTCTTGGTCCTTCAAGAAATAAATATTGCCTCAATACAGCTCATATAGCAGATTTTCCCCCAACAAACACTTTCTGCTAGTGAATAAACATAATGAAACAGTTGCAGCCCAATCTAAAAGGTCATTCTAACCATTCATAAATGCCAATGGCATTAAGCACGTTAAAGGGTATCAGAGCAGCCGCTGGGGGAGAGTAAGCGAAAGAAGGGGAGCTTTGACATAGCTGAACATCAGCCTTGTCTGAAGCCAAACTACCACAGTTATCAATTCAGGCCTGGGTACAAAGATGCAGTGTGTTTCTGAGGCCATGTCTGGGCAGAGCTGGCCCTATGTAGTGTTTATTAGTCAGTAACAGCTCTCTTTGCAATCTTGTCAGAGCCCAGAGGCAGGATGAAGCAGCAGAGGCCAGCTAAGGCTGTCAGCGCCACCGAAATCAAAGTACCTCCACAGTTTTATCACAGCACAATCTCCTGCCATGACACCGTCACCAATGTTGCTGTCTGAGTTTGCACGCCACTTTGAGCAAGATCTGGTCTTTTAGTTGGAAAACACGAGGAAACATTTCTCTACTACTGGAAATATGATTCAGGTACTACTGGACAGTAAGCACTTTTTTCTAGTATATATATATATATATATATATATATATATATATATATATACTAGTGTGTGTGTGTGTGTGTGTGTGTGTGTGTGTTATATATATATATATATATATATATATATATATATATATATATATAAACAAATCGTCTCTGTGTGAACTAAAATAATATTAAAAATAATATAGTATAATAATATAATACTAAAAATGAAATACTTTCCCTAGAAAACATCTATAAACTGGTCCGAAAAAGACTGAAAGGATAAGAGCAACGTTGACCTGATAATGGTGACATGGAGATATATTTTTAAATTATCTAGAGAAATTGAAAAAGATCCACTGGGCTGTTTGTTCATAATACATAAATATCCAAATTCACATTTTTAATAAAGACGGAAAGGGAAACTAGAGTTTTTGCTCGCTGGCATTTCTCACACTTCACAAAGCTATTCCAGAAATGTCACAAAACAGATTTTATGAGTAAAGTCATTGCAGCTTCTTAGATTTAGTCAGAGCTACTTAAAAAAGTACAGCTGTGTCTTCTTCACATGTTCTTTAGTTTCTTCTTTCTCAAGAAAACCTACATTTTAATGTCACATGTATTTGAAAATCAAATTTTAAAAAAGCTGTTGATTTGACTGGAGAGGAACCTTCAGTGATGATGCATGAGGCTTCTTCATCCTCAATAGAGGATGAAAAACCGATTAGACAGACTGGGATTGGTGCTTGCCTAAGATCAGCAGGTGCCTTGTTTGCAAGAAGCAGTCGACACCCCAGGACTGCCCCACATGCAGTGCATTGCAGAAAAGAGCATGCAGGCGAAAAATTGTTCCTCTAAAATGAGCTGCATGATGGATGGATTAAGTGACACTTTTTTTGTTCTGCCAGTATGGAAAATCTCAGTTTGTGAGCTATTGTTGCAGAGGACTAGCAATTTACTCAAGCAGAAGAATGAAGCAGCAGTTTTGGGGATAATTTGCCTTTTAGTGAAACTGAATCATGCGAATAAAGTAAAGCTCAGCTCAGGGTCAGCAGGACATTGTTCACTGATTATCTCCTGGTATGTTCATCAAGTTATTTCAGAGAGAACACTGTACAGTGCTTAAGGCTATTTTTTTTCAAAAGAATCTCTGCAAAAGGATCATGTTGAGTGTGGAGAGCTGTATAATGAACGCCTCTACCTATAAAATCCTCATATTAAGAAAAAATGTAAAAAGAAAGTCTTTCACAGAAGTCAAAGAGAAAATGAGCATTTTCTTGCTCGCTTCTCATATTTCCTCCATTAGGTCTCAGGTGTATGTAACCACTGAATCACTGCACCCTCTGTTCAGACGGTCTAACAGAATGACCAGTCTGTGCTTTCGTATGAGTCAGAAGAATCTCAAGCCTTCCTGTTGTTTCAGTACAGCTTTTAACACACCACTCAGCAAGGAATACAAGCAGTCCTTCATTTCAACCCAACATATTTTCCCAAATGATGGTTTCACGGCGTGTTGGCTCAAAACTAAAAGTTAAAAAATGAAAACAAATCTAGAAGAATGAGGGTAAACAGAATTGAGCTTAACAGACTTTTATGGCCCGCTCTTCATGTTTTTTTGCTTGAGGCCAGCAGCTCAAAGCTGTATTAACCACTACTTCCAATGCATTGAGAAACCTGTTGTCAGATACTATACAACTAAAACTTTTTGACGTCCTACTTCAGAAAACAGCAAATAGGTTCGGTTGGAGCTAAAACTGGGAAAGTCTGACCCATTTCACACAGTCTCAGGTCCAGTCAGTGTGTAAATTAATATGTTTTAAGAGAACATTTTCCTTCCTCTCCTTGTGAATAAAACAAGGTATAAAACTTTAATGTAGAGATGTAACCTTTTTTCAAAAAGGTCAGCACTTGCATTGGGATAATAAAAAGAAAATCTAACACGCTATAGTAGAGATTAATGAATGAACTCACTGGACCACTTTTTGCCATATCCATACTAAAGTGATATAACTAATATGTATGAAAGACTTTTGTATCTATGTTGATGTATCCATTAAGTGTTGCCTTCAATCGACTGTGTTGGACCATTATAACACTCATGGCACTCATTGGGTGTCATGAGTGTTAATAATGATTTGAGCACAAAATTTAGAACATTCAACTGATTAATTTTGAACTTCTCAGACAAATCAAACACTTAATTTAATGGAACTACCAGCTATGTAGGTAATGTTGGAATAATGTGACCGGGGGTAAGTGCATGCACAGCATTGTTCTGAAGGGTAAGTGCATCTTTAAGATAGCATGTAAGTCTATCCATTCAAGATAAGGCTGACACAATTGTCTACACCAGAGAGACTAAAACACATTAAAAGACTAATGTAGGAATCTATTAGGTCAATTGGACTTTTGGGCAGAAAAGACTCCTTTGTAATTTTTAAACTGTCCATTATGAGTCTTACACTTCTACAGATATTGTTATAACCAGTTTTCTCCTATGAAGTACACGATCTAAAGGAGAAGCTGATGCATTACCAGTTGTTCATCTAGCAGCCATAAACATAACTGTTATGAGGTAGGTTTAATCCAACTTTTTAGTGTTATTCATCATTTATTGTTTTAATGAATGTGTCCTCGGTGCAGGATTAAAATAAAATCCCATGGTCACTTGTCAGTTTACTCTACCTGAGCAGTGACCTTTAGGAAGAGCTATAAAACACTCTGCAAGAGTCACTGACGTGAACATTACACCCAGGAGTTCAGTCAGCATATACGGACTTCTTGTGGCCACAACATGTCAGTAGATTAAATGCCAGTAAGACCTTAAGGCCACTCTTAAACTACTGCATTAAAACAGACTAATCACTGTTAAATATTCATCGGGTAACTATTTGTTCAAATAATTATTTTACCTTCTCCATCAGTTCGTCTGCGTGTGTGAGAGTAAGGGGTTCTTCCTGTCTTTTTGTATATCTATTCAGCACCCACTTCATACCAGGAACAAATTGAGGCTTTGCTGAGCCTGTTGACATCTAAAGGATAGCCTGCTGTGGGATTATACAGGCTCATCGCCTGAGGCTGTGTGGCTTTCCTCTGTGTTTGCTTCACCGGTAAAAGGCAGAGACATAATTCTAAGATATTGTTTGTTTCTTTTTTTCTTTTTATGGCACTGATCTTCTTTTGGTAGCAAAAACTTCAACGTCTCAATTACAATTCACAGCCACTACTTTAAACTGTGTATCCTGACTGATATGGCCCATAACCACAAGTTTATCAGGCTGGGACACAGTTGGCATTCGCTATCACACATTCAGCTCCAGCAGTGAATTATGTTTTTGCTCTGATTTTATTTTTTACACTGTCAGTGAAACATGCTGTTTGTGTTGAAATTTGCAGAAGCACAAAATGATCACCCGAGGCCCAAGGCGTTACATTCTTTAGCACTCACCTAATTTTCCTATTTTTGGCGGTTTCCTCTTCATCCCAGGATATGCTTGCCAGCGGCTTATTATAACTAATTACGGCACAATTACACCACTTCATGTAATCATGTGGAACACAAGCCATGCAGTGCAACACATCTTAGTTACAGTTAAAGGGAAGAATGCAAGCTAAATGACTCCATTCATATTATAGAAACAATATCAGCTAGACTTGGTTAAACCAATGTTTGTTAGCACATCTATATATTATCATTGCTTAGAAACAGGACTAAATAAGAAAACAAGGGGCCAAATAAGGGACTTTGTTGTAACACCACTGCCTTGTCTCAACATCTCCTTAGGCAGCAGGACACTGGGTTATGGCAATATTGGGATGGGCTGTCTCCTAAGTTATCATTTATCTCACCCTAAAATTATCCTTTTCCTAACCCAGTCACTGAAAGTGAAAGTAAAAGCAGGAAAACCTAAAAGATTTAGTGAAAGAGAGAAAAGAAAGCATAAACAAGTGCAGGGCACAAAGGTCCAAAATGGGAAACAAACCAGGATCTGGTGGCTGATAAATCTGCAGATTTTTACAGACCTGATACTTCTTGGTGGTTAAATGTTCCAGCCCCAAAAGATACCTTGTTTGTAACGCTGACGCAAAGGGGACATTTAATGAAATTGTATTATGTGAGGCAAGGTGGACATGAAAACTCCGAAGCCAGATAGCTAACAAATGTCTGTAAAAGAAAAGAATAAAAATGTAGTAATGGCAAAGTATAAATCTTACCCTAAACCTAATTCAGATGCTGCGGTGAGACCTTAACAGTGAGATGCATATAAGAAAAAAAAACCCAAAAAACAAAACAATGAATGGAAGCAGAGTTAAATAGAACAGCTGTGTGAATATTACATCTGAGAGCATGGGGCATGTAACATAGCCCCTTTATCTCGGAGGCTAATCTTCTGCATTGTAGCCTGCTTTTAGAACTGCATTTAGAATGCATTATTTTTCATGTCAGTAAACACACTGAGTTTGAGGACTTTGAAGAAGAGATTACATAATGGTTGACTGCTGGGGTGACTGAAAAAGACAACTCTGTACTAAGCACAAATGTAACCAGCCTGAAATTATTTTACTAAACGATTTGAATATGGATAATTTGTTTGCAACCCCATCTATATTACACTCTGTCAAGATAAGTCCTGTCAAAGAAAACGGGGGGAAGTGTGCGTCAAACTCAATTTCCAGTGACAATCAATAAAATCAAACCACTCAGATGTGTGCTGTTGTAACACAGAGAGATTTATAAGGGGAAAAATATTTTACTGTCTGAAGCTTCACAATTCCTCTCAACTGAATGCCTAATAAACAAGCAAAGGAAAGGTTGGTGTTCAAAAGCAGCGCAGAGGGAACACTGTGTGCATACTGTAGGCTCATGCTGACTATGAGACGTAAACTCACTGCTGTGAGACAAGGACGGTGCTTTGCAAAGAACCCATCAAGAGAGCAATCATCGGGGAGGACCCGAAAGGAGCACGGCGAGATTAAAAGACCTGCTATCAATTTATCAAAGACGCCGCTGAGACGGAACTTCAACTTTAAGGCAGAATTGGGACATTTTCCACCTAATGACTGCAATTTATAACAGAGCATGGACAACTCTGAAACTAAAATCTTGAGAGCCAATTATAATAAACACTTAAAGTTGCATCCTTGTGAAGCGTACTTGTTGATGACGCTACCGACTGCACAAAATATGCTAATAACTCCTGAGAATTCCACTCAAACGAACACAAATGTATACCGCAGAGCTCAAGAATATTGTGTGGCACATGTCAAATGGGATTTAAGGTGCAGTAGAAAAGGAATGAAAAGATGTCAAGAAAACATGAAAAGAATAATGCTCCTTGTGTAACTTGGCTAACAACTTTGTTATAGAAAAACAAGCGGAGCAACAAATTTCTTGTCTTCTTCTTTCATTTACCACCTTGACAAACTCTGCAGCAGAGTAAAGATAGTTGCCTATGTGCAGTAGCATCTGACCTTTTTGGAGCCAGTCTGGGCGACTCTGGCTGTCTTACTGTGAATAATAAGTGGGCCTGCTCTCTCTTTGACCACAGACCTTCATCCAGACAGTGATTTCACACGTTTGCCAATGCCAATGACTCATTACTTCTGTCTTTTGTGTGTGTGAGTGTGTGTGTGTGTTTTTCGCACTCACTATTTCTTTATTTTGCTCAGGGGCTTAGGAAGATAAGCTGTTCCAGCCCCTCTCTAAATTACAGCTCCTTCACTGTAGCGACATCCCCAGCAGAGCCTGAATGTTATCACTCCACAGCGGCACGAGGAGCTCTCCATTTTAGATCTCTGGAGCTAAACAGTTTTTGTTGCTAACCTTGGGGCCCACTGCACATGAGCAAGTAAGAGGAGCAATCCTGATGGAGCTGCTGTCATGCTTTTGGTGATAACTTCAGCAGTGTCTGTGTTTTCTTGCAGTGCAGCAGGAAAAAAGTCAAGGAATTTGTAGGTGTAAATTTAACAAGCAGCATTCAAATAACACAAACACAGTTTTGTCAGCCTGTTTATACATTAATGATATATAGTGAGTTCGCTAAATAATGTATTGCTCACTCACAGGTTATGCTAACATTAATATTTACCGATAGATGGAGCATCTGAGCCAACAGCTCATGTGAGGTGGCACTAAGATCAGCTTTTATCTTGACCTTGTTCATCTAAACTACAGCTATGCTAAATTAAGTTGACCCTGGTGTAGGGGTATTTTTTATAGAAAACAAGTTGGGAAAAGGAGGGACATTTGTGACAATGCCACCAGCACAACCACAACTCTTACCATCAAGAAGCAAAATGTGTCTTGTATCAGGGATAATCACTTCTAATCGTCATGTTGGCAGACATGTTTGCCACCTTTCCCCTCTGAGGCTGTGATCCACAGAGTCTGTGAGCTGTAATTTACTGTAACAGGCAAGGGTACATTACACTTCGAGGTTGTTGATAGAAATCCATCTTACAGTCAGCTCTAGAGTGTGACTTGAAGGCACAGAGAGTAACAATATAAAGTCTTTAGAGCAACACTCGGCTTTCTTTTCCATTTTCCTTTCAGTTTTACGAACATCAAATATTCAGACATACTGTATTTGTAAAGAAAACAAAATAGCATATATCCCATAAAGCATATTTTTATCCTGTATGAGACACTGGAACCCACATGACTGCCTTTTACTTTCAGTCTATCAGCTCTACTGAACGTTGTGTGAGCAGCAAAAGGCTTAACGCACAGGCTTTTAAAATGTAAAAGTTAGTTGAAATCCTGTAGCTTGAGTGGGCTAGAACTGCTGACTGTGATGAATGAACCCACCATTAAATGATGGGCGCCACTGTATTCAAAAGTGCAGCAGTAACAACAACAGGGAATTCGTGTGGGAGGGGAGAAAAGGGTCACAGTGAAACTAAAATGCCAACTCTCAGTCTTTACAGTCCTACTGGGTCTGGAATCGAAACAAAGAGAAGAATGGGAAACATAAAAGAACAGGGAGGGAGTGAGGTTATAAGATGAATTTACCTTTTGTAATCTGATGCAGTGTAATTTTTCCTAATGTATTTAAAGTGCTTAGTCGTGATAGCGAGAGTTTTAGTCATATCCCAGACGTGCTGTCATCCATACCAGTTCTATAATCATGTCACCAGAAAATACCCCACTTCCCACTGAATTGCTCTCGAGTTTCGCATCCGCAGTCTCTGCTATCTGTGTCCCTACGATCATATTGGTTAGTCAGCAGTGACATCTTAATGTTCCGACTTGTGTTTCACAAAGGAAGGGAGCCGTCGCCTGTGCAAGCTCCCTGAGGTTCTCTAAAAGCTCCACAATGGCTCTACCTTCCACAATATGTAGCTCACTTTGATATACTCTAGAGTCAAGAGCTTCCAGCTGTGACCAGCAAGAAGAAGCCACATCAGAGTAGTGTTGTGGCCAACCCCCAATCCAGCGCAGTAAGGTGATATAGCAGATGCAATAGAATGGCTCTTTGTGAAAAGTTAAAGGTGATGAAAGGTGTATGGCAGGCATTTCATCTTCAGACATCTCATATGTAGTAAGTCGTTGTTCTCCTGCAAATATCCACTAAAAACTTGTGCTAAAAATACTTCTCTCAATGGGAACTTAGCACTATGTAGATGTTTTACAGAATACTTTTTGGAAAGAGCTCCGTCATTGAAATAATGCATTAACGATCTGTCAGACAGTTCACAATGAAAAACCATGCCCACACTGCTTTATTTCATTTTTAGGATTTAACTTGCTTTTCCATATATTAAAAAACCCCTGAAACATTTCCCTAAAATCACTAATCATTCCACCAGTCTTAATGTCCGACCCTATGCTCTAAGGATAAGAGACACTTGGAGACTTGTCATATTTTAAAATTCCTTTGGCACCACCACTCATAAGTGAGATTTAAAAAAAAAAAAAAACTCAACAAAAATGAGGAGGCCTTTTTACTGAATGTTAGTAACTCGGTAACCTCCAAACCTCCATCCTTCTTCATTAAGTGGCTTTACATGTATGTATGAGAACATACCGGATTCCAAGACCTCCAAAACCTCTGTGCTTTTACCCCCACAAAAACAAACAAAAAACTGCGGCTTATTCACCAGCAGTATTTTTTGATTGCTGCTTTTTGAAAATACCAGCACTTAGCATTAAGGTTGAGGAAAGATTGTGGCCTAGCAAGTAATATATGGTTAATTTATTAAATGTTAAGGTACTGTGATGGCTGCATGTACAGCTACACAGTGGTAATACCCACCATGTTAGTGTAGAGGCTTATACATTGCATTCACATTTGTCTTTAAATATAGGAATTAATTTACAGGACAATAAATGCCTGGTTTTGGCTTAGAATTAATTCACATATCCACATAACACTGCATTCTAAAATAAGTATGCACATTTTAGTTTACACTGTTATGTATAATTTAATCTTTGTTTTCTGAGTTACCTTAGTTGCAGCTGCTCCAGTCCCTTGATTGAGGACCCAAGAGGTGGAAAAGGGGCGGAGCGAGCCTTGATGGAAAGCTGCAAACTGGCTCATTCCATGACTCGGGACCATGGGGAGGGGGGGGGGGAATTGGAGTTCATTATGTCATTAGTTAGGTTTTGTGTGTTTTACCCCTTTTTGTGGGCTTATCAGCCACTATTTAAGTTTCCCCTTTGTCTGGTTAAGTTAGGTCGGTTTGTTTGAGTTACCAGTATGGTTTGTTAACTTTGAGTAGAGGGCTGTTATTTTGACCTCTTTTATGGGCCCAAGATTTTGACTCTTTTTGCATGATTTAACCAATTATGTTTTTGGGTTAAATAAAAAAATCCTTTTTTGACTTTAACCTGTGCCTAAGTTTCCTTCGCTGCTCGGTCCATCACAAGTACTAAATCACTTGAGGAATAAAGTCACAGTGATTGCCTCAGTACATGAAGGACATAGTACATCCTGTTTTAGTACTTAAGCAGGAAGTAATGGTTTTGCTTTACAGAGAGTTTTCTTCTAGGCATTCAGGCCAGTTTAGATATAATGTAATGGTTTTGGAGAGAAGGACCCAAACACTGGACATTACAAACAAGTAAATCCAAAATCATCCAGGAAAACAAGGAAACAGCACTAGGAAGTGAGCCGTAAAGCTTGATTCCTGCAATTTATAAGACAATCTGGTAGGTGGAAAGTGGAAACAGGGGAGTGTGTATACTGTTGTGATTGGCTGACTAAAGACAAGTGGAAAAGCAAAAAAAAGGCAGGATGCACCATGGATAACAAAATAAACAGTGATCAGACAGTATTGATAGGAATCCAAAAACAGGACATAAAAAGCTTAATTGTCACAATTGGAACGTTTTTTAGATATTCTTCTTATAATTAGCAAATCGAGGATAATCTGTAAATTAAAGAAGGCAAAGTGTGGTTAACAGGTTCCTCAAGATAATTGAAACATCACCTCTGAGTGACCATAAGTCATATTCATAACTACTGTACTGTATATTGCTGTCAACATTAAGGTGTCTGTTGGGTTTATCTAGGCACAAACCCCGCTCGAACAAAAGTCCAAACTGCACGACAAAACAAGACAAGACAGAGCTCTTTGTTGCACTCTAAATAAAGAAAGCACATTTTGTCAGCACAGACACAGATAAAGGAAATGTTAGAAGGTTGAAAATAAATCGTCTGACTGTCTGGCCTTTTCTTCATATTGATAGCCATATTAGGACACATAAAGGCAATGATTATATATCTATATATTTTAGCACAATATAAAAAATATCAATTCAACAGTGTCTTTACTTGGTCTTTTATTTAAATTGTGTGGTTCTCAAGGTGTGATGTAATGGACATAAAAGCAAAACTATATTCTACTGAGTTGGAAAAGGCCTCTGGGTTACTTCATTCAAGTTCTGCCGGTGGGAAGCTCCAGATGCCACACCTGAGACTTTGGAGGCAATTGGTAAAACAACAGCAGACTTTTTTTTTAATGTTGAGAGCTACTAATTGCAATTTCTTCTCAAAACACTGATGTGTCACGTGTACCAAACTGAATTTATTAGTAGTTCGATAAAGGAAGCGATGGAAATAATGGTTGCAAGCAAAAGTGGGAAACAAAGCTGTTGGATTTTTTCTTATTAATGGGTGGATATTTGTAGTTTGTGTCAAAAAACTGAAAAGAATAAGTGATGAAGGCATAGGACTCTACAGATGAAAACCAGAATAACTTTTACACATGACATTGGGCGTAATTCATGGTGTCCATTATACAAACAACAAATCACAGCTGAACAAGTGTAAAGAAACCTTAAAACCTTCAATGGATATCAGTTTTTCACACATATTCCATCTAATCTAGAGAAGTTAGATAACATTTAAAGACCATTGTGTTCTGAGGTGAGCAAGCAAGAAGACAAACACGCAACGCCAGGAAAAAAATAAAGAAAGGAATTGCTGGAGCTATATCTAGGGGCTCCACCCCAACAGCTGATGTCTCCAAACACTACATCAAGTGTCAGCTTCACTCTGCACATATGCCGCACTCCAGCAGCTGGGCTGTAGTCAACATGAATGCAAACAAAAGACCAACACAGTGACAACAGTAGTGATGATTAAATTCATTAGGGAAATGTCTCCCTGTAATGCATGGCAATTTGAGGTGAAGAAAGCACATGAAAATGCCCTGCACCTGCACTCTCTTCCTGAGTGCTACTTTTCTGTACATTCATTATTTTAGCAGAGATCAAACGTATCTGACTGCCTTTACACTCCTCCCAGCTTCAAGCTTAGATCCTTTTCTTTATTTCCTCAGCATTCTGTGCATCCATACATCTTTCTGTTGGTGAAGGTGAGCGAAGAAGCCATGAGGGAGAGTTTTCTTCACATAGCAGATGAGATGCCACAGAGGGTTTAAGGCTAAATCCCAAGTTATTTTCCACTTAATTTTTGAACTGCTATTGCCCTCCATAAAAGCTATTCCACTTACGCTAACAGGAATTGATCCCCTCTCTATTATTTCCCTGTGCCTTGCTTAATAAAAAAGTCCTCTAGTTGTCATTCCTCCTACATCGCTCTCATAATTTCCTTCACAAAACAACAACTTTCTAACGTTCTCTGTGAGCCTTCTGTGCACGTTGAGCTTCTCCCCACGGTAAAGCTGCCCTACTTCTGAGTGCGTCCTAAGCATCCATCTGCCATACTCGTAAATTGTGTTTCCCTGCGATTGCAGGTTATCTCATTTGTCAAAGCAGGCCTATCAATTTCACCAAGCAGTCTCGACAGAAGGCATTAGCCCTCCAGCGTCATTCTGGCATCAAGCATTGACAGACAATAAATGCTAGTGATATCAACATATCAGATGAGCACTGCTGACAGTTCTGTTGGGACTGTTAGCAATGAGCAGCTAAAGACACAAAAGCAATTCATGCTTTTGTTGTTTTCTGGCTACAAAGGAATGCATATCAGTTAAAGGAATGTAAAAAAGCTTCAAATTGCTAAACTTAAAGCAATAATTGAAGGCAAACAGCTATGTGCCATGTGCTGCATGTTAGCTGATAGCCAAGCATTAACAACACTGAAGGAATAATTTGAATTAAAGTTTTAAGATTAATGCCTTACAAATCCTGGATCCTACAGTTTCCAAAAAGGAATTCTAACACCTTTAGCAGAAACATTCCCATGTGTTTCAAACGCCGGGCCCTCTTCTGTAACACAGTTGCTCAACACTACACACTCACCACACCCAGTCTAAACCAAAAAAAGAACTAGTGACATCACAATTCCTGTAATAACGTCATTCTTCACGAGCCACATGAGAAAGTGTGTAACTGCTGAGGCTGAGTAGAGCCATTCACTCACAGATGCATTCAGGGTTAGAGCATCATATGAGTGTTTTCTGTTCCTTAAAGTGGGCGGGCCTTGGTTTGCAGTAGATAATTTATTCCTGAATTAGAATCTACCACTGTTTAAATCAGAATCTATTCCTCTTTGTTTATTGTTACTGTCAGTGCAAACTGATTTAACCATGATTATTAATCCACACACATAAAGAATGTGAATTTCTGTTTTCAGTGTCATTGTACAGTAACTTTGACAAGGCATAGAGAAGGTTGTTTATTTGTTGTTGTTTTGTTTTTTCATTGTCATTTAGTATAAAGTACCAAATGACAATGAAAACACTATGACAACATAAATGAGGGCACTTGTTCAATGACCTCAATAGAGAATAGCAAACATAGCATTGAGACAGACATTTCTCTTGAGAGCCAGTGAATGATGGTGAGCAAGTCCAGGGGTATATCAGCCAAACAGACTCAGACTTCAAGTGAATAATATGCGCCTTCATAGGTTTTTGGTTTATAAAGAGTTATGACTTAGATATCAAATGAAATAATACCTTCTGCCTATTATTTAGGATTTATTTCAAGTATGCACAGGGATTTCTTTTGATTTTCTTTCTTTCTTTTTTGTAAGAAAGGCTCTCTCTTCACCAGAGCAATCTTGATTTTTTATTTATTTATTTTTTAAATAATCCAATGATTACATTGTGAGATAGTGATTTTCATAACCATCCATTTTCAGAACAATTTGATGTCCAAACATCGCCTCTATGCCACCACCAATACTAAATAAACAATCATAATAGATAGCTTTTCCAAATTCTCTTTATCTAAACACAAGCACCTGGACAGTGTAATGACTGAAAAATGGTCATATTAGTCCTACATAAGCTATTCCTGCTCCATTCAGACACATTGCACATTTGGACAATGAGATGGACTGTAATAAATTAGGCCTACGTGGCTCTGGGAATAAACAGGGTGTGGCGCACCTGTCAATGAGTCATTTTGCATCAGAATATTGCTTGTTTTTGTTGTTGTTTTCTGAGTAAAGGCTGTTGGGTCTCTACAGTAGATGATTTCCTTTTGTTTTATTTTATTATTATTATTTTCTTTTTACAGAAACTTCCTCACTCTGTGTGCTGGAAAGAAATTCTCCATGGTGGGGACAGTCTGGGTTGGGGCGCAGCCATCGATGTCGATAAAATATCAGTACAAATCCCTCTGTGGAAAGGAAACGCTCCCTCTGGGCGCAGTTTGACTGCGCTGTCCGTGGTGCTGAAAAGACTTCAGCGGCCGCGGAACAGGTTCCACCTCCGGACACGGAGTTCGTACTCCGTCCCCGCAACTGCCAAGTAATCCACAAGAGGGTGGTGATTACAGTGGGTGGTGGCGTTGGAGCCTCATGGCGGCCATCCCTTAACCACACACACACACACTCCCGCATTTGCGTACCTGCCAAACCAATATTTTCGTTGGCGATAACCAGCACATATCGGACATGCGATTAAAACCTTTTATTCTCTCTCTCTCTTTCTAGCTCTCTCTCACTGTCTCTCTTTCTCTCTCTCTCTCTCACACACACACACACACACACACACACACACGCAGCAGCAGCACCAGTCCATCCGTGTAACTTAAAGGGAGTTTAATAAACGTCTCAGCCTACTGTAATCACAGGGGGACGTTTTGGAAAGAGTAGGCTAATCTCTTCCTTCCCTCAATCCCCCCCCCCCCCCCCTCTCTCTCTTTCTCTTTCTTTCTTTTTCTCTCTCACTCACACACACACACACACACACACACACACACACACACACACACACACACACACACACACACACACATTTGCAGACCAGCAAAAGGGGCACGTTTATGCACACCAAGAATTAGCATGCATCGGACACAACTCCCCATCCTCTCAGCCTTATGTCCAAGCGCAGTGTTATTTTTCTACATAGGTACAATAAAGAAACGTAAAAATACATTAAAACACAGCGTAAAGCTCCGACGTTTCTCCGCCGATCAAGTTACTTTCTGAGAATACCTGTAATTGCCCAGAAGTGTGAGCCACTCTTCACTGAATTAACACAACGCCTGCCTTAATTCCGCAAATACAATCGAATGATGTATCACTTGGGTTTAAATCCATCATCGGTGTATTAGAATCACACTAAAAGATGATTTGTAACCAATAGACGCAGCACATATACATAAAAGACAATGCAATAAAACTGTTAAGTGCATCTTCAATCCCCGTGTAGTGTAAGACAGGCAGAACTCTTGCACGAATCGGACATTTAAGGTTTCGACTTACCTTTAAGGGCAGGAAAGTATCCATTATGTGCCGCCGCGAGCTTTAAACGGTACACTCTTTTTTTTCCTGCTTCGAGTCTAAAGCCGCTCCCTTCCCATTCATGCACTAATTCCAGAAGAGGAACTGCAAAAGCAACTGCCCGACCAGCCGCATATCGCTTCTTCTCTCGCTCCTGACAATTTTTCCCCCCACCAGCAGATGCTCTGGAAAAACCTGCGCTTTTGCCGGGAGCCAAGCTGCGACACAGAGCTTCACAGCATTTTTTGTAGTTTTTCCCTTTAAGTAAAAATAACTAGCTCGCTGCTGTGTGGGCTCGTCTGCATATTTCCATGTGAGAGTGCAGCTACATGGCATAGGCGTTTGTCTATTTTTTCCCCCCGCGGTGCAGTAATTACTAGTGTTCACGTCCTTGGAATCGGTTGCTTCTCTTTTGTTCCTAAACACTTATCCAAGCAGAAAGAATGTCTCCTTTTAAAACGAAGTAAAGGCCGTAAGTCCAGAAGAAAACTTTCTTGTTTGTTTTCAGTGATTCGGAAGTTATTAGTTAGTCCAAGAGTGAGCAGATGGCGAGACGCGAAATCTGCGCCAGAAAGACTGCAATGGAGCGGCGGATAACCCTAGATGGCACAAACACCATGAAGTATCACGGAGCCCAATGGACAGGCGGTGGGTGGGGGAGAGGGGGGCAGAAACAGGCAGGTCACCCAGACGTGCAGTGCATGTATGCAAACACCCACTGTAGCGAGTTTGTAGCGATAATTGCGCGTAAATAGCCACTTTGGCACGGTCCACAGCAAGCACCGTTCTGTCTGCAGAGGATTAACGATCACGGATTAGCGTGTGCTTAGGGCTCACTGCAACAAAGTAGCCTATCAGGGCTGTGAGCGAGCCTGGTTCTGTAGCATGTTGCAATCTGTATGAGTATGTGGGCATTTTTCCTGTGCATTACCCTACCTGCAGAAGCTCTTAAATGCTTGCAGGTTGCATTCTCTTTGACCTTCAAAGACCAGCAGAACCCTTTAAACAATTAACAGATATTACACAAAAAGTGAAGAAGGGAATGAACTGGTAGATTTACTGTGGTCACAGAAAATACATGAATTAATATTTAGAATAATCAGTGTTTCCCCATTAACTGAACTGTGGAACTGTTCTCTCAGACCTTTTTATTCTTAAGTTTCTCGTGTTGCTTTTTCCTGATGTCCTTTTTGGTATGGCTTCAT
This sequence comes from Aulonocara sp. 'chitande type north' Nkhata Bay, assembly GCF_057382095.1. NCBI lineage: Eukaryota > Metazoa > Chordata > Actinopteri > Cichliformes > Cichlidae > Aulonocara > Aulonocara sp. 'chitande type north' Nkhata Bay. Next base: position 17,327,141 of record NC_141362.1, read on the forward strand.
CTATCACTATGGCCATCTTCCTCTGCTTGTCTACCAATAGCATCTCTGGTTAGTTAACTCAGGCCAGAAAACATCATAGCAATCTTCTATTGTCCAATTTTTGTGAGACTGCATACATTTTAGCCTTGTGTCCCTGTTCTTATGTGACAGTGGCACCAATTGTGGTCTTCTACTGCTGCAGCCCATCTGTTTCAAGGTTCTATGTGTTCTGTGTTCAGGAAAGCTCTTCTGCTTTTTTTTAGCAGTAAATGCTTGTTTGAGTTACTGTTGCAGTCTTAGTCACCTAAAACACCTTTCTTCCTTATTCTGATGCTCCGTTTGAACTAATTCTATGTGTGCATATCCACCAAGTTGCTCCCACGTAATTGGATAATATGATATTTGTGTTAATGAACAGTTGAGTAAAGATCAAAACAATAAGCTCATTAGCTTTTAGGACTGTAAGGTGCGTAAGGTGTGCCTTCCCCGGGTGGTTCCTCTGGTTACAAAAGACTTAGATAAGAGTGGGTGCCGCCGGTGCATCGAGCCGCCTGGGGGGCTCTTCAACTGGTGGGGGGGATGGTCACATCTTGCAGGAGCTTTCTTCTCTCAGGAACTCTCTGCAGGAGGGGGAGATACAGGAGAGGTGGAGGAAGATCTCAGCCTGGGCGTTTACCGTCTTATGTAGTCTGGAAGATGTGTGGTTGGTGGGGTGGGTGCAGTTTTCTCTGTGGTGGGGTTGGGTGGACTGTCCAGGGCTCTGTGGAGCCGGGGGGCGCTACTGCACTGGGCCCCGGTCTGATGGGCCTGGGCCCCCCTTCCCTGGCGGGTCGCGGAGGGTGGGAGTGCCTACTGGGGTCAGCGGGGGAGCTGGCCCCAGGGAGGGGTTACCTGCCCCTCCCTTCCTTCCCTCCCCATCTCCAGCTGCCTCCCTCTTCCCGCTCCTCCACAACCACCCACACATGCAGGGCCTTGGAGTGGGGGTATGTCACCAGGGTGCAGAGGAGGCTACCCCCCCCCCCCCCCGTCCCCTTCTGGCTGCCTCTGCCTCAATTTTATCCCACAACTTAGACATTCACATTATTCACACTCTCATTACACATACATATAGGATCTTGGGGGTGGGCACAATCACGGAGTCCAAATCACCATCAGGGTGTATACCTCACCCCTGACGTCGTTGCCCACCTCTCAATTTTAAATACACTTAGTCATTGAGGGTTAGCAGGAGGGACTATGCGCTTACCTGCTGCTCCTTGGCAGGTAGCTCCATGCCCTCCTGGGTTTTAATTGCATCTTAGAACACATATGCATCAACACTACAATGAGCGGGTGGAGGGAGGTTTGGAGTCTTCTCCCACCCCCATTCTCTGCGGCCTGCTGGAGCGGGAGGGCTAGTAGGAGGAGTTGGCCGTCCGACTGCGGTCTGGGGTGTGGGGCCTCCCTGCTGCTGCGGAGTCGGGGTGGTCTGCCTCTCCCCACCGCAGGGAAAAGGGTAACACCACCTGGGTCTGGGTGCAATTCCCCCCTCCAGGGGCAAGGGTACCTAGACCCGGTTTGTAGAGTACGCTTGGGGAGTGTGATCGTGTGTACAGCGTCTCTTTATGTCTGTCTCCACGTTGGTTGAGTGTGGAGTGAGTGCATATGAGAGCATGAGGGTGGGAATGGATGTTTGTGTCTGTGTGTGCCTGTATGTCTGTGTCTATATGTCAGGTTGGGTATCAGACGCCACCTCTCTGGGGACACCTCAGGCCCTCCAAGGTTTGGAGGCCTATCTCCACCCACCACCACTTCCCCTGCCGGTGGCGGACTCCCTCAGGTGTCGGTGTGTTGGTGGTTCTTTGTGTCTGGGGGTGGGCGTCCGGGTGCACACCGGCTCACTCCTTGGCGGCCGCTTGTCGGGGCCTGGGGCCTGGGGCTCGCTCGGGCCCCTTTGGAGGTGGGGTGCCCCCGGCCTCTCGGCCTAGGGCTCGGTCACTCAGGCGCAGCTGGGGGCCGGCGGAGCTCACGGGCGCGTCACTGCAACTCCCCCTGACTTCTGCTCCGCGGCTGCTGGGCGAGCCCACATCTGGGACTCTCCTCAGCTCTTACTGGGACAGTGGCGCGGCTGCCCCTCTGTTGGTCTTCCATGGTCTCTTGTGTTCTGGGGGCCTCTGGATGTCTGGAGTTTTGATCTCCTCCATACCCGCTTCACACCCTGGAGGACGGGGCTGTGGCCCCCCCACACTCCCTAGCAGATCATTACATGGAGAAACCTTTGGAATGCAAGCATGCTGATCCACACAGGTATGCACACATGGGTATTCACAGACGCGGACTAAAGCTTTCTTGGCTGCTGCCTCAAAGCACACTGTGCGCTGTCTATCTTGCGTGCTGCACAATATCTTTTATTACTTAGTAAATACTGATATCTATGACTAGCTAGTTTATTGTGATGGTGCTTTGTTTTCTCTATTATTATGTTGCTCTTTGTTGTTTGCTGTCTCCTCTGTTTGTTTTTGTTTGTTTGTTTTGGTTTTTTTTTCTCCATACAGGTGACCCAGGAGTTTTTTTTTTTTCTCTCTCTTCCCCCCCCTTCTCACCGTCTCTTCTCCCCTTTGGTTTTCTTTCTTTCTCTCCCCCTCTCTCTCTCATTCATTCCCCCTGTCCTATTTATTAAAAAAAAAAAAAAAAAAAAAAAAAAAAAAAAAAAAATGACAAAGGATGAACTGAAGCTCTGCCATCACGTAATGTCGCATACTGCTGTTTCTGATGTCATTTAAAAAAAAAAAAGAAAAAAAAAAAAAAAAAAAAAAGACTTAGATAAGAGACAGTCAGATTAATACGTGTGTCAGAATATTTTATTTTGGAATTATCAATTTTCCTTTTATTGTGAAAATACTGAAATGAAATACAGCAGTGAAGAGGTGACATATTGTTCATCATACTTCTGTTTTTTTCTCAATCTATTCATAGATAAAGAAATGCTCAGTATTTAATTCTATATGCATCTGACTCTGAAAACATCTGACCAGTTAGAACTTACATCAATTAACTATTTGAATTTAAAAAGGGTTATTTTTCATAATATCCATAAAAGTAATTAAGTATGAGAGTGATTAAACAACATAAAATATGTTTTGAGCTGTTAAAGAGCCACAGGACTCCAATCACAACGTTAGGATTAAAGGGATTTATTATTTCAGCACCTAAACTATATTCTGATGCCTAATGTGGAAAATGATTTTGGTCCTGCACATGGGGAAAATTGCTGCATTGGAGCTTAGTGACAGGAGCATTTGTTTTTTATTCCAGGTGTAGTATTGCACACTTTTAAATCAGTTGTTCTTCATAAGCCTCAAAATAGCTCACAGCCAAATCACAAATAATGAAAAGTGAAAGTGTGCAAGTGCATATTTCTTTGCATATATTCACTACATCAATAGGACATTTTTTTCACGTTAACTCAGTTCAATTCAATTCAGTGTTATTTATATAGTTCCAAATAACAAAATCATTCACTTCAAGGTGCTTTATATTCTAAGGCAAAGACTCTACAATAATACAGAGAAACCTCAACAATCAAACCCCTATGAGCAAGCATTTTGGTGACAGTGGGAAGTAAAAGCCCCCAGCAGCCTAAGTCTATTGCAACATAACTAAGGGTGGACTCAGGGTCACCTGATCTAACCGTGACTATAAGCTTTGTCAAAAAGGAAAGTCCTAAGTCTAAGCTTAAAAGTAGAGAGAATTTCTGTCTCCCAAATCCAAGCTGGGAGATGATTCCACAGAAGAAGGGCATGAAAGCTGAACGCACTGCCTCCCATAGTACTTTTAAATATCTTAGGAATCACAAATATGCCGACAGTCTGAGAGCAAAGTGCTCTATTGAGATGATATGGTACTATGAGGCCTGATTATTCAGGACCTTCCATGTGAGGAAAAGGATTTTAAATTAAATTCTGCATTTAACTTGCGCCCAGTGAAAAGAAACCAATGTAGGTTTCCATGGCAATTTGATAATAACTTAAGACGTTTGGATCTTTTACTTCAGTGTAAGTGTGTAAAACATATAACTCACATGCCAGATGGTCAAAGTTAGTCCAAAAGTGAGCTTATGCTATTCTAACTAAAATTTTATAAATAATCCCAAATGAATTATCTCTTTATTTTGATAACAACAACAGTAATGCTTTTTTTTAACAGTGAGCAACAAAATATGCAAAACCTGAAAAAATCTTGCTGAAATTACTTTTATTTTTTCTCAGGGATGTTTCCCACTTTTAGACTAGTTGTATTTCTTTACAGTTAAATAATTAGGATAAAAAAAATAATTCAATTGTTATTGTTGTGCCCACCTGAGATCCAGTTGGGTTGTATGTAACCCATAATCTAAAAATTGTTACACCACTGATTCTGTTCATTGTACAAAGACTTCTATAGCTGGCAGTGACAGCATATTTTTATATTAATCACCAACACAAATTAATTATATATATAGTGAATCAAAGTCTTTTAAAAAGTAGTGTTCAAATGAAAATATTATGACCAGACTTGCAGCATTATGTTGAACACAAACATATTTATCTGTCTTGACAAGAAATTTATGTTTTTTTTTACCAAACTATTTTCTAGTATAAACATTTGTTATACACTCGTGAGTGCTAACACAAGCATTCAGTTGAAGAGATGATGGTCATGTGACAGTTAATTTGTGTTAGGTGAAAGCAAAGCTTTCATGTTACTTCATAGCACTAAAGTTTTGTGTAAAGGATTGTTCCTTTATAGCGAGTGTAATGCTTACTTACATTAGGTTAATTACTATTTTTGTATCCACTGAATTGTTTTTGTATCCACCTCGGGAATGTCTGGAGGAGGCACAAAAATATGTTCACTAATCCATTAAATCCACAAAGGATCAATAGTTCAAGCTCTTTCAGAGTAAAACAAACATTATAGTATTACCTATTACATCCAGACTACATTTTAAAAACATGAAAGTAAATCCTGTTTTTCATAACCAGGTATTTGCTGCCGCGCTAGCAAACTGAAGCGAAACCATATTCAGTCAGACATACTTAAAGTTAATGAAATGAAATCCTTTGGTATTCAGCAGTTTGAAATAGTGCTTTCAAGGCTTTTGATGAGTCTATTTTCAGACAGTGTAATTAAGCTTGATCTTTTAGTACCATTGATTTATTTCTTGATGCTTAAAGGAGGTCAGAAAAACAAGTGGTGCCATGATTGGAAGGTTGTCAAACATGGTAAGGCAGTTTGTTTGCTAAATAATTCATGGTCAAGGTGCCAAAGCTTTGCAATATGAACATCATGCAATACAATTCTTAACATTTCTTGACGTAATCATCAAAACAAAATGATTGCATATAAACACCATTTCCTGGACTGAATATGGTCTTCTTCTACACAAATCAGATTTGTCCTGATCTTCAGAACCAGCAACCTTTTCACGTGTTGTTAACTCCAGCTAATTATCTACAAGTTAGCAGGTTTTTTTCTCCTCCAGTGTTCCTGAGCAGAAAAGATTCTCTGGCAGCTGTCTCGTAGCTGCTAGTCTCTGTAGGTGGAAGTCTCCTCCTCCCCCCTCTCATCCTTTTCTTTTGCCTTCTCTCTGTTTTTTATCGATGCAGACGGTGGGGGACATAGCTGCTGTGCCTCTCTTGCCCACTGTGCTATTGATCTGTGTTTATATCCCTCTTTTGAGATCCACTTAAAACAACATTCTGATGGCAAAAATATCCAATTATACCAATTAGTTAAAATACTCATAAAATGATTCTTTTTAAAAGACAGAGATGTGACTGTATGTCATCTGGAACTGTGTAGATATAATTTAAACAGTGACTTCTTCACTTATTGTAATTTCTTATTGCAGGAACACAGTGTACAAATAATTTAAGTCAATAGAACACACGCAGTATTTCAAACCATGGTTCTCATTTCACGATATTTTATGGCACCAGTGAAAAGGCTAATAAACTACTCTGTCTCTTATTTCATCCTGGCACATATTTGTAGCAGTACTTGTTGTGACTCTTGTGTGTAGACTCTGAGCGACACCGAAGTCATTATAATGATTCTAAACAAGGCTTTTAGCTGCAGTTAAATTACAGTAAAGGAGCTGTAGGTGTCCCTGTGTAAATGGAACTGGAGACAAAGGGTGCCTCATTTAGTTAATGCACATTTCATGACCAAACTGTCAAAATATAATTTGCACAGACAGATAGTTGATGGAAATAAACAGAAACGTGTTGTGGAGAAAAATGTTAAAGGACACAAAGACAAGATCTAACAAATCTTGTGCATGTGCTCAACAGCAAACATGTCAAATCCATGGCAACAAAGGCAAGAAAATAAAAAGAACAGGTAATGAGTTAGACAAATTCAGCCAAGACAGTGTGATTATGGTTTTCAGGAGGATGATAGAAAACAGAGGCAGGACTGAGAGGTCCGGCAGCACTGATGGAAGTAGTTCAGACAGACTGACGCACTTTGATATACTCTTTAAAGCACTGATTCACCTTAAGCTTTGGCCTTGCTGCAGTTAGCCTCCATTGCCACTTTAAAGATTTGAAGTTAAGGTTTGTATTTTTTACTTTTAATTCCATTATTGCTTTTGAGATTTTTTTACAGGAAAACTACTTGTCTGTCCATCCAACCATTTTTTAAACTGTTTATCCAGTTCAGGGTCACCGGAGTCTGGAAACTACGCCATGTGTAGGTTTACAGAGACAGGTTTCACGCCCAAGGGGTCTGGTGCTCCCTGGACATGACAGGATATGCAAACCATAACAGGGATAGCACAGAGAAAGAGAGAGACAGCCAAATACACTCTCACATTCATACCATTTGCCAGTTTAGAATTAGCAATTACATGTCTTTGGACTGTGGTAGGAGGTTAAAATACCCACACATCTCCACACAGAGAAGCCCAAGCTGAAACTCTGAAACTCAGACTCTTACAGCTCTGAAGTTTCCTGTTAAACATGGCCAAAGTTTTAAATAATGAGGCCAGCATGTGCACAGCTAGACGTTGAGAGGCCAAAGCTCAGGCTACAGACTGTGGTTTTGTCTTGTTTTTATTTGTGGCTCTGAATGTCATCACTGAAATGGGATATTTGTCTATCATCATCTTAGGGGTACAGCCCGTCCTGTTATCACAGAAGCCCCACTAACCACTGTTCATTTTGTTTGTTTGCAAAGGGCAGTCAATCAGCTGTTAACGCTGGATGAGAAGTCTCCACCTGTATTTACTCTAGAAGACTCTATAGCACTGAAAGGAGTCCAATACAGGTGAGTGAGTCAGAGAAGCTCACTTCTGTTTGATGCCAGGCATCTGGGTGAGCTGTGGAGGATTTGCTGAACTTGACGGTAGCTGTATTTTACTGGCTGCTAGCTATTTTTAGCCTCTATTAGTTGCTGTTCGCAGGCGTTAGTGAAACTTTTCTTTGAAGCTGATGTAACATTTTTGGGGGATTCTGATGCTTTTTGAATAAACTCTCATATAATGTGAGAATGCAATCAAACAGTTTATCAGAGGGAAAATTTATGGGCTCACCAAACAATTAAAACACAATAAAACGTTTTTTAAATGATCAAAAATTGATTTAAAAAATGTAAACAAATATATACAGCCTAATGAAAAAAATCCCCAGTATCAACTATATTTCCTTCTGCAAGACAAACATTTGTTTATTCATTTAAATTCAGTTGTATTTATATTGTGCCAAGTCATAACAACTGGAAGTTAGAAATAAAAACAAGGGCCTACAATGGCAGCAGAATCTCAGTTACAAATATGTAAGTTTTACATAATCTTCAAATTCCCGATTTGAAACAGACATGATTTATAATAATAAGAATTTGAACTTGTGATTTACAGTCTCATTTCCAGGGCTCTAAATTGCTATTTTGTCAAAGCTGCTGCCAAGGTACAAGGTGTCCTTTGGCATCAGCTGCAGTAATATTGGATGCCAAGAGCAAACACTGGTAACCATGTTTTACAAAGAAAGGTTCTCCTGTTTACAGCAAACTTCTTTGTCAGTTTCCTGGTTACCATTTTGTGCCCTGCAACAGTGAAGATATCAGCAAGATGGAAACTCTGGAACATATGTCTATGTTCTCAAAGCATCGATTTCAGATGGTATGGAACCTAAAAGTCTGAAGTCTTTCTGATTAGATATCCAGCTTTTCTGAACCACAACTATTTGTACCAGGAGGCAGTGTAAAAAAAAATCAATTTTTAAAAAATTCATATTATTTTCTTTTATTATTGTAGCACTTTCCCATGTTTTCAATCTAAATACTGACTACATTACTCTACTCCAATCATCTTCTTTCCCACCTCCTTTGAGCCAATCAGCTTTCGCTTTGCATGGTTTAAATCTGTGCTCTCTGTCATTCTCCATTTCCAACTGCCATTCGTTCAGTCCACCTCCTCCCCATCTCCATCTGACAGACACCTCAGTCAGAGCTCCATCCAAGCCTCAGTCTTCATCTTCTAGACTCTGGGGTGGTCCTGTCCTAAATCCTATCACTGCTGGGATTCCATTCTGCAATGATGGGTCATCAGAGTCCAATCACCACATATATTAATTTCTCAATCTCAGTAAATCCTGTTCAGTTCTTTAAAGTGATCTCTCCTTATTGAAATAGCATAATTACCATTGAACTATGCACTTTGTCAAGTATATTGCCATAGCGTCTGTTTAGGTTCACTTCCTAAAATCGCTCTCTGGGTAGTCACATCCCTGTCATGGTCCGGAGTCTGCGACTCCGTGTTTATGTTTAGTCTATTAGTATTCTGTGGTTTTGGTTACCTTGGGTGTTTGTATTCTTCTGTTCATGTTCCTATGTTCTGTGTCCCCCAGTCTGTGTTTAGTTGGTGTGTTATGTCATTGTGTGTATGTGTTTCCTGTTTTATTGTGAAGGTCTGCGTCTTATGTGAGTGTTTTCAGTTTGCCTCCCTAGTCTCGTCACGATAATCACTCCCAGCTGTGTTCCCCACCTGCGTGTAATCTCCCTGTGTTCTCTGGGTGTATTTAAGTTGTGTCTTCTGTCATGGTAGTTGCTGGTTCGTCTGTGTTGTTTCCCCTCGGTCTCCCTGCGTCTTCCCGTATGTATTTCTCCGGACCTCCCTGCATCCTCGTTTCTGGTTTGTCTTATTAGTTTACCCAGTTTAGGTTTCCAGTTTCATGTTTTGTCGCCACCATTGTTTGTACTTACCCACCTCTGTGAATAAACACTCACCTGCACCAGAGCTGCCGCCTTTTGGTCCCTTTCTACAATTCCACACGGCTTGCCCCGGCAATCCGTGACAATCCCACATTAAAATGTGAAGCCTAGAGCTTCTTATAAATGCATAAGTTTTTTTTAAGCTTTAAAACACTGGTCATCGATTTTGTTTTGAGTTTTACTGTATCATAAATTGCACACTGTCAATTTATGATACTACTGTTGTGATATTTTGATACCATGATAGCATTTACAGGATATTGTTTTATAGTGATATCATACATGAAACTGTTACTCAATAAGGCCCATTTACTAGTTGTTTTTCTCTTTCTCTGTGACCCAAGAATTAATGTGTAAGACTCACAGGCTGGTACCCCAAGGTCGAAAACACCACAGAGACGAGACCACTTCCTTACTCCCATCCTCCCTTTTTCTTTATCTCTTAGAAAAAGGCTTGTTAAAGGCCAGGTGGTTTGTTTCAGAATTCACTAATGAAAGAACTCTGTATTCTATGTCTAGGAGTGTATTTTGCTGGGATGATCATAAATTGTAGCTGAACTGATAAACTACACAAAGGATACTTCTCTGCTCACAAGGCAGGAAGACGTTTCCTTATTTGGTCTGTACCGGTTTGAACTGGGAAAGCTGACACACGAACCTTTTTTTCTCTATATAAGCTGTTGTATACTTAATAAACCTTTGAGTCGATTGGGAAGGCAACCTAAAGCAGTCTCTGTTTTCTTGTTCTCCCAAGCTGCTCCCGAGCTCGTACTAACACGCTGAATGGCATACCTGAGTGTTACTTTAAATAATTAGGAATCTTAGAAGGAAAGGACAGAACTCTGCTTATCGCTCGTGCCTTGGAGGGAAAACCGGGATGGACATTTTTTTCCTTCAACTACATTTACTTAAAGGAATACAACATGCTTCAACAAGAAAGTAAGATTCAAGATTCAAGTTTCTCCCTTATTACTCCTGATAGTTGCCTTATGTCTTCTTGCCTGCGTCCACTTTTGTGTTTTAAAGTTTGATTTATAAATGCTTTCTTTATTCTGTAGTCTTTGGTAGTTCATCCTGACTCACAGAACCTTTCAATAGAAGGCAGAAATCAACAGAAGGCACTTTGATGCAATAGAAAGTTAGTGGAAAGTCACCCTCCGATGTGGATGCACTCAGTCTGTATGATTTGCACATTCATTATTTTTTTTTTACATTAAAATGTCACCTTCAAAAATGTTCTAGCACAGCCAGTCTTATGTACAGGAAAATAATCCTAATAATCAAAAATCAACCAGTAAATAATGTCTGAGTTTGTTCCCTGAATGATATAAAAAAACACCTTTAGTGGAAGCTAAGATTCAATCACTGAACACTTACATTTGCAGGACTTGTGACAGTTCTTAACAGTAATATCTATGGGGAAAAATTCCTGGCTTCCTTCTTGTTTTGTTACTTGCCATGGTAAAATGCCACACAGCATCTCAATTCCCACAACTTGTCAGTATGAAACGGGGAAGGATTTTGCTGTTTCACCACTTGACAGTTTTTCTCCTGCATGCTTTTATGCCAGGCTGACAGCATTGTTGCGAAGATGCATGGCCCTGATCCTATGTTGCTGTGTTGCAATCCATCAGAGGTGCAGAGGATAGAGTTCAGCTTGTCTCTATGTTTCTACTGATCTCCCATCTTCTGCACAGAGTCGATTGGAGTATCGGTGCCTGTGGCCAGCTGGCACACTGACATCTGTGCAGTAGAAAAGTTAACCACATAGCAACAGGATCATCAGATAGAATAAAAAAAAAAATCTCAATGATCTGAATTAAAGGCATGACAAACTTTATGGTCATGGCAGTTAATCTTGTTCATCACAATCAACCCGATGACCTTTTATGAAGCCTCATGGAATTAGCTGCAAGTGATTGATGCTCACTGCAGCCATATCGTGTTCATAAGGCCATGAATGATGACAGGATTAGGTAATTGTTATCTACTTGTAATGATGTGGGATCACATTTTTCAATGACTGTAGCTTCTAATTAATGTGTTTGTAAGCTTGTACTTTGATTTCAAATCCTGACCTTCATACTGTAGATGTCTCATTATGCACAGAACAAAGAAGTTTAATGATTTCATGTTAAACTGGCATCAGATAACTTAAATATATAATGTAAAAATGTATAATAATATCAGCTTTATAAGTTTGGACATGCTTCCTCTTCTTTATATTCATTTTTACATTATAGAACAATAGTAACTAGTTCATTTATGAAATAATGCATAATAAAGAACTCATAATTTGTAGTAAGAAAATATTCCTATACGTTCTTTAAAGTTGCCAGCAGCTGCTGTGTCCTTATCATTGTCTGGAACCAGCAGCATCACTTGAATGACTTCAAACTCATGCACTTCCATCTCAAACATCTCAGTTTTTTTTTTCTTACCTGATCATTGTGAAGGTCAACTCACTGAATAGGCCTTTTGTAAAACAAAGCTGCTCTGCTTGTCTTTCTCAGTATAAAAAGGTCTACAAGATGCACCCTAGGTGTGAATGAGTTTGTATGCTAATTGGAATGTCAAGCTACCCAGCAGTGATTGGCTTCTGGCTCATGATAGTTTGTTATATAAGCAGCCAACATGGCGATTGCCTTGGGTAGAAGATTCATTAATTTTCTTCCAGTTCCATCCAGCCAGTCCTGGTTCTTCCTAGAGCCCTTGCTAGGTGTTTTGCTTGTTAGTCTTAAGGAGTTTGTGGGCGTGTACTGCCATTTCTTTTGACCTGGATTTCTCTGTCAGTAAGTTATGAAGTAAGTGGTTATATTTTGATTTGTTGCTTTTAGGTATGTCATCTTGGTTACAACACCCCAAAGTGATTTTAAATGCCCAAAACCTTGTGAAAATATTATCAGTTAAACACACAATATATATTTGTTTTACGAAGTTCTTATTGTGGCTTCTCGAGACATGAAAGTTTGGCTTTCCTTGTTCTTGTTCTGTATGGATGCTGAAACACAGGATGAGACAGTAGCTTGTCATTTACTTTTTTTTTTTTTTTTTATACTTTGATCTCATAACATATGTATGCACATAAATATAAAACATGCCATTTGTTGCAATATAGCAAACAGACTCGTTTTCAAGACATCTAGCCTTAAACAAAAAGCCAGTCCATGTTCTTCTCTCTCTGAAAGAATAATCTCATCTGTTTTATTATGTAGCGCAAATGATAAATCTCTCGCACGTGCTCTTTCATCCACATGAACAATTACTGAAGCAATGTAGTCAGTGCCACTGACACAAAATGATGAATAAACCAACCAGATGACAGTCAGTACCTAAATCAGTCAATCAGTCAAGATGCCACCCTAGGGAGACTGAGAGACATCCATCTTCTCATGACAGCCGATTTATTTACTGACCACTTGATCCAGTGGGAAAATGTGTTCATTTGCTTTGGAGCAAGAGACAAGAGCCCCACTGTGGAATGCTAATGAGACACTGAAGAAATAATAAAAGGTACATACGATACTTCTGGAGATTTACTGTTTCAGTTTTGTTATTCTGAAACCTTGAGAGAGGTGCATGCTTTGATACTGTTTTGGTCTCTCCCTCTTTTATTACTACATTCCCTCCGTTGTGGTTGTTATAGATTTAATAAGAGAAATCATTATAGGATAGGAGCTTTTACCTAAACTCACTTTTGAAATACATTCAGAACAAGGTTAGAAGCAACCTCGCTGCCCCAAAAAATTAATTAATAAAAAAAAAATCTATATTTCTTTATATGTTTTTACTGCAGAAATAGAGAATGATGAAATGTGAAGACCCATGGTCATCATTATCACTCAGCTATTACTACACATTAGAGATGGCACGATACCACTTTTTTATGTCCGATACCGATACCGATATCATAAATTTGGATATCTGCCGATACCGATATGAATCCGATATAGTGTTTTTTAATCAACAAAACTGTTTTTTAAAATATCTTGCTGCATTTTGCAAGTCTGCAAGTTCATACTCAAGTTTAAAACAACAACTACACTAAAGTTATTCTGTTATACCTGTATACAAAAAAAATATTTCATAGTTCAGCAATACTGATCAATCTAATAAACTTAGACCTACACCATCCTCCCTATTCTGGTATTTTAAAGAGTACTTAGCGTAAATATTAAGCAACCTAACTAATAGGGTTCCAACTCCCAGCAACAACAAAAATAAATAAAGAAAAAATAGGGAACCACCCCTCACGCGCCACCTCATGATGCTTAATCGACGTAATCAACCTTAATTTGATGCAGTGTGAAAAAAAATGCACAGAAATCAATTATTTTTCAAGAAATATTAAATAGATTCAACATCTTTCTTCAACAAAATTGCAGACTGCACAGATGGTACCTTCCCAAAGGAAAAAGTACTATAGCTTACTAGGGTATATATATTAGACTTAATAGTCACTATATACAGTAATTGACTTCTATTCATTTTACATCAAATTAAAACTTTGTGTGTCAGATAATTATTTATTAAAAGCTAGACATTTTAAATGAGAATAAGAAAGAAAAGTATGTCTTTGTGCCCCCTTTTCCCAGTTAATGCCCTATCGGCCCCCCTGGCTAAACTTTGCTAGATCCGCCCCTGCACAGTTACCAGCGTCAGCTACGTAGAAAAAGATCCTCGAGTAGAAAGTAATATTAAATACATTCTAACAACAGCTGATCAAGCTTAAACGTGCTGCTGTTGTTCACCCGCTGGTTTCCTCTTTCTGGTGCAAAGTGGGCCAAAAACAAAGACGGACTCGCGACAGAAAAGCCGATCAGCTGATCATTTAAGCAGTTTCACGATTGAAGTAGCAGCCGGAGAGCGAGAGGCAGTCGCTCGTTAAGCTTAACGCAGGAATGCTTTACAAACATTCAGAGATGGACTTACACACTTGCTTTACTTCTCTCGGGGATAACTTTGTCGGAGATGAAATGCCGGGTTGCTAGCGAAGCTCCAAATGCTATCCAGACCACAGGTCCCGCATGCCACAGCCGCTCTATCACGTGATGCATACTGCTCCGACATGCTAACGTTCTGAGGTGAGTTACGGCGTGTTGCAAGTTTTGTGAGGTGCTTTCGTGATATTTAATGGATCGGATTACATTTTTTATTTTTCTCTGATATCCGATCCAGTAATTTAGGTCAGTATCGGACCGATACCGATACGTAATATCGGATCGGTCCATCTCTACTACACATATCACTATGTGATGCAGTAGCAGTCAATATTTCTTGGTGAAAATGTATTGAATATTGAATATAAGCAATAAAACTTCACAAATGCGAGTAGAGATGTAGCTAGAGTGCACCTGTTGGTTAAAAAAAGTCAGTCCCAGCTGATGATGACTACCTCAGAATCTACATTTCACTCTTTCCTTTACATTCCTCCCTTGGCAGAAGGCCACAAGAGCAAAAGATGAGGGAGAATTTTGTTTTGTTTTGTTCTTTTGTGATGGAAAAAAATGCATAGAGCAGGATACATTAAAACCAAAGAAAGAAAGAAAGAAAGAAAAACCCTTCCCACTAGCCATCATTGCAAAGCATTGCAGAGAATGGCTATTTATCACCCAGTAAATATTGTTTAAAGTAATACTAATTTTAAGCTTTTCATGCAGGGCTAACAGGCAGGAAATGATGCTGCATTTTACTTTTACACTACAACTTTTAGAAAGGGTAAACTATAACTGCCAGAGGACTGAATCAGATTGTATCCACAAGGGTCAGACTACTGTGGTTCTCTCGGGTCAACAGTGGTGCGTATCTAACATTAGTAAAACCACAAACTAGCAACAGTATAGAACAAGAGTCTGATTCATGGTAGCGTGAACTCACAAACAACAAAGCACAAGAGATCTGCTGCTACAATCTGTTTTTGGTACTAGGTAAGTAAAAATTTGTGCAGTTTTATAGTACTTTTTTACATTTAAGTTTGAATTTGATGCCAAGATCTAAAACTGTATTACATATTCCGTCATTACGGTTTCTTTATCAATATTTCATCATTATATCTCTATGTGGATCAGTGAATATAATAATGCTGAGACAGAGCAACAAAGTTAACAACAACTGTCAGACATAGCTTGGAGAGATTATGTAAAACACAAGTTTTATAATGATCATCTTTTTATGCTTTCTCTATAAAATCTTCTTTTCAAGCTGCTGTCAGATTCTCACCTATGCATTTGTCAGCATAAGCAGATTTTCAGCAGCACTCCTGATTTTCTTGCAAGTACAATTGAATGTTTTCAGCATCTTTCCAGGCAAATTTCAATTTGCCTCTTGCAGTTGGCAATTACCTCCTCACGTCTAAATGCTGACAGAGCACTGTGCAGTAGCTGTACTGTAAGTTAGAAATACTGTACATGGCTATATAATATAAAGCTGATCGGCTGGTGGAAAGGAAATAAAAGAGTTGATGAACAGCTGTGGTGCATGGACAATAAACCCCATTATTCAAAAGTGGATGTACTGTGAAAAACTGGCACACTATTTTATTAGCCCATATGCACTCATTAGATAAGGAAATTTGTGGCCCTGTCTTTTAACTCACACTCAATCAGACTCCTGTTGTTGTGCCGCAGGAGTTGTTGTAGCTTATCCTTATTAAATCATTTTTATTTTTCATATAATTGCATTATAAATATCTCATTTGTTACAAATATTGAAGAGGTATAGGTCAGTGACATGCATTAGCAAAGGTGACTAACTGAACTCTAAGACTTAACCAAGTAAGTTATAAAACAGTTATTTTTGTTGCTAATAAATTATACAATTTTAACTCATTTGATCTCTAAGTGACATGCACAATGAAGAGCACACTGTGTGTATACTGTATATCTGTCTGGGCTTAAACTGTTACTGCTTTGAAATCAAGTCCTTGAGACATCTCTGACACCTCTTGCAAAAGAAACTTTCTGAAAAAAGACAATTTTGATTATCCAGCTCAACTGAGGAGACTAAAGATAATGTTCATCAGTAACAGCTAATATTTTTCTAATGTGTGTCAAAAGCTCAAGGTGTCCTTTATTTGTTATATTTGTCATGTTTTTGAAATGTACACGTGGGAGGCAGACTGGATGAACAAAACATGAGTCATTTGAAGCTGATATAATGGCCCAAATACAGGAATCTACAAGGGAAAAAAAACCTGACTTCAAAAACCTAGCAAGGAAAAACACAGGGATTTTAATAGACACTCAGACTGAGGGGAGAGGCTGGACTAGTTACATGCTTAAGATAAACATGAAATTGGAAACAGGATTGAAACCATATCAGAAGAAAGAGAAAGTAACACTAATCACAAGAAAAAGGAGACAAAGATATACCAAAATCAAACCAGAAACGATTAATGACCATACGTGAAATACGGAAATGAAAAAAGTGAAAATGGAAGTCATGTTGAGCATCTTCATGTGCGTTCTTTATGAAAACACCACCACCTGTAACCAGAAATGGACCTTGGAAGAGAGAAGGGTTAATAAATGTTAAAACTATAAAAATGCTTCCACAAATAAATAACTTTAAATGTTATGTTTGATTGGGTATATTTGCAATAATCATTCACTGAAATATCATTTAACAAAGTCTTCATAAAGTAACACGAACAAAATAACACCTTATAAGAATCACCTATATAAGAATCCTTGAGCTTCTTCACAGCACATGAATTGAAACTCCAGCAAACAAACTCTGGGCACAGGGATCATGAATTTATTAGCTAATCCCCAAAGCAAGAAAAGAAAGTTATGGATGCAGTGTAAATAATAAAAGCCACTGTAAACAAAATAACTGAGTGTGTTTTGGATTTATAAATATAGCACAATTTGAAACTACAATGTAATAAAAAAAAAAGACTACATTATACCTTTGTGGATGACAGTATTTGAAACCAAATAACCAATCTGAGCTGCCGCATGAGTGTCTTTTCAATCCAGTCCAATTTCTCTATCTGCCTTTTTTTTTTCAGGGTCACCAAAAGGTCTGGAGTATCTCCCAGTGTGCACTGAAAGAAAGGCAGGAAACTGCAGCTGAATTTACAGTCATGTCTTCATTTTGACATACTGTATTAACACAACTGATCTAAAATCAGACAAAAAAACATAAAATCCGAGTAGAAAGTTATATTTTTTACTGTAACAACCACAAACATGTTTAATGAATCATATTTCATAACTTTAAATGCAAATATAAATTGTCAATTTTAAAATCCTATGCACAAGTTTTGCAAACAACAAAGTTATTTGCAGCCATTTACCTTTTACCCCCTTTTTTTAATAACCATTTCAAACTATTTACAGAACAATCAGCTGTTCTGCATTCAATAAGATGCAGCACAAATTATTTGTGCCACTCCAAAAAAATAATTTCTGTCCACTATAAAGGAGAACATCACAGCCTGATACCTGCAGGCCTGACAGCAGCAGGTGTATCACTCCTCATGTTTTCATTCAGCAGTTGCCTCATTGTTCTGTCACTCCTAAAACTTCCCCCTCTCCCTAAACAACCAAACAACCATGTTGCCATATCATTTTTTGATTGGTCGACAGAGGTGGCGCCAGTGTACGGCAGCCTCACCTCTGTCAGTGCTCCCCAGGGTGGCTGTGGCTACAATGTAGCTTGCCATGACTGTGTGTGTGAATGGGTGGATGACTGGTTGTGTAAAGCGCTTTGGGGTCCTTAGAGATTAGTAAAGCGCTATATAAATACAGGCCATTTACCATCTTCATTTCTACCTTTTCACTCTCCTCTGTGTCACTTTTTCCCCATCCATAAACACTGCAAATGACTGACAATCCTGTCTATTACAAACACCACCTTTGACAACATTAAAGCTCCAGATCGATACATAATTACCAGCAATTTAATTATCCATTCACACTGTGGGTAAACTGCTTCTTCTATGAAAGAAAAAAACAACAACTAAACATGCTTTGTGTGTTGATTCTTAGAAAAGAACACTAAAAGCCAATTATGATTACATTAGTCTAGTCATGCAGACAGGACATGATGATGGCTCAGCAGGCTATGCTGGGAGCCTATTATTTACCTGGGTTGGGCTTTTATTTACTGCATGCATTTATTTCTCTTCATACAAGCGCATTTGCTAACCTTACCTAAATCCAACAAAATGCACGTTTCAGAATATGGCAGTTCTTTGAAAACAAGATTAGAGAGAATTTGTCTGACAAGGTGCAGACTGATGGTTAAATCCCAAACAGCCGTATACATGCAATGCTCCATTCGTTTTACTGGGATTTTACTCCTTAAATTGAAATACTAACACAGCAAACATTAGTAATCCTGTTGGTTCAAAGAGAAGGGTCAAATTCTGAATAAAAAGATTGTTTTTTTTTCTGCAATGGTGTCAGTTTCTTTCCTTGTAAAAACAGATTTTTTTTTCTTCTCGCATGTGTGTGTTTATATATATTTTTTTAAAGCAAGAGGCTAATCAATCTTTATCTACACGTAACAGCTAATGAAAAAGATAGCAAAAGCTCTGTGTAAAAACTATGATCCAAGTTCAACCTGAAAGCCTCTTTGAACCTTAGTTCCTTGTGGAGACCAGTGGCTTGAAGTCACTTTTATAACTACTCAAAAAGACAAGTTTCACTGCTAAATAAATAATAAATCTCTTAATAATCCTTCTTTGTACTTGTACCTAGAAATGTTTTTCAAATACATGAAAGAGAACTTCATTAATTTCATACTGCACTTTCATACTGACTTTTGAGATAATCTCTTCAAAGAAAAAAAAAGATAAGGATGAGGTTGAGACATCTTAACTTTTAGTATCTAATGGTAGATCTAGATTCTCCTGCTGTACTCATAATCTGTGTAGCCCACTTTAAGATAAATATTTCTGTATATATACACACATTGGTGTAGCTCTGCAGTTTTCCATCTGACAAAGTCAATTTAAGCTCTTCTTTAAGGATATACTCACTTTTAGGTAGGAGTCGTGTGCCCCAGATGACCATATTGGCAAAATCTCCCCTATATTACATCAGAAAGCAGAAAGAGGCACTTCTAGAGTCATTCAGTAAAAGCTCCAAATTCACTAATAAACAATAACTGTTGTCCACGTCGCCAGGCCAGAATCAGATGTGGAAAACTGTGATTTTTGTTTTTTTATAATGATTCAATGCCGATGATGTTATAGAACTCAGCTATAACTAGACCTACTATTAGTGGCAACAGGTTTCATTTTAATAGCAGTTTGGTAGCATGGCTCCTCCAAAGGGGAAAGGGTCATAAATGTGTTGAGAAATGTGAGAGAGCCATTATCTACCCGGACCACGTCATGTCCACACTGAAACAATTAACCAGAAAGCCAATTTAACTGAGCACAAATCTCTCTGTGAAAGGTTTGTGTTTTACTGCTAAAGGTGAAATGCTGACATTGTGGCACCTTGCTTCTTTTATCTCTTTTTTGTGGACAACTTTGTCAGGCTTGTGAACAAGTGTGCGCATTTTTATTTATCTTCAAGAACTAGCTGCTGCCCTGCCTCCTGCCCTTCAGAACTGCTTTGAAAGACCTCAAGCATAAAAAGATACTGTCCACCAGACAAACATCAAACAGATGACTGAGGAATGTGGCTTACATGCATACAGTGTGCAAAGGTTGTTATGTAGGAAGAGTAGAGAGAATGAAACTGGTTGAGAGATAGGGATGGGTATCGAAAACCCGTTCTTGTTGAGAACCGGTTCCCACTGTTTCAATTCCTTGGCATTGTTTGCCATTGTTGGCCATTTTTGCAAACGATTCCCTTATCGATTCCAGTCGCCCCGAATGATGTCACCACGTTGCGGAGCATCATTTACCTGGCAGGAAACATGGCGGCTCAAATCCTCAAAAGTTTGGTTATACTTTACGAGAACGGATGACAACAGGGCAACTTGCAATACTTGCAAAGTAGATATTTCATTTAAGGGAGGAAACACTACGAATATGCAAAAGCATTTGCTCACAAAACACGCGGTGACCTTAAATGAATATCATGTTTGTAATTCTGCTCTGGACTCGTGAATCTCAACCCAGCAGCAGCGGTAACGTTTGCACATCCTCTCCCATTAATGCGGCAGGTAAATAATCAACTAACAGTGCATATTATGTTAGCGTGATCTGCCTTATTACAAAACCTGCCATTACTATGCACTGCATTTAGGTGACCATGATGAGACAGACAGAGTCTGGCTGGCTCAGATGCTGGCAGTTGTCGCTGCAGTCTACCGGTAGCGTCTCCTTTCAGGCCAGGATAGACGAATGTCACCGAGCAGTGACTAAGTTTGTGGTCAAAGGCTTGAACCCATTTGCCACAGCAGATGCCCCCGATTTTCGGTAAGTGAATGTGTTTAATTGTAGGCAGGGACATTACTGGATATTCTTGTGTAATTGCTACAAAATAATTTATGTTAAACTTTGTTATTGCTACAGAAGAATATTTATTTTATTATTTTACATTTACAATTTCTTTTCCTGGGGACCCTGTGACACCCCATGGAAGAGCCATAGGCTGTGGATCTCTTAAGATCTCACTGCTGGGTTTGTAAGGCCATGTTAGTCCTAAATTTCTATCTTGTTCAAAGAGAAGATATAAAACAAAGTTCTAAGCTAATCGACCTTAGTGTTCTCCTTTTTTAAAAAGAATCGATAAAGAATCGAATCGTTAAACAGAATCGGAAATGGAATCGGGATCGTGAAAATCTTATCAATACCCATCCCTAATGAGAGATCACGTGTGCTGTGTCACTAACAAGTTCAAACTTTATTACTAAGAGCATTTGCTCCTATTAGCTGCAACAAAAAGAACACCCAAAGATCAGAGTTAATTACTCTGAATGTATTATTTAAACAAGCCTCAATTATGATTGTAATCATTTTGGCTTTCACAGCAAAACTTTTTTTTTCTAATCACACTTGTATGATAATTGGATAACATGAAGCAAATTTCTTTCTGTGTAAATAATGGGAAAAGTGCGAGTTAGCTGCACATTACCTTTTCATTAAGTGTGCAGATCCTGCACAATCACAGGGGAGTTTACGGTTCACCAGATGGACTGATTGCATAATGCTGCTTTTTTTTCTTCATTTTATAACTATTACAATACAGTAATTATGTCAGTCAGTCCTGGAATCAATTTCTTACAGGCTTTGAGGTCTGTATCCTGTCAAACCATTGCCTATACAAATGAATGAATGAAGGAATGAGCTGAATTAATGAGGAGTTGAATATGATGATTAAACAGCTGAGTCTTATAATGACTAGAACATAGAGAATAAGCAATCAATAACAAGGCAACAAGGCCACTGTGTGGTACACACACACACACACACACACACACACACACACACAGTTTGCTTTGTTCTTATTCACAGGTTTTGGTTCTATCTGCAGAAAAAGTATGTACACTGTATAATATCAGAGGAATGTTTGAATAAACCAGATTCAGAAATGATCTTTTAAATGTCAGCGCTGGGTAAATTCTTTCAGATTTTAATACGCTAATTGTTTTAAAAACCTACCATTTAAAAAAATATTTTGCTGGTTTGTTGTGTGCAGAAAGTCACAGTGTACCATGTTTTTACTGATCATCAATATTCAAAATGATATATTTTATACATTCTATTGAAAATTCTACAGGAAATGGCAAGAAACACTGTTACTTCCCAAAACATACCACAGGTAGTGTTTGTGCATTGGGCTGATAATTTCTTACAAGTATACAGTATTTTCTCTACTCCATTACTAAGTATGTATAAATGGACTATCAAATTGCAATATGAGGCCAAAACTGGACTCTTTTCAGTGAATTGAGTTATTGCACAGTGGGAATTCATGGAGCTGGACATAGAGCTGTTGCACACAACTATTATTAAGAAATTCAATCCTGAAGTATTTTTAGATTCCTGCCCTGGAAGTTCTGTCCTGACAACTTTTATTTATTACCACATCTGCACTGGATGCTCAATCAAGCGTGTGTGTTGAAGCAGCGACCATTCAACTTCAGTTACTTTTTGGAAAAAAAAAACAGAGTGACAAGGAACTAAATCCAAAGAGTACTGGTAATGTTGATATGGCAAAATATAAAAAAGAAAAATAAATTTTAATTTAGAAAGTCAATTTATCACTTAAGCTCATGTGTCCTCTATGTACCAATTTAAAGTCAGCAGTGAAAACAAAGATATACACATGTAAGTGGTCAAAATCTTGTGATTTATAAATATTGGCTAATTTAATTTTAAAAATTTTTTCACTTGTGTGGGCTGATGTTAACTTTAACAAAATGGCATAGGTAGAGTGATGCCAATGAGTAATAAGGATGTATCTACATTTCTACATCAAAATGTTTGGAATAAACCCTGAAAAAAAAATGAAATGCAGAAAGTAGTGAGAGTCAAACCTTCTGATTCTTCTCCCTTCACATTCCTGCTAGTTTCACCAAAATGTGTGATGCTTTTCCCTCCTGTGTTAAAAGAAATGCTATTATTGATATATTTGTAGTCTGACTGTTACATTACCGAACTGAATGAATCTTATGTCTCCATGATCTGTGACCGACTCTGACACAGCTTGAATACCATTTGGTCAAACAATCTGTGACCCCCTCCCCCAAATCCTTCTTTGACAAGTTCAGCTTTGACATGATGTTTTTGCTGTGCTCAATGCTGCAAGACTGAGTACTGACTTTGAGCTCCCATTTGCTTCTGTTACATTGCATTTAGATGTTTTTTTTTATTCAAAATTAGCCTGGGTATTAGCCTAATATTGTCTAGACTGTATCACTGTCACCAGTGAAGTGATTTAAAATTGCTACCTGTTGACCAAAAAGACATCTATGTAAAATGTTGTCCAAAAGAAAGATATAGAGCTACACTGGCACACTTTAGGCACTTTCCCCCACTGAGCTTTATATTTGTTTTGTATAGCACCTTGCACAGGTTTTCATATGACAAATACCATCTCTACAGTGAGGAACAGTGGTGGTCGCAAACACCATGCTGTGGGTGTGTTTCTCAGTGGCAGGACACTCAGTGCAGTTCAAGCTGAGTGAAGGATGAAAGAAGCCAAATGCAAAGTGTGACAGGCTTGAAGGTGGAGTTGACACAAATTTAGGTTTATACATTCATGCAGTCAAAGAAAAAGTCAAATTTTCTGCATTTATTGTTCAAAGGAAACATACACAGGAAGGTGAAAGACACCAAATGAAATGCATGAGGCTGACTCAGAGGACGCTGGCTAATTGAGAACAACTTAAAAAAATGCTGAGGAAAAATAACATAAAGAAAAGATGAAAGAGAAACAGGACTTACAAAATAAAACAGGAAATGCTTCTTCCTAATCACTGGACTGTCATTTCTTTCATTGAATACAGAGATACGAACGAAGAGCTATTCCAGAGTGCAGAGACCTGAGCCTGGATGCTAGTCCAACGCTAAGGCAACAAACACTTAAGTAGAGATGGCACGATACCACTTTTTTATGTCCGATACCGATACCGATATCATAAATTTGGATATCTGCCGATACCGATATGAATCCGATATAATGTTTTTTAATCAACAAAACTGTTTTTTAAAATATCTTGCTGCATTTTGCAAGTCTGCAAGTTCATACTCAAGTTTAAAACAACAACTACACTAAAGCTATTCTGTTATACCTGTATACAAAAAAAATATTTCATAGTTCAGCAATACTGATCAATCTAATAAACTTAGACCTACACCATCCTCACTATTCTGGTATTTTAAAGAGTACTTAGCGTAAATATTAAGCAACCTAACTAATAGGGTTCCAACTCCCAGCAACAAAAATAAATAAATAAAAAATAGGGAACCACCCCTCACGCTCCACCTTATGATGCTTAATCGACGTAATCAACCTTAATTTGATGCAGTGTGAAAAAAAATGCACAGAAATCAATTATTTTTCAAGAAATATTAAATAGATTCAACATCTTTCTTCAACAAAATTGCAGACTGCACAGATGGTACCTTCCCAAAGTAAAAAGTACTATAGCTTACTAGGGTATATATATTAGACTTAATAGTCACTATATACAGTAATTGACTTCTATTCATTTTACATCAAATTAAAACTTTGGGTGTCAGATAATTATTTATTAAAAGCTCGACATTTTAAATGAGAATAAGAAAGAAAAGTATGTCTTTGTGCCCCCTTTTCCCTGTTCATGCCCTATCGGCCCCCCTGGCTAAACTTTGCTAGATCCGCCCCTGCACAGTTACCAGCGTCAGCTACGTAGAAAAAGATACTGGTGTAGATAGTAATATTAAATAAATTCTAACAACAGCTGATCAAGCTTAAACGTGCTGCTGTTGTTCAGCCACTGGTTTCCTCTTTCTGGTGCAAAGTGGGCCAAAAGCAAACCAGAGACACGGACTCGCGACAGAAAAGCCGATCAGCTGATCGTTAAGCAGTTTCACGATTGAAGTAGCAGCCGGAGAGCGAGAGGCAGTCGCTTGTTAAGATTAACGCAGGAATGCTTTACAAACATTCAGAGATGGACTTACACACTTGCTTTACTTCTCTCGGGATAACTTTGTCGGAGATGAAATGCCGGGTTGCTAGCGAAGCTCCACATGCTATCCAGACCACCGACAGGTCCCGCATGCCACAGCCGCTCTATCACGTGACCACACTGCTCCGACGTGCTAACGTTCTGAGGTGAGTTACGGCGTGTTGCAAGTTTTGTGAGGTGCTTTCGTGATATTTAATGGATCGGATTACATTTTTTATTTTTCTCCGATATCCGATCCAGTAATTTAGGTCAGTATCGGACCGATACCGATACGTAATATCGGATCGGTCCATCTCTACACTTAAGTGGCCTCATGCTAAGACTCTGTCCTTGAGTGACCCAGCCAAAGCTTTGACTTAAACCCTAAATGTGGAGTGACCTGAAGGTTGTAGTTCATGAATACTTCCCATCTACTGTGGATGTATGTCAAGCTGTGGCTTCACGGGACTTCCCAAGCAGGGATAAACTGCCTAAGACGTGTTCAGAGGAAAAAAACAACAACAAAGCTGGTCTCTTTAAATGCACCCAACAGCACTTCTAACAAGTATTCAATTAAGTCTAAATACCTTTACCTTTGGTAAAGTAAAACAACAAAAACAAAGAAACAAAACAAAAACAAAAATAGCACTGAGCAGGATTTTTTTTTTTTTTTTTTTTTTGGAGTCTGTGTCCTGCACAGGAGAGTTATTTCAAAAGCTTTATTTTACATTCTTTACTTGCTTCACTTACAGTTCATTTTTGCTTATTGGTTAGGTTTTTAAAAAAAAGCAATTCTAAGATGGAGTGCAGAGGTACACAGGCGTGTAGGGAGGACAAGTCAAGGTGTGGCTTGATAGTTCTTGACAACTATATTAATACTGCTATATACAACTACATAAACCGTATGAAATGATACAGATTTTTTATAGTATCAGTCCTTTATAGTCTTTCTAACCCTGTAAAAATACTAAGAAATCCTAAGAAATTGAAAGGAAAACCCAATTCTTTCATACAATCTCCAGATGACAGAAATTATAATTAGTATGATATATCAAAGGTTCTGACTGACCTTACTAGGGGAAAGACTAAGACCAAGTGCCTACCATGTGAAGAAAAAAGCCAAACAAAAACAGTAGATTGTGTCTTAAAATCACATCATTTATTGGGCAAGATGTTAACTAATGCTACCAGTTTCTAAGTGAGATGATGCATTTTCTTGAAACATAGCCTTCATCAAACATTGCTGATGTGAATATGAACAGACAGAAAGTGTCTGACAAGGTGACAGCAAGGAATGGTAGTCAAGGAATGAAAAACATTGAAGGTGTGATGTTAGGACAAAATGAGGACTTGTGTTGCTTCTGTGTGTCAGTGAAGTTTCCATTTTATTAGTTATTTTTATGATACATTTTGAGAGTTTTAGACTTGTACATTAAGTATCTATATCATAACTAAATCTTTAACAAATATTAATTTATTGTACACTTTTTGTATGCACAAGACAAAGTACAAGATTACTACACAAACAACAAAAAAATAATTCCACATGTTAGTATTTTTGTAAGATGATGGTTGAAATGACCAACTGTCAGTTCCTGGAGAAATCCTTTGTGATGAAATTGTATCCACTCACAGGTAGGGATGGGTACCGGTATCCGGTGCCATGATGACACTGGTTCTGACATAAACGGTAGTAACCAGACCGAAAAGCAGCGCACATTTCAGTCTGGTTAATTTCGGTGCTTTTTTTTTTTTTTCCTGAGATGTCATACACTTTGGATTCCAGCCAATCATTTAACTTTGCAAGCGTAGTAGGCGGGCCCAGGTACGTAGGTTCTTTTAGAGCAGAGCTACAGATTAAAAACGCCCAAGGCGAAGCGGTCAAAAGTCTGGCTGTACTTCACAGCAAAAGATGCAAACTCAGCAGCCTGCAACAAGTGCTTTAAGGTGATACTGTGCAAAGGAGGTAACACTTCGAATATGATGAAACACCTGGCGACACTTTTTTTAAAAGCCGAGAAATGCACCGTATTTGATAGCTTGCTGCAAGACCTCACACCGAGTGCAGGTGTGGTGCCTGTTATCAGACCCGGAGTTTGCAACATCCCCCAAAAACCCGAAGAGGAGAGTCCTGGCCCCTAGCCCTGCCAGTGTAGCAGAAATGATGACGTATGATGATGATGGCAGCAGCAGCAGCCGTTCTTCTCTGGGTGAGTCGCTTAATGTTGTTCGTGTGTAATTTACGTTGAGTAGGCTAACCACGTTATTACATTAATGCATGTAAGGTGAACTAGCAAACACCCTTGTAGTTACATGCGGCTGTCTTCTTGTTTGATGGCAGATACTACCTTCACCCTGGCTGTTGTGATATTTTGATACCATGGTAGCATTTACAGGATATTGTTTTATAGTGATATTATACAGGAAAACTGTTACTCAATAAGGCCCATTTACTAGTTGTTTTTCTCTTTCTCTGTGACCCAAGAATTAATGTGTAAGAATCACAGGATGGTACCTCAAGGTCGAAAATACCACAGAGACGAGACCACTTCCTTACTCCCATCCTCCCTTCCTTATCTTTTAGAAAAGAGCTTGTTAAAGGCCAGGTGGTTTGTTTCAGAATTCACTAATGAAAGAACTCTGTATTCTATGTCTAGGAGTGTATTTTGCTGGAATGATCATAAATTGTAGCTGAACTGATAAACTACACAAAGGATACTTCTTTGCTCAGAAGGCAGGAAGACGTTTCCTTATTTGGTCTGTACCGGTTTGAACTGAGAACCTGCTGACACACGAACCTTTTTTTTTCCTCTATATAAACTGTTGTATACTGAATAAACCTTTGAGTTGATTTTGGAAGAGCAACCTGAAGCAGTTTCTGTGTCATTTTGTTCTCCCAAGCTACTCCCGGCGCTGTAACTAACCTGCTGAACGGCATACCTGAGCTTACTTTGAATAATTAATTTTATACAGAACTCTGCTTATCGGTGCTCACGCCTTGGAGGAAACCCGATCCATGGAGAAACCCGGGACGGAGATTTCTTTCACTGGCCAAAAAGGCTAAAATGACCAAAGAAAAAGTAGAAAACAGTTAAACATGAGAGGTTTTTGGACAAAGTTGGTGTTTTTTTTCCCCCATTGATTAAGCACTGCTTCCAGCCAAGAGTGATACCATAAATCCCCTATAGCTGCAGAAAAGGCTAACATTGTTATCTTTTTACAAAAAAAACAGCTAAACATGAGAGGTTTTTGGACAAAGTTTGTGTTCTTCATTCTTTAAGCACTGGTTCGAGCACCGTTTAAGCACCGGCACCGTTTCAAAAGTACTGGTTTGGTACTGGTATTGGATAAAACCTAAACAATACCCATCCCTACTCACAGGGCTTTATTTCTCACAGAGATAAGGCAAAAGCAGGAATGCAGTTTTTTTCTTATGAAAGAAACTTAACAAGGCCATCCAGTTGTTTAACTGAACCTTCAGAGCAACGTTTTGTTTGCCTCCACAACGTTTAAAGCACTTCCAAAATCCCCTCAGAGTTAAATTAAAGCCAATCTTCCTGCTTTGTACTGTGTGTATTGTTCAGTATCTCACTTTGATTAGTGTTTTACCCCACCAGTTCTTTCGTGCTTTAAAAATGTGCTTCTTCTTGAGGGTAATTATCACTGTAACAGCATCAAGTCTTAAACATAATACTTGCACAACAAAACCACAGTCAAATTGCTTAATGGTACCACATTTTTAGTTAAACATAGTGAGAAGAAGCATAAAAGACACGCGATATTTCAGAAGGTTTTGCACTTCAACATTGATTCAGTAAATCCAAGTTATCCTTTTTTAAAAAGGAAAAACATTTGAACACAGCGTCCTGTGGAATGTGTTAATCTAAAATCTTTATACTCTCTATGTCAAATCCAAAAGAGGTTGTTTATTTATCAGTCAGGGTTCAGTCAAATAGGAATTTATCACAAAAATAAATAAACAAATAAAGCCAAGGTCTTCTGGTTGGTGTGTAAAAATGTCTTAACTGTATAATTTCTGACTACTTTTTTTTCAGCAAATTAAAACGTTTTTACTATTTGGTACAGACATAAAAAAGACTATCCACATGACATGTCGACTCCCACACTTGCTAAGGATGGCTGTAGACATGCCTGTATTCACCTGTTTACAAAAAAAAAAAAATTTTCTCTCCCTGTTAATATTATTTGCAGGATAATTTACTGGTGCCTTTTGAAGCATTTAAATTAATTATGCCCCCAAAAAAATTCAAAAAGTTACTTGGTGAATTTAATTAATTGAATTCAAGATTAAGAGTCTTCCAGCAGTGCAACTGTCTGGGTCACTTTCTACTTGTCACTCAAAGCTGCCACACCACTCATAAAGATTGATCTTAAGTCTGTGATTGAATAAAAATTAGATTTTCCGTTTGTTTTTAACCCCAGGAGTTGCCAATTGCACATAATTAAGTGATTAATAATTAAAAGTCCATCTCCACCTTATTAAAGACTTGTAGATGTAGAAAATCATGAACCAGTCATCTAAGGGGAGAGCATCTTTTAACATTTCTTGCGTAGAGCAAACAACCAACCACCAGTGAAACCAAACAACATGCTAAGGAAGAGAAAAAAAAAGTATGACTAAAGCCGCCTGACTTACAACCTAAAGTAGATTGGGGATGTTAACACTCCTGAGCCAGCATTCCTTGCAGTGATGCCAGACAAACTAAAGAGGTTTTGGAAAATAACCATTCCCTCTGGGAGAGATTTGGCCTACTTCCAACGATTGATCTGAATCAGAGGTACTCCTTACAGATGTCATGCTAGATTTAGATTCTAATGGGCTGTCAACTACAATCAAAAGAAGGACTGGCGACATGTAAAATGACACATTGCACAGATGAACACATAAAGTTCAAAAACCACTAAAGAGCCAGAGAATTTATATTCTAACACGTGATGATCTGCGCTTCATATTAGCAACAACACCCAGATCTTCTTTTGTGTTCGACCAGCAGGCTGCTTGGAATCCTTTGTGCTCTTATGATTAATGGTAACAGCATGAATGAGTACAGTGTAATTAGAGTTTATCACAGATGAGCTGCTACTTTTCACTGAATTTTGAGGAAGGCTGTAACAACAAGCTAAAAATAAAAAAAACTGACAACTACTCCTAATGCACCAGACCGGTTTTCTTTTCCTTTTCTGTGTCAGGGGCCTTCACTTTCATTCAAGGATATGAGTGTTTATACTGAGAATTATGGATTGCTCATTATACAAACATTGTATGCTGTATACTTGCTTCCAAGAGCAGAAAAACTCATTCAGTTATGATAGGTTTGTAGCTTGCATAGGTTCATTAACATACGACGTCTACATACAAACAAAGAGTACCTTGCCTGTGTGTGTGTGTGTGTGTGTGTGTGTGTGTGTGTTGCTGATCAAAGGGTCAAACATCCTTGGTCAGGAAGAGGGTAGACTAGACCCCCCCCGGTGAGGAAGTCCAGCAGTTCATCTAAACAGAAAAGCACTTAGACTAAAACAGACGTAGCTACGTTAATCCTACCATAAAACAATTAAAACAAGATGCGACCTCTTCCCGTGCTCCCAGGATGTAGGTGTGCATTCTAGTGTGGAATGCACACCAAGCCTCTGTAGCCTGTTAAAGATCACACAACTTATCACTACACAATTGATTATACACCTCTAAGCATCTATGGTTAAATATTTCTAAGCATAAATAACAATCAACAATACAAACTCTAACAAGTTACACCTCTATTCCTACTGTGACCATAGAAAACAAGGAGATATGTCATGCATCCACAAACATATGGATGTATTTTTACTGTATTATGTGGTAAAATAAGGTAAGTATGCTCAGTGATGAACGTGTCATGTCAGTGCAAGAATGCACAGTTTGATTGGTCTTTTTGATTGTACGCTTTGCAGACAGTGATCAAAAGTTTTGAAGAGCACAAACACTTGCCCAGTGTCTCTGTTTTACGGTCTGTACATCTCCTACTTCAATATTAATTTCTCTCCCGCTCTTTTCTAGATCATCTAAAAATAACACTTAAATCACATAACACTAGCTACATAGTGTTATGATATTTACCAGCTTTTTGCTGTTTTTCTTCTTTACTATATATAAGAAGTTGACGTAGTCTCTCCATTCATCCATTCGTTTTAGACCGGGTAAGAGTTGCTTTGCATTTTTATCATATTGTTTGCTAATGTAAGTTTTGTGTTTCAGACTTGAAATAAGTCTGCCTAAAAGCACTGGTGGTCAACTTCTGTTGTTTTAATGTGTTATTTTGATAAAAGTAGCTTACGTTAACTTGATTTCACTAGTAAGCATTAATTGCAAGATCATCACAAACTGATCAACAACTATAAATTTATTGAAACCATCCTGAAAGTTCTGACATGCAATAAACACACCAACATATGGACTAAACTGAGAGGTACCTTGTTTTCCCAGTCACAGCAATATTGGATGCCTAGAGATAATATTATGTTGTGCCTTTGGCAGCTTGAAGATCATGGTTTCTCTCCCCTTTGTCTCTTCATGTGTTGCATTCCTTCCATCCATCCATCTATCCCTTCATCCATCCCTCACCCCACCTCTATCAGTTCATCCAGGAGTACATCAAGATTTTCTCAAACCAGCCGAGAGATATAGTCTCTCGAGCAAGTCTTGGGTCTTCCCGGGGCCTCTTAGTGGAAAAACCAGCCTGGAATACCCCACCTGTCCAGGAGGCATCCTAGTCAGATACTCAAACTACCCCGACAGCAGTGGCTCCACTCTGAGTCCCGCTTGAACGACTGAATGAATTCCTAACCTTATCTCTCAGAGAGAGCGGATCCACTCTTCAAAGGAAACTAATTTCTGCCGCTTGTATCTGAAAACTCATTCTTTTGGTCACTAGACCACAAGTGAGGGTAGGAGAGTAGATTGACCAGTAAATTGACAGCTTTGCTTTAATGCTCAGTTCTCTCTTCACCACAACAGATCGGTACAGACCAATACATCTCTCGCCTCATTTGTGAACAAAACCCTGACTTCTTTTAACTGAATTTTTTTTGTTTTTCATTTTTCCTCTCCCCACTCTTTACTTTAGCTTTTACTGGCTCAGGCATTCAAAGCCCCCTCCACAATTTTAACCCTGAACATCTAAAAATTATCCTTACCCACTGTGTTTAAATAAGACAGATAGATAGTCAGAGATCCATTAATGGTCATTTTAAAGTCAGACCCTGTCATAGGTCATACACCACTCTCTCTCAGTTGCATTGCACTTATTGCTGACTGGACCCTAATTGGTCATTGTTGCAATCCATCTTATTGTATCCTGACTCAAAAATGTAGATTATGGAAAGATAATAGACTATACAAAAAGAGGTTATAGGGTGGTTATGGGTCATAGAGTTCATCAGTATCATTGCACAAAACTGATATCTGTTTTAATTATGTAGTGAGTTAGAAAAATCAGTTTTGCCACAATTTTTGCATTCTGCACATAAAACCCACTACAAAGTACACAACCAATTGTCTGTAGTAGTTTTATCTACTTCTAATCTCTCCATACAACAAAGCAGATGACAGAGAACCTGAAGATTTTACAAAAATTGGGACACAGTAGCCTTATCAAGAACTGAGGCCACTGCCTGAATAGATAATATGTATTCAAATATACTGTATAAGTAGCCCCACATTGTGCCA
Organism: Aulonocara sp. 'chitande type north' Nkhata Bay; assembly: GCF_057382095.1. Lineage (NCBI taxonomy): Eukaryota > Metazoa > Chordata > Actinopteri > Cichliformes > Cichlidae > Aulonocara > Aulonocara sp. 'chitande type north' Nkhata Bay. Next base: position 17,359,635 of record NC_141362.1, read on the forward strand.
TACCAGCAGAACTCATTAACATGACTGCAAATTAAATAAAGGCTGCAAGTGCTGCAGTGGGAGAAATAAAATGGTCAATTTATATGCAAATCGCAACCTTTTACAGACAAGAGCCAAAAATAAAACTCCTTTCCTCACAAATATTTTCTGCATTACATGTAATGATGTACACAGCATAATTTGCTTGACTGTTGGTAGACTTTTTGTGTATAATCATTAGGCCTTCCTAAAAATGTCAGCCCTTCCAACTTTCAACCCATGCTAATGTGAAAGTCACTAAATAACCTTTCAAAATGATTTAACAATATTTATGAGCTAGCTCAAAAATGTAAAGGGGATTTTTCTCTGTGTTTTTGGAGAGCAACACATTAGAAGTGCACTGTAGCAATGCCCAAGCTTAGGGCGGAAAAGTGGCATACAGTAAAGTCTCCTCTCGGTCAAATTTACAAAATACGGTGCAAATGAACAAGCAACAAAAGGTTCTCAGGTGTAAATTACATGGATTAATAATAATTTGCTTACTGTGAATTTATTTTTGTAACCAGTATGTGTCTGCTTGTGTGCTTGCCGTTATCGGTATTATTCATACTGAAAATTGTGAATGATAAAATATGTCTTGTTTCTGTTGTATTTTATTGTACATTAACAATTAGCTGCAAGATACTCCTTTTTTTCCTAACAGGTGCCCTCAGAGCAGCCAAGATGATCTATAAAAGAAAAGCACAAAAAATACAACCTGTGACCATTAAAGTAGAACTTTGGTTGGGCTTCATCCTTATACTTTAAAATGCATTACCCCAGTCAGCTCAAACCCCAGTCCTGCTCAGGGGCTAGCAGCAACATGAATGTAAAATGCAAGAAGAAGAAGAAGAAGAAAAAGAAAACCATTTTCTACTAAAATACAACAAATTCAAATTTTATGTCAATGCCTGAGAGTTGCTGAAAGTTTTCTATACTGCCAACAAATCCCCATGAAGACATGTTAACCTGCACAGTGTACACAGTATCTTACAGGGCATGCATACTGATGAAAATCAGACTTGCCCTAATGTATAGAGTGAAAACAGTGCCAGATATTTTTATATGTACTTCATAAGCCTTGTATATACAGGGAGTGCAGAATTATTAGGCAAGTTGTATTTTTGAGGAATAATTTTATTATTGAACAACAACCATGTTCTCAATGAACCCAAAAAACTCATTAATATCAAAGCTGAATGTTTTTGGAAGTAGTTTTTAGCTTGTTTTTGGTTTTAGCTATTTTAGGGGGATATCTGTGTGTGCAGGTGACTATTACTGTGCATAATTATTAGGCAACTTAACAAAAAACAAATATATACCCATTTACATTATTTATTTTTACCAGTGAAACCAATATAACATCTCCACATTCACAAATATACATTTCTGACATTCAAAAACAAAACAAAAATAAATCAGCGACCAATATAGCCACCTTTCTTTGCAAGGACACTCAAAAGCCTGCCATCCATGGATTCTGTCAGTGTTTTGATCTGTTCACCATCAACATTGCGTGCAGCAGCAACCACAGCCTCCCAGACACTGTTCAGAGAGGTGTACTGTTTTCCCTCCTTGTAAATCTCACATTTGATGATGGACCACAGGTTCTCAATGGGGTTCAGATCAGGTGAACGAGGTGGCCATGTCATTAGTTTTTCTTCTTGTATACCCTTTCTTGCCAGCCACACTGTGGAGTACTTGGACGCGTGTGATGGAGCATTGTCCTGCATGAAAATCATGTTTTTCTTGAAGGATGCAGACTTCTTCCTGTACCACTGCTTGAAGAAGGTGTCTTCCAGAAACTGGCAGTAGGACTGGGAGTTGAGCTTGACTCCATCCTCAACCCGAAAAGGCCCCACAAGCTCATCTTTGATGATACCAGCCCAAACCAGTACTCCACCTCCACCTTGCTGGCGTCTGAGTCGGACTGGAGCTCTCTGCCCTTTACCAATCCAGCCACGGGCCCATCCATCTGGCCCATCAAGACTCACTCTCATTTCATCAGTCCATAAAACCTTAGAAAAACCAGTCTTGAGATATTTCTTGGCCCAGTCTTGACGTTTCAGCTTGTGTGTCTTGTTCAGTGGTGGTCGTCTTTCAGCCTTTCTTACCTTGGCCATGTCTCTGAGTATTGCACAACTTGTGCTTTTGGGCACTCCAGTGATGTTGCAGCTCTGAAATATGGCCAAACTGGTGGCAAGTGGCATCTTGGCAGCTGCACGCTTGATTTTTCTCAGTTCATGGGCAGTTATTTTGCGCCTTGGTTTTTCCACACGCTTCTTGCGACCCTGTTGACTATTTTGAATGAAATTGTTCGATGATCACGCTTCAGAAGCTTTGCAATTTTGAGACTGCTGCATCCCTCTGCAAGATATCTCACTATTTATGACTTTTCTGAGCCTGTCAAGTCCTTCTTTTGACCCATTTTGCCAAAGGAAAGGACGTTGCCTAATAATTATGCACACCTGATATAGGGTGTTGATGTCATTAGACCACACCCCTTCTCATTACAGAGATGCACATCACCTAATATGCTTAATTGGTATTAGGCTTTCGAGCCTATACAGCTTGGAGTAAGACAACATGCATGAAGAGGATGATGTAGACAAAATACTCATTTGCCTAATAATTCTGCACTCCCTGTAATTATACGATTTATTGTGATGCAATAGTTCCAAAAATCACACTCAGACCTGTGCATACAAACACAAATCAACATGCAAATCATCTCCAGACTGCTTTCCTGTGGGTAGAAACAAAAAATGTGCCCACAGTTGAATGGCAGGAGGTAGTATTTTGTACAGATGGACCCAAACAATGCTAGAGGGTCTCTGGTGAACACCATGACTTACCTCAGAGGAGATCACTTACTAATTTAATTGCTTTATAGCCTCTCAGATGAGGTTTTATGTGAATTTTTTTCCTTTAGTCAGTGTATTTTCCTTTTGCCTCAGTTGAAATATCAGTAGCTAGAAACCTAAATTAGCTTGCTATTGTGTGTGTGTGTGTGTTTTTTTTTTTACTGTTGATGTATAATCCTGCTCAAAGCTTTCTAATTTATGTATTATGTATTTATGTATGTTTGAATTCAATTTAAATCCAAATAAAGATTTCTGTGTGCAGTGAAGTTATATTAGAAAGCTTGGGTAATTTGAACAAGAGAAAACATAAAACATAAAATTGACCTGAAATTCTATCGTAAATATTACAGATTTAAGGCATTTAGTCTATATTACAGAATCATTCTCAAAACATCAAATCCAGAAACCTTCAGAAGTTTATAATTTGTAAATTAGAGACAATTAGAAACACAATTAGAAACTGTGAAGAGAAAACAGACTCAAAGATATTGTATGTACATGGGCGATGCCCCGACACGATCCGATCTGTTCTGCACTAACATGTGCACTACATGTGTCACAGAGGAATCGCGCGGGGCGTCAGTACATCCTTTATTTATACTCAAACAGCTTTAACAACAATAGGTGTGGCATGTATAGAACTCAATAACAACTCCTTAAAAGGAGGAACCGTTAGCTTATCTGTTGAAACAGAAAAAAGGCGTTTAACGGTCATAGCACAAATTCTCTGCACGTAATGTCTTACTTCCCTATTCTGCAGTTGTACAACTCATAAGCTCTTCTTCCTTTAAATGAAGCTACAAAATAAACATGACACAAAAACTCAAAATCTCCCAACAGAAACAAAAAAAGAGAAACAAATGATTTATTCATTTGATTTTTGTTTAAGTATACACATTTCTCAAAAACAAGAAAATAATTGTATACTATACTTTGTCTAATGAACAAAGTCAGTTCATTAGACATACAAATGTAGCCAAGATTTTAAGATGGCGAGCCAACTCACTGTTGCACAGTACCCTTAGTGAAGGAAACCACATCTTAAAAGGTACTGATCCGCCAAGTGTTGCAATGGCTTTTTGAGCAGCAAGCTTGTTGTGTTTGAACAACAGCGGTGGACCCACCCATTCCTCAATATGGTCCCTAACCTTCATCAAATTCAAAATCTGAAGAAACTAACAGGTGAAAGGTTCAGCTGTTTGCTGGCTACTGTGAAAGCATCTCTCCCTTAAGAGATACTAGTGATCAATGCCCACACCTCAGCTCTCTTTGCTCTGTGCAGGCACTTGAGGTCCTTAAACCCAGGGTCAAGTGCTGTGGAAATCTTTATATTCTGCTTGTTTTGTTCTCCTCTCTTCCCATGTCAGTGCTGAAGGTCTGCTTGAACTTGAGTATGTAGGCAGGTCATTCTCTGAAGTTTTCTTCACCTGAGACGATAGTCCACTTTACCCCCTCATGATACAGACTTCTCTCCTCCACGGAGTTCAATAAAATATCTGCTATTCAAAATCAATTAAACTGCAAGAAAACTATTCACATTTACATTAAGTCCTACACAAAAAGCAAAACATCATTTAGATTTATGTGCAGATTGAATAAAGCAGTCATGACTGGTCTTTTTTTTCAACAAAAGAAAAAAAAACATTGCCATTTTTTTTCATTAGTACAGTTGCAGGTTATACTTGTTTTCTATCCTACTTGACCTGTCTGCATGATTTGACATACAATTTTCTACCTCTCCAAGAAATAGAAAAGGTAGTTGGCCCAGGTGGAATGGAATTCATATGGATCTCATTGCTTTCGTTGCTTTTGACATTTTTGCTTCATTAACTGACATGTGGAGCAACACACAGTTCTGTCCTTGGACATATTTTGTTTAGTAGATATCTATTGCCACTTGCCCCATGTGACCTGCATTTTTAAGAAAGTACCCTAACATTGCTATCCTGATGGCTGCCAGCTGCATGTCTCATTTACTCTGTGAATTCCTCCATTACTACCATCAAGGACTAGATGGCTTCCAATTTCTTGCAAATTAACTAAATACAAATAAAGTACTTTTTACTAATAATGATTATGTTTCTAACACTCTCACTCCCCATTTTGGCTAATTTAGGCAATTTGCGAGAAACCTGGGCATTATCTTTGATCAAACTCAATCTAAACAAGCATGTCAGGTGTCCTGCTATACTGATATTGGAAATATCTGTTTTATCCCAAACAAGTGCAAACCTAAACCATATCTATGTATATAAGATTATTGCAAATCACTATATACATGCTTAAATGATGCAGCAGTTTCTTGTCACTGTACAGTATGAAACCCATCAGCAAGGATTTGATGCAGGGAACACATTATTCCAGCTTCATATTCGCTACAGAATCCAGTTCAATAATTTAATTGCTCCATTTTACATCTAAAACCCATGAACAGTCTATTCCACACTCATGTCCTTCAGATTGTGGTGTTACAGGTTCTTTTATAGGCTTTTACCATTTTAGCCTAACATTGTGGAAAAAACCTGCTCTCACTGATACACAGTGAAACAACAGTTATGTCCATGTGTATGACTGCATAATGAATCCTGCTAATTTGTTACTTCAAGTATATTTTGATGTTAAACAGTTTGTAATGTTATTTAGCTTTTAAGGCCCTTTACCCATGGGTCATACTTTTTTAGCAGTATCGCAAAACATTTTTTCAATGCAAAACAATTAGCAGGATTTTGTGAAGCACCACTTTTCTTGTAATATTGTTGTATGAGGGCAAAGAGCTGCACTACAATTTATGGACTCCAAGACCTTAAGGTTCCTCCCCTGTGAAATAGAAAATGTTACTTTACACCTTTTCTCCTTTAGTATTCTTGGATATATGATTTTGCAAATTATTACCAGCTTCCATAATCACCTCACTGATGCTCACCTACACTAAGGTACCCCCGCTGACATTTAAATCTGCTTTGCCTCCTAGTCGGTCAGAATGGTAATGTATTTTATGCATTGCTCTTAGAAACAAAACACTAATCAATAAGATCAGTTTTCCGTTATAGGATATATGTTACAAATGGGGGGAAAAGGTTCAGTAGTAGGACATTAACTACTACTTCCACTGTCAAAGATGACACACATGAAGCATTTGGAATTTGCAACGGGAGTGATGGTGTAAAAATGTGTCTGTCCATTGCACTCTTCGGCCTACATCAGAGCACAACAACACCCTGGGGCATGACCTCAAAGTCGAAGCAGGGGACGTCACCCACCATTTGTTCTGAAGCAGATATATTTTCACTTGCACAGAAATTGAGTTTGGATCCAAAGCTTCTCTATAGGGCTGCACACTCTAATGGATGTCCTACAGTGTTTAACAAGCATAGAAAGAAGCATGAGGGGAGGAGCAGAGAAGCACATTCCTCCTTGAATAGCCCTCAGAAGCAAAATCATAGACATGTATTCAGATACACTGTGTGGTAGCTCTTTGTAGTTGACCCCACTGTTCTTGGCATTTTCACAGACCACTTCATGCAGTTGTACATGGAATACAATACTCCGAAAAGATGTAAGATATTTTCCAATTCTAAGAATTATTAACTGGTTTCAAACTTTTCTACATTCTACAGACTGACTCACACTAAACTTTCATGCTGCTATTACTTCATGACCTATCCAGTTTTTATTCTCCAGCTTTATAATTCAACGTACATATCTGAGATTTGATTAAATGTGGGAAATACAGAGAAGGTCAGTTAAATTAAGAAAAATCCAAAATAGGGTATGCTAAATACATTTATTCTGCCAGAGGCCAGGGGCTGGTGCCTCCTAAAAAATGTGAGACAGAGTTTACATTTTTTGCAAAGAATATTCAGAAAGACAAAGTATAAGGATGTTGGTTTCTTTTGAAAAAGAGAGATGATTTACCTCCTTTACACAAAAATAGTAGGGATCATCTGCCTCACTGTAAACACTTTAAACACAGAGTTTGTTTTTACTAACCCTTTAGTATGAAATATGAATGAAGGCTTTTTTCCCCTGTTTTTTATTTCCTCACTTGAAGGTAAAAACTCTTGAAATGTGTGTGACCACTACATTATATGTGTACAAGTTTCAGAATGAATGCATGCTCTGGGATTTGCTTTCAGCAAAGTGAGTTTTGCAGGATCAGGAAGTCTCCCATTGAGTGAGTTTTGAATACTTCCCTGTTCAAAATGTTTTCCAACTATAAATCTCTGCTGAACTATTAAATTTAGTGTCCAGTGTCAGGAAAGGGAGGGTTCAGCCTTTAGAAATCAAAGAAAGAAAGTCAAAGGAGCTTGCAAAGAAAAGCGTCTGGACTTCTTTAAGTTGCTTGAAGACGTTTCACCTCTCATCCGAGAAGCTTCTTCAGTTCTAAGGTCAAATGGTGGAGAGTCCCAGATATAAACCTAGTGGGAGTAACCCCCCACAGAGGGACAAAAGGACCCCCTGATGATCCTCTAATCGCCTGAGCCAAGGTGTGAAACTGGGCGTGGGTCCAAATCAGCCAGAGTTTTGGGTGTGTTCATTGTGAAACCTGGCCCCACCTTATCATGCGAATTCCTGAGGTCAGATGGCCCAGGATGTGAGTGGGCGTTAAGGCGTCTGGGAAGGGATCTCAAAACTGGATTATAGATGGCAGAGAGTTGGTGTCGTAAACCCCCGCCTCTGTTCAAAGATGGTCGCTCACAGTGGACATAGATGGCTTCTTTCACTCCTCTTTCAAACCATCTGTCCTCTCTGTCTAAAATGTGAACATTGGCATCCTCGAAAGAGTGTCCTTTATCCTTAAGATGCAGATGGACTGCTGAGTCTTGTCCTGTGGAGGTGGCTCTTCTGTGTTGTGCCATGCGCTTGTGAAGTGGCTGTTTGGTCTCTCCAATGTAGAGGTCTGAGCATTCCTCGCTGCACTGTACAGCATACACCACATTGTTAAGTTTGTGTCTTGGCGTTTTGTCTTTCGGGTGAACCAGTTTTTGTCTGAGCGTGTTGCTGGGTCTGAAATGCACCGGGATGTCATGCTTGGAGAAAACTCTCCTGAGTTTCTCTGATACACCGGCTACATAGGGGATGACAATGTTGTTGCGTCTGTCCTTCTTATCCTCCCTCGCTGGTGTCTGGTCTGGTGGTCTGGTGTCTGGTCAGGCAAAAAAATAAATAAATAAATAAATAAAAACCTGATCCTAATATAAATTATTAATATAAATGATGTTTATCATCATCCATAGCTGGACTGGCCATCGGGGATACCGGGCATTTGCCAGGTGAGCCGATGGTGATTTTTCGTTTTTATGGGCCGATGTTTTTTTTTTTCTTGTTTTTTTTCGTAACGGTATAAAAACTGAAAGGCGGTGGATTGGCCAGATGCTGGCAGATGTGTAAAAATAACTCAATTGTTTGGTGGTGGCTATTGCGGAGCTTCCACAGATTCAGTAACATTAGCAAGTGGTGGAGGCCAACAGGTGAGGCCGGTCCGAGTATCAGGGGAACTGAACTTCAGGTGAGAAGTTAAGACTTGCAGTCTATCTGGGTCAGATATAAACCAAGTTTAGGTGTCGTTTATTTTCGTTGTGCTGACTTCTTACAGTCAGTTACAATAACTCGTACTGTATACTAGCTAGCATGACAGAGTTTCTATACAGTTGGGTGGGTGCTATGATGTTACTGATGGTAAACTTTATTTTATTCATAAGGTTAATTATTAGAGTTGCCAACCGTCCCGTAAAAAACGTAATGGTCTGGTATTCAGAGAAAATATGTGTTTCATATTGAGCTGAAAAGGAACGCGATTTGTCCCGTACTTCAGCTAGAATGAAAAAGACACTGGAGTTATTCTGTGTCTTTATGCTGCACAGCTATTTCTTCTTCTCTCATTCTCTCCCCCTCCCTCCCCTGTTGTTATTTCAATCATGAAACTGATCAATGATCAGCTGATCGGCTTTTCTGTCGCAAGTCCCATCTTTCTTGTTTCTTTATCGCTCACTTTGCGCCAGAAAGAAGAAAGCAGCGGATGTGGCGTTAAACAACAGCAGCATGTTTAAGCTTGATCAGCTGTTGTTAGAATTTATATAATATTAATTTCTAGTATCAGCTGATGTTTGCTGGAGCCACAGCTGTAAAAGCTGCTGGTCATGATATCGGTTTGGATATGTGGTGAGAGGGAAACATGAAGATGAAACCAGGAGATGTCCTTACTGAATCATCAGAGCTGAACAGATGATGGAGTAATAGGGTTACCTTTTAGGTGACATGAATGAGTTGAAGGGAAGTTATGAACTGTTTCTGAGAAATAACACAAGGATCCTTTTTTACACTGACATCTGGTAACTGTGCAGGGGCGGGTCTAGCAAAGTTTTGCCAGGGGCCCAGGTAGGGCATTAACAGGGAAAGGGGGGAACAAAGAAATACTTTTCTTCCTTATTCTCATTTCAAATGTCTCTTCAACAAATAATTATGTGAATATTAAAACAAATGTTTTCATGTGATATAAAATGTATAGAAATCCATTATTGTACATAGTAATTTTTTTCAGGGTCCCATCATAATTTCCTCAGAAAATGAGTACTGTATATGATGCCAGTATTTTCCCACGTTTTCTAGATTCTGTACCAGTACTGTGTAAAATGGCATCAAAAAGTCAATTAAGTTTTATTCTTTCTCACCTGTCTTTCTGTCTCTTTTCACTTTTTAAAGGTTGCCATGTTAGAAAAAATATTTTGCCCTGCCATGCTTTTTATTGATGTGGTAAATTAATAGTTTATGAAAATATCTCTAAATCTGTCATTTATTATTTTTAGTATTCAGTAATGATCATGTCTCACCTCTAGTCTTCTCTGTCTTAATTTCAGGTTTCCTCCATGTGTTGTAGATAGCTCAGGAGGTTAACTCGACCAAGCAGTCTATCAGGAGTTTTGTCGTGGATGAGAGGAAGAAGGAACCCAAACGCAGGACTCGCAGGTGGGTGAAGACTGGTGAGGATTTATTATAAGGAGTGGATGAACAGAGGGTAAACGGACACTGACTGGCTGGACAACTGAATGGCTGACTGACTGAGGAAACGCACGGGAAGGACATCACATGAACATCAACATCATCAATGACACGACAGAGAACTGGTGAAACCGAGGAACTTAAATACACAGGTTGAATGGTAAATAAATGGTAAATGGCCTGTATTTATATAGCGCTTTACTATACACCTGACTAATCTGACTAATGACGCGGGAGACAAGCTGACACGGGGAAAAAACAGGAAGTGAGGACATTAATGTGGCGAACTAAACTGAACATGAACAAACTGAAATCACTGGGTCAACGACCCAGGAACCCTGACACAGTCTTTGGGTTTCGGCTAAGTATTGTTTAGAATACCAGAATAGGGAGGATGGTGTAGGTTTAAGTTTATTAGATACATATATACCAACAAGACGGTGTACATCACTGTCACAACAGCATTTGTTTTCATTCAAAAGCTTTTTCCTGTAATACCTGGCGGGCAGTGTTGGGGAGTAACGGAATACATGTACCGCCGTTACATATTTAAAATACAAAATATGAGTAACTGTATTCCGTTACAGTTACCATTTAAAAAGGTGGTATTTAGAATACAGTTACTTTGTTGAAATAAATGGATTACACTGTGGTACTTTCCTGTTTCATTTTGTCGCGGGTCAGGACTGTTTGGGTTTTGTTTGACAGCTACGTTCTGTTGTTCCAGGCGGCAGTGTTACGGTTGCCTGGGGTTACAGGGCGACGCTCTCTCTCTCTCTGCGACTGTGTGTTTCCTGGGTGAGAGAGCGCCTTTTCGTTGTTGTTGTTGTTGTGCTAAGCTAACAGGCAGAATGCTACAAGCATAGCTCTAAAGAATGTAGCATCATAGGCAGTGTTGTCCGTGCTGCAGGGAGAATGGACTGCCATACACGTTATGTGTTTGTGAGCGCGAGGAGGGAGAAAAAGGGGAGTGGAAAAGTACGAGCTGTCATCGAGCAAAAACGGGAGCTGGAAGCATGTAAATATAATAATAACCACTTCAGCCAAGAAGAGTGCCTGACGAGCCCAGTTGTAAGTAAGCTATTAAAACTCGACTGTACACCGTGTTCGTGTTTTCCTCCGAAAACTATAAGTTCCGTTGGAGCAGCCTTTCAACGCCTCTGTCTGTCTCTCACAATAAAAGTTGACCCACACAACAAAGTAAAGCTATTTTTCGGCTACGAGCCGACAGGGACCCCGCTGTATTAGTCAGAGGTCCCTTTACTACAGTTCGGAGTTGCGGACCTTCAGTAATAGTAATAAATCACACAGCAATAGTACATTCACGTTGTTGTAAAAAGCATGATAATATATTAAGTAATCCAAAGTATTCAGAATACGTTACTGTCATTGAGTAACGTAACGGAATACGTTACAGAATACATTTTGGGGCATGTATTCTGTATTCTGTAATGGAATACATTTTAAAAGTAACCTTCCCAACACTGCTGGTGGGCCAGTCTCTAATCAAAATGCCCGGGTCGATTTTTTTGTCCCAGTCCAGCCCTGTCATCATCATATGAATCCTGTGACGACACATGGTGGTGGCACTAGAATGCCATTTTAATGTTCAACTTTAACAGTTCACACAAAGCAAACTCATAAGCAATGATGAATTTTTGGACAAATCAAGAGTTTCATTGACTCGTCAAGCAAAAATCCCAGAAACCTTCACATAACTCTAGATCACCTGCAGAAAGAATGGGATAAACTCTCCTAATTCATGTGTCTAAATACTGCTGAGACTACTGAGAGATGTGCACCTACTAAAAATAAAATTTTACAGTGAAATAATGCACTTAAAAGAAGTACACTGACATAACTCAGCTCTGGTTTGTAACTGTAAGTGGCCAACTAAACAATCCAGCTTGGCCAAGTGAATTTCTTTGCAGTGTGAAAACTCCTGAGGAGCCAGGACATGTGCGATTTTAACTTATCACTTTTTGGGCAAGGAAGCATGGTGTTGTGAGGCTGTAAGAATTGCTCAGATCATGAGAGTGAGTATACAAATTTTTCTGTACCTGCAGACTGAATCATCATCAGTTTTAAAGCATTCTTAGTGATGAAGATAGGATCCAAGGCCTTGCAAACAAAAAAAACCCACTGGTTTAGGTGATAAAGCTAAGGAGAGAGATGTAAACACATTTCTCTGAGTTGAAGCAGTAATGACAGGAGACTGACAGTCGAACAAGTGAGATATATTGAAATTGAACATATTTTTCTTGACACCTCAAGCTGTTCCCCATCTGTTTTCTGAATGGATGGTTCATTAAATTTGAGCATTTCCAGAATGTACATGTACTTTACACTAAAAGCAAAGGAAAAAAAATTTGGTTGTATTTTTATAGGCTATCATGGGATGATTTTACTGCTTCAGCTCCTCTGAGATCTAACTGGGTTCTACAGACAAATGAAATAAACACCAGGCCATTGTCATGATTGGAGTTTTATACCTCCAAGAATGTAATATGTCAAAGAAGAAATATTATTAATGCCGTACAATCCGGGAAGAACATACATTCTATCTATTAGAAGGAAATGAAGCACTGGTCCAGACTCTGTATGTAGGCCACCCTGCATACTTATTTTAATTCCACGCTAATGCCGTATTGTCACATTGTGTCATTCTAAAGGAATGAAAAGGCTCTGTGTCTGACATTAATACTCAATTTCTGACAGCTGCTTCTAAAGCAGTTAAGCCAAACTGATGCCTTTAATGTCCCTTTTATAATAAAAAGGAAAAGCTTTGAATTTATTTAAGCAGCACTGCATTCAATACCGTATTGTTGTCTGGGAAGGAAACGTGCCATGTCATGTGTTCACTGATAAATTTTGGCTATAATTGATTATGATTACAGTTACATGATAAAAACTAATATAATTATCAAAAGTTAATTTCACGAGTATTTCAACAATGGCTAATTTTGCCATTCTGCCTCTGTACACCACCACACTTTTTAAACAAGTCAATCAAGATTTGATTGAAGTGCAGATTTTGAGCTTTAAAGTCACACACAGCAAAATCTCCAGTGTTAAATTAACACTAGAGAGTGTCTATATGGGTCCACACCTCTGAGTGTTAACTACAACACTGTTGAGTGTTAAATTAACACTTTTGACAGTGTTATTGTCACGGCGAGTGAGGTGAGCCGTGTGGAGGAAATGAAGGAGGATCCAAGTGCAGGCAGTCGTGAAGGTGTAAAGGTGGTTTATTGAACATGAAAGTAAATACAAACGGCAAATGGAGTTGGAACTAAACTATACTGGGATCAACTAAACTACAGAGCACAAACCTTAACGAGAACTACCAGAAGAGACTAACGGCGGACAGCAGGGAGAACACGCAGATGAGGCAGGGTGGAATACACAGACGGACCAGCAACTACAATAACGGAGGACATGACTTAAATACACCCAGAGAAACACAGGGGAATTACACACAGGTGGTGGACACAGCTGGGAATGATCAACAAGACGAGACAGAGGTAAAACTGAACACACTCACATGAGACCCAGACCTTCACAATAAAACAGGAAATGAGAACACCACACCAAGACGCAGACCTGACACTGAGAGACAGACAGAATGACACATGGAACCTGAACTAAACTAAACGTGAGATACAACAGAGAACAAATCCTTAAACATGAAACTCAAATAATAAACATCATAATCATCATCATAAACACAACAAGAGAACAAGAAAACAATCCCTGATGCAAACTAAAACCAAAACATAATAACCTCAAACATGGAATAACAAAAACATGAAACTCCACATACTGGGTCCAACGGACCCAGACCCGTGACAGTTATATGTTTAAAAGTAACCTAGTCTGGGGGCGCTCCGTCTCTGGGCTGGGGCCCGGGCCGGGCCTCAGGGGCTTGGATCCTGGTTGGTGTGTTGCCGGGGTTGTGGGCGGGTGGGTGCATGGGGGCCCGGCCCTGGAGCAGGGTGCCGCCGGTGCGTCGAACCACCTGGGGGGCTCTTCAACTGGTGGGGGAGATGGTCACATCTTGCAGGAGCTTTCCTCTCTTCAGGAACTCTCTCTGCAGGAGGGGGAGATACAGGAGAGGTGGAGGAAGATCTCAGCCTGGGCGTTTACTGTCTTATGTAGTCTGGAAGATGAGTGGATGGTGGGGTGGGTGCAGTTTTCTCTGTGGTGGGGTGGGGTGGACTGTCCCGGGCTCTGTGGGGCCGGGAGGCGCTGCTGCACTGGGCCCCGGTCTGGATGGGCCTGGGCCCCCTTTCCCTGGCGGGTCGCGGAGTGTGGGAGTGCCTACTGGGGTCAGCGGGGGAGCTGGCCCCAGGGAGGGGTTACCTGCCCCTCCGTTCCTTCCCTCCCCATCTCCAGCTGCCTCTCTCTTCCCGCTCCACCACAACCACCCACACATGCAGGGCCTTGGAGTAGGGGTATGTCACCAGGGTGCAGAGGAGGCTACCCCCCCCTCTGTCCCCTTCTGGCTGCCTCTGCCTCAATTTTATCCCACAACTTAGACATTCACATTATTCACACTCTCATTACACATACATATAGGATCTTGGGGGTGGGCACAATCACGGAGTCCAAATTACCATCAGGGTGTACACCTCACCCCTGGCGTCGTTGCCCACCTCTCAATTTTAAATACACTTAGACATTGAGGGCTATCAGGAGGGACTATGCGCTTACCTGCTGCTCCTTGGCAGGTAGCTCCATGCCCTCCTGGGTTTTAATTGCACCTTAGAACACACATGCATCAACACTACAATGAGCGGGTGGAGGGAGGTTTGGAGTCTTCTCCCACCCCCATTCTCTGCGGCCTGCTGGAGCGGGAGGGCTAGGTGGAGTTGGCCGTCCGACTGCGGTCTGGAGTGTGGGGCCTCCCTGCTGCTACGGAGTCGGGGTGGTCTGCCTCTCCCCACCACAGGGAAAAGGGTAACACCACCTGGGTCTGGGTGCAGTTCCCCCCTCCAGGAGCAAGGGTACCTAGACCCGGTTTGTAGAGTACGCTTGGGGAGTGTGATCGTGTGTACAGCGTCTCTTTATGTCTGTCTCCACGTTGGTTGAGTGTGGAGTGAGTGCATATGAGAGCATGAGGGGGGGAATGGATGTTTGTGTCTGTGTGTGCCTGTATGTCTGTGTCTATATGTCAGGTTGGGTATCAGACGCCACCTCTCTGGGGACACCTCAGGCCCTCCAAGGTTTGGAGGCCTATCTCCACCTACCACCACTTCCTCTGCCGGTGGCGGACTCCCTCAGGTGTCGGTGCGTTGGTGGTTCTTTGTGTCTGGGGGTGGACGTCCAGGTACACACCGGCTCACTCCTTGGCAGCCGCTTATCGGGGCCTGGAGCCTGGGGCTCGCTCGGGCCCCTTCGGGGGTGGGGTGCCCCCGGCCTCTCGGCCTGGGGCTCGGTCACTCAGGCACAGCTGGCGGCCGGCGGAGCTCACGGGCGCGTCACTGCAACTCCCCCTGGCTTCTGCTCCGCGGCTGCTGAGTGAACCCTCATCTGGGACTCTCCTCAGCTCTTACTGGAACAGTGGCGCGGCTGCCCCTCTGTTGGTCTTCCATGGTTTCTTGTGTTCTGGGGGCCTCTGGATGTCTGGAGTTTTGATCTCCTCCATACCTGCTTCACACCCTGGAGGACGGGGCTGTGGCCCCCCCCACACTCCCTAGCAGATCGTTACATGGAGAAACCTTTGGAATACAAGCGCGCTGATCCACGCTGATCCACACAGGTATGCACACGGGTGTTCACTGCTCGTAGACCCAAATTACACCTTTCTTGGCTGCTACTTCGAAGCACATCTGTCCTGCGTGCTGCACAACAACATTGAATATTTAGTATTTACTGCTGTTTACACTTAGCTAGATTAATGCGATGGTGTTGTGTTTAGTATGTTGCTTTGTTTTTTGTTTTTTTTGTCTTTTTTTGCTTGTTTTCTATTCTTCTCTCAACAGGTGATCCAGGAGATTTTTTATTTTTTTCCTCCCCCCTTTCTCACTGTCCCTCTCCCCTTCTGTTTTTCCTTTCCTTCCTCTTTCTTTCTCCCTTTCCTATCTCTCACTCATGTCTGTCCCGTCTGTAACATCTGAAAATAAAATATAATAAATAATAAAAACAAAGATCGACCAAATGGACCAATACGGCAATGCCACGATGATCCATTTGGCAAAGTAAATCCATTGGGTATCCTTGTTGGTCTTCAGACAACAATTCTGATGGCTAAAGAACCAAATGGGACAGGCGAAAAAAAAAAAAAAAAAGTAACTTAGTCAGTTTTGAAGATTAACAATGGCTAACACTGAGCAGTGCTGATTTTCTAACACTGGAATATTTCTAACATTTTGAGTTATTTTCCAGTGTTAGAAAATCAGCACTGCTCAGTGTTAGCCATTGTTAATCTTCAAAACTGACTAGGTTACTTTTAAACATATAACACTGTCAAAAGTGTTAATTTAACACTCAACAGTGTTGTAGTTAACACTCAGAGGTGTGGACCCATATAGACACTCTCTAGTGTTAATTTAACACTGGAGATTTTGCTGTGATATACACAGATTAGTGTGTAACTATTACCTTCAAACAAATTGGTTCATTCTCATGAACTTAGAGAAATACACAATACCCAGTTTATTAAAGCTGACATATCGCAACACCATCTAGAACAAAATGGCTATTCTGACTAATCTTGTTTTACATATGTGGCTAGAGACCAGTACCATATGTAGTACACCTTATAAGTTACTTTTAATTCAATTCAATCCCAAATAGTTTTTTCAAACTATATATGACCATTTAATGTTTGTGTGGGTATATTTTTATAATGTCTTTCTCATAATGTCTTTCTTCTACTCCACCACTGCTGCATTACATTCTCCTCAGGTCAAGCATCATCTAACACACAAAAACCTGCTTAAACAGGATATTTATTCCCAATAAAGTCGCATTTACTTATGTCAGCAGATTACATTGGGATTAGTTTTAATACTTGAATGCAGTCAATGACTGCCTAACATCTATGACCCATGCACATGGACTCATAAGCCCATGAACCTTCGACGTGCTCTGCTAGACCATTACTGCAGCTGCTTATAGCTGCTAGTTTGTCGGTCTCTCTATCTTCATTTTGTCTTCAGTAACTAAAAAAGATGCACATTTGGATTACAGGGTAATTAAAAGACCCACTGAAGAACATAGTATTTTGGGCACCAGTATATGGACTGTTGATTGTGTATTTTTCAATTCAATTCAATTTTATTTATATAGCGCCAAATCACAACAAATATACAAACTATACAAACTAATAATCAAGCTACAATCAAGCTATATAGTTTAGCTAGGAATACATCCACTTAAAACACTAACTAATGTACAAGAGGAGCGAAATTAGAAACTGAAAGTAACCACAAAACATGATAAAATAAATTAACAGTGAATATCATAGACTTGGATAAAGCAACTGTGACTTATTGAGTGAATAATTTAAAATGCATACATGACAATAAAATGTACAGTATTGGAAGCAATCAACCACAAGCTTTGAAAATAGTAATACAGCTGCAAAATATTTTATTGAAAGGATGCAAAAGGGGCACAAAACACTGTCAGAGGTGAGCCCAGTCCATTTATTCCAGCATTTATTTTCTTTCTTCATAACCACCTTTATTTGTTTTACTGGCATGTTTAAATATAAATAAAACATTCCATAGAGATAAAATGTGGGAAAATCCAATAGCACGAACACAAAGACATCTTTACGAATGTAAGCAGTGTTTATAGAGTGTTTTTCGCACTGTATGTGTGTTTATCAGTGTTTACCACAGCTACACACTCTATTTGTATCACCTGCTGCTGCCAAAAGATTCAGTAATAGATGTCTCTCTCATCTCAAGAGCACCTTTGTTGTACTCCTCAGACCACGTTTATAGTGCTATAATTTGCATACATCACTAAGACAGATGAGAGAATAAATAGTTCCTTACAGCTGGGTATTATTTCGGCTAAATTGGGGCGTTAACGGTTTGGTCTTTTACTCTATACTGTGTCTCCTGCTGATAATAAAATACACAGTTAGGCCAAATTGCTGAGTTTAGCTATTTATTTTTCAATATAAGAACCCACCTATTCCAGTATTGATCGTAATTTTAGTGTTTTCACACTAGTGTTTTCTGATTTTTTTACTTCAGTGTGACTCTGAAAATAAAATATGGCACTGGGAAAATAAGAGTTTACACATAATCCTCTAATTTAATAAATTCACCATTCCATGTTTGCATTAACATAAATGTAAATATACACATTCTCTGTACTTATGAGTTCTTGTAATGTCACAACATGCATTAAGTTGCCATAAAACATATAGTTTCCTGCCTGCCTCCTTTTATATGCTTTCCATGATGTGGTGTGATAACCTCGGTCAAGACACCTGACAGAAACATAGTCCAGACAACAACAGTAACTGTGGGGGCTTCATTAGTGTGCATCCAGTGGCATTTGGTAGGCTCAGAGCTGAGCCTAGGATGACCCATATTCCTACCCCCTTATCTCTGATTGCTGCACTGTGGCAGGGGCTTGATTAAGTGTTTTCAGCCACTGTGCTGCTGCTCTTGAAGTGTGGTGGGAAAAGTGAAGGCAAGCATTTGACTTTCAAATGAGCCTGGCGGAGCTAAACTTGGAAGCCACATATAGGGGGACTATTCTTGAGCACTGGAGACAAAGAAAAAAGAAAAGAAAAATGATGGGGAAGTTTAAAGGAGCAACACAAACAAAGGATAAAGGTCTAAGACAAGACAACAACCAAGAGTGAGAGCCATGTTACTGTGTCGAGAAACTTTTGTGTTGTGAATGAACGCATGCAAGTTGAAGCCTCGCTTTGTAAAGTGAAGGTATTGCAGGAGAAAGGATTGTGGGGGGGTGCACTGAATCCATTTCAATGTAATATGTGTCATTCAGCCTTCTGCCAAGGCACTGTGCTATTTGTGGCCAGAGCGGAGAGGGAAAGTTAATGATTGCTCATAATGATTGTCAAAGCCAGAACAGCAGTTAAGGTGTTTTAAGTGACAGTGGTGATAATATGAGAATTCACACACTAACAGATTTCAGAACTTGCACAGTTATTGTGAGGAGTTCTGTCACAGATTAGTTTTAAGAAGGTGCAAATTGCCTCCAGTGTTGATACAAACTTAGAACCTAAAAGAGTGAGAGGCAATCATTAGATCCCAGTTTAAAATATTCGTGAATAGTACCATTTTAAAGTTTCTCACTGTTAAGAGTTATTTTGACTGTGTTAAGTGTTAATTGCTGCATACATGGTGTAATCACACTACTAAGAGCAGGGTTATAGTGGTGGTGAGGTCACAGAGGAAGTCAGACTTACATTGTATTCTCTAACTGCTCCCTTATTTACCTGGGACTGCCACAGCAGATGGACATATTAAATATGATTTTTATACTGGATGCCCTTCATGATCAACCGTGCCAGGGACTTGTCTCCCCCTTGTCCTGTTTTTTATGTATGATGCTGATGTGTTAACCACCATTCTATGAAAGAAAATATACAGTAAATGTATGCTAGAATCTCTGGGATTAGGACCTAGTATCTTGATTTTTGTTCATGTAACTTAATAGTACTTACACCAAAGCTTTAATTTTTGTAAGTCAGGGCTGCTGACCTTGGACACTTCTCTAATTATTTGTATACTCAAGTTCACTACAATAAAATGGCCCAAAATTGTAATTTATTACAAAGAATTTATTCATTACAGAGATTACAAAGAATTCCAAATTTCTTTATCTAATCACAAATGAGTTTCTAATTTCTGGATAGAGATTGGCAGTAGCTCCTCCAGGATAAAAGCACTAGACCTAGGTGAACTTAGCCACTAACCTGCTTGCACTCAAGTAATCAACCTGCAAACAATCTCACTCCTAAACATGCATGCACATTTAGTTTCCTTCCTTGACAATAAAATCACAACATTTACACTAAAAGGTTTAAAAAGGACATATAGCATTAAAAAGATACCAAGGTTTCCAGCCTATGTTCATGTTCACCCAAGAAGGAAAAGGAGCACTGTGTTCAATGACCAACAAACAGTTGTAAATTTCATGCACCAGCAAAAAACCTGGGTTACGTTTACTTTCAGCATTTCCAAGTTTCTCTGTGTGTTGATATTCTAAGGTTTTATTTCTCATCTAGTTCTGTTCTTGGTTTCAGTTTAGATCGTATTTCTTGAGCCCTTCATGTCTGGTCTAGTTCTGTCTCTGTGTTTTGCCTTCCATCCTTCTGTGTCAAGTTAGTAGTAATTCATCAGTGTTTAGTTCTTTGTTCTGGTTCGCCTTGATTTTCTCTCTGTATTCATGGTTTCTTCTTTAAGCCTTCTTTGTTTTACTTTCTGGATTCTGTTCTCAGAAAAGATTGTTTGTATTCCATCCCTCATTTTGGTTATCATGCTTCTCTGTTCTCATGGCTGGTCTAGTTTTCATTTGCCTGTGATGTTGTTTTAACTAACTTACAGTTTTATTGTGCTAGTCCTCATCCTGTGTTTAGTTTTGCTTCTTTTGTATTGTTTCCCTTGGTTGTTGTCATCTGCGCTCCCACCTGTTTCCCATTCTCTCATGAGTATTTATTGTCTGCCTCACCCTCTGTTTATTGTCATGTCTTGGAGTCATAGCTGTGTGCGCCATGCTCTGTGTTTCCTCATTCTCTAGAAGTGTATTTTCCCTAGTACCATTTTTACAGTGGTTTGTTTTTGAATTTGTTGAACAGCCAGCAATAAAGGCTTTTTTCCATTCTACTTCCGATTCCTGAGTTCTGTATTTTGAGCACACCCTGCCCCTTACACACTGACTAATAATTTAGTTAAACAACTAGGAGAATAGTGGTGGCGCTAACTGTGTTATTTCAAGCTTTCTATCATTTTTAAATATAAATATTTAGTGTAGTATTGCTGTGAGCAACAAAAATCTCACATGATGAGCTATTGCTACATGTTCCAGTAAAGGTAGGCAAATATGCCCCACACTGATGTTATTATCATACCCTACATGTATACTATACTAATACTATTTATTTCTGCTACTACTTTCAGGCAATTGGTTGCATATTGTGTGATAAAGAATCTAATAAAACTTTAGCTTCAAACAGCTGAAGCTTCAAATTCAAACATGTGGTTAACATGGGCCTTATTTTCAGCCCAAACCTCTTTTCTTAAAGCGCACCATACAGAGAGTGAAAATTAGAAGTCTAAAAACCTCTTGAATGCCACTCTTTTGGTTTGGTCTTCAGCAACAATCCTTAAACTGAAAATAGATTTATTTATTTATTTTATTCTTTATTTATTTATTTCTTTACTTTACTCATCTCTGTCTCATACCACCATCTCTCTGGGAGAAATTTTTTTTTCAGTTGCATTGGGTTCATTTTTTATAAAATGAGTTTAAAAAAAGACTGGCAGTAGAAAATGAACTTGCAAGTAAAAGCAACAGGACTTTTTTTTTTTCAGTCAAACCCAATAATGCAAAGTGACAAGTGCACAAAGCAGCAACACTGAGTGCCACCACCTGGTTGGCTCTCATACATTTGCATATCACCCAAATGTCGCATCTACTTCAAATTTGCCACTGAGTGATGGAGTGTTGTGTACTATTGAAATGAATAGTTACAGCTGCAGCAAACCAGTCGCAAAAGCAGTGGTGGGTACAACCTAAACTGAAATTAGGTTAGCTCTCCAATGTCGTTGTTTCAGTGGCTGCATATTTAGGTAAATCTTGTGCTTTAAATAAGGGGTTGACTTTTTAAAACCGCTAATAATAAATGCTATTGAAGGAGTTTTCATTTTACACTTAAGATGTAACAGCTGTTATAATTACAAGTGAAAAATCACAGCTGTAACTGAATCCTAATCATGGATCTCAACAGATCTGCTCTGTGTCACAGACGTTAGTGTGTGGAACACCTGCACAGATGAAATGAAGAAAAGTTCATCAATACAAAAATTCACACAATTGTTTAAAAATAATAAATTTGTTAGGAGGTGGTGGGTAGGTGTATTGTTGTTGTTTGGGTTTTGTTTTCCTTTTGGTTATAGGTAGGCGAGGCGGGGCTTGATGGCATTCCAACACACCTGCGACGCATCGGACGTCATCAGTGAGCGCTTTTAGGGAGCAGAGTCACGGACGTCTGGTGTCGGAGTATTGTCGCTGTCACAAGTGGTAACGAGTTAGCACAGGCTGCATCTGTTGATTTTACGCTCTGGAGCTGTATGTTTTAAGGATCCACGTTTTGCCTGCTTCTCTTTGTCTTAGCCTGTTCCATCGCCTGCCCGCCTACCTAGGATTTTGTGTTGGCTATTGTGGATCCGCGACGGAGTGCCACGTTTCATCAGGCTGCGATCACCGCAGCGGCTGTGGTTTGGGTGGTCAAGTAAGCTCTCCAACTCTCTCCGTCCACTTGTGTTTAACGTTCGGCTATCAACGGTACGCCATAAGCTCTGTTTTGTTCCTCGCACACTTTAAAAAAAAAAAAAAAAAAAAAAAAAAAAGGGGCAGGGATAGCTCAGTAGGTAGAGTGGTGGCCCCATGATCGGAAGGTCGGGGGTTCGACTCCACTGAACAGCTACCCTGAGGTACCCCTGAGCAAGGTACCGTCCCTACACACTGCTCCCCGGGCGCTGCACTGGTGGCTGCCCACTGCTTCACTGGGTGAATGGGTTAAATGCAGAGGAACTATTTCCCTATGGGGACTAACACGCACACTTTTTTGTTGTCAGGTAGCTCCGGTGCGTCTGCTGCCTACCTGCATGCCTCGGCTCCGTCTCATCTCCTCGGTGTTTATCTCCTGGCACATTTTTATCCATCACTGTATATAGCCCCTTCCCTTGTAAATATCCCCCCTACTCGTGTATATAAACTTGCATCACAAACTATTTTTGCGTCCGTGTGTGTGTTTCTGCCACGTAATCCATCTGTGTAATCCAGCATACCTGACAAAATTGCATGAATATAGGAAATCTTCTAAGTGACTCAGAGTTGTCTCATCGTGCTTTACTGAAGCCTTGTCCTAATTTTTATAGATCAAGGCAAGAGTGCCCTAAGCTTTAAGTGTCCATTAAGTTGTTTGTCATATAGATATAAAAAAAGCTCACAGATTAAGCTGGTGTTAACCACAGGGTTTTTCATTTATATAAAAATGTAGTTTGTTGTTGTTTACATGCTAAAAATAGTTTTATTTGTGTATGTTCATGTGTTGTATATGAGTGTAGACTTGTGTATAGTTAAACATGTATGGATCATATAATGTCGAATTCTGAATATGGATTTTTAAGTAATGAAATTTGAAATAAGGGAGTAGGAACAGGAAAAGTGTAAACTTCATCCTACTTTTTCGAGCACACATATTTTGTAGACATAGATATATACATGAAAACAGTTAAGTTTTTCTTTTTTCTCTTGTTATTTCAGTTATATTTGCATGTTCGAAATAAAATTCTACCCATCCATCTAACCATCTACCCATCTAACTATCCAAAGTTTTCACTTCACTTTGTGAACTTTCTTCACTGTGTTCCTCTAAACTACATTATGAATAAATTTTCCAAAATGTATGAAAGCAAAAAAAGGGGAAAACTTGTTCCAGAGAGTACTACTAAAGGATATACTTTATTTTTTTTATTCTTGTAGCTCTCTAACAGAAGTAATTCCTTTAGGTAAGGTAGGATTTACAGTCAAATGTTCTGAGCTTCCAAATCAGATAGTTTAAATTTAAAAATGACAAAAAAATAATTTTGGCAGATCAAGAGTTTATTCTAAAGTTCCTCTTCGTTTTTCAGCACCAAAGACATCATAAAGGTAAAGGACTAGGAAATGGATAGCATGGAAGCAAACCTTAACTCCTTCAGACAATGGAAAACTATGAAAGAGAAAATATGCCAACACAATGTGCAAACAAACTTTCAGCAAAACCAAACTAACAAACAAAAAGCCTTCCAAACATACTTTTAAACAGTCATTAGAAAATACGATGGATGCCACTTTGGTTTTCTTGGTTGACACAGTCCCGATTTATCTGCAGATACAAAATGTACTGCGTGTTAAAATACATTAACTACAAAGTCATGCCAGCTGTCACTAACAATTTGACATTGAATGTCCATGTACACAAACACATGGTCACGCAATGTCATGTTGTATTAAAGCAGGCTGAATAATAACAGGAAAGAAAAAAATCATGAATTTCAAAAGTGCAGCTAAGCAAACTTGGAAAGGTCCATTAGCAGTGTTTACCAAACTGAGATGCAACCATGACTTATGCCAACTTAAAAAACTGTTCTGTGACACAAGCAATTAAAAAAACCCAGAAAAAACAACCCTTCAAGTAAAAAGGTCCAGTAAATCAGACGTCCAGCCATACTTGATCCCCAAAGCTCAGGGCTAAACTCCAGAGAGATAACCAGCTGAGCTATCTAGCAGCTTTGATGATACTGTGAAATTTCTCTCCAGTGAAGACTTACTGAAGCGCCACTTGGATTTAAACCCTGAACGTCTGAGTTAAAATTCTGTTTTAACAGTTAGACTGTATCTTTAGAGGACAATACACCCCAAGCTGAGACCCAATACTAACATTTTACACAACCTACATCACTGTGATAGTTACAAGGAAGCAGGGAGCTCCAATGCCATTTTATTGATAAGTTATGACTGTTTAAAAATTTATTCAAGAATAAGGTTCAGAATTACAACTGGACTTGAACCTCAATCTTCAAGTTAGACATCATAAAGCATAACTTTAGTTAGGCAAAATATCCATCAGCTTTGATGAAGGTGTGAATTTCCTGCAGATCGGCCATTAAATATGAAGTTTGCAGTTGGTGAAGTTCCTTCAACCAAAAAAACTGGGGCAAAAATCCTCTAAGACGCATAAAAAAAAATAAACCTGTAAAAAGTATAATAAAATCCAGAGAGAAGATCGCTCAAGTTCATATTTTTATTTCTGAAAGTTCTTACACAGAAAAAAAATGAAGAAATTGTTTTCACTCTTTTTTTCATTTTTAATCTTGTGTTTTGCACATCATGGAAGTAACAATGTTCATTTATCACATGTTAATTTAAAAAAGAAAAAAGAAAGACCAGTTTCAAGATTGCATCTAATGAAGTATTGTCACAATGTGTTATTTATAGTTAAGCTAAAATTAAAGCTCTGAATACTTTCCTCTCCTATTTTGTACTTGTTCTTTATGGTGCTTTCATGTATATGTTGTCATAACACAGTTTGATTTTATGGCAGAAATAAGCATGTTAGAGCCTGGTGTAAAGTCACTTTCCTGAACTCGACCTTTGGATCCAAATAGAGTATTTTTATTAGAATTATCTGAAAAATAAGACATCTTATTCTACAGTCAAAAACATCTGCGTTCCAGTTGTATGTCTTAACACAGGGTAAATGGCCTGTATTTGTATAGCGCTTTACTTAGTCCCTGTGGACCCCAAAGCGTTTTACACTACATTCAGTCATCCACCCATTCACACACATATTCACACACTGGTGATGGCAAGCTACATTGTAGCCACAGCTGCACCTGTATAATGCTAATACTGAAGCTTCAAAATGCACTAATACAGATGGTTACATCACTGTGACTAAGTACATATTTCATGCATAGTTTGAAAGAAAGACTGATGTGCTTTCCCGAGGCTCTGAGAGATTCTGCATACAATAAAACCATCAATTTCCCAGTGTGAATGTTTTTCATTAACTTCAAGGAAATCTTAGATTCTCATCACTGTACTGTTCCTTCCCATGTGCTTATTTTTCTCTCATTTAGCATTATGATTTAACCTGATAACTGCAAAATTACTTTTCCAAGATTAAAATTCCAATAAAGCTTACTGTAGCAGTTGCGAAAGAATATTAGTACATATGTGGCATCATTGTATACAGTATTTATTACAGTAACATTTCACCCTATTGGACAATTTGAGGGCTTACAGATATGTATTCCCCCTTTTTGAATTATGCCTGAAATATGAAGCACACTTCAGTGTAAATACTTTCCCCCCTATTCATCACAGAAAAAAATAAAATAAAATGATGTTTTCCAGATCTAGTGGTGAAAATGAGCCCTTAAACCTGATATCTGACGCTTTGACACTCATCGCTGCACATGGCAGGCGAGCTCTTAACCTTGAGTCATTACACTCGTTCACCGTGTCAGATGAGTTCCAGGTGATTTGGTGCATGCATACAGGCCACAGAGTGAAATGGCTGAGGCACTAGAGATGAAGTGCATGCTCAAATCTCCAGCCAGTATCCCAGTGAGAGACAGGGCCAATTTCCTCCAAGAGCGCTTGTCTCCTCCGCCAAGTGTCATGTGTAAGGATGAGACAACTCCAGGACTGCCCGAGATGTCTGATGAGCCAGGATGTGAGAATGAGGAAACTAGCAAACATTACTCGGGCAGAAATGCACGATGTTCTCAAAACAACACCAAAAACAACCCCGCACATGCAACTCACAGTTCCAAAGGAGTCACCTCCATCCATCCAACAGTGTTTGTGTTCATGTGAGTTTTTGACAGAGTTTAAAGAGTCATTCAGATCTATTAGCAATAAATAAGACACGTCGATTATATTTAGCCATAGCACGAGGAAGAAAATGTGTTATACCCACAGTAGAGTAAGAGGATCAAGAAAGAGTCATCACAGCAATCACTGATAGCTGTATGCTCAAGGTTAAGGGACACTTTGAATTGATGGATAAGGTATCTCGAACATTTTTCTGTGAGGTTTACGCTAAAGTGGATCTGATTCTTGTCAGAATGAAGACATAACCTAGTGAATTATAATACTGATTCATCTTTTTTTCTTTTTTTACAGGCTGTGACCAAAGCTGAAAAATGCTGGTTTTCCAGAATGGTGCTTCTGTGAACTCACTTGGTGGATGTTTTACAAAAGGAATTTGTGAGCAAAATGTTAGTATAGATTATTATAATTATGCCAACACTTAGTTTTACAATTTCCTCTTCTACGTTTATCCATGGGTCACAATTGTGAGTTAAAAGGGTCAAAATTACAAGAAACAAGCTTGTTTGTTAGATTCCTCATGAAACTGAATCCTGCAAATATTTGCAGCTCCATCATTTTACTATCCCTTTACGGCAAAAACAGACAGCTGTGTAGCAGTGAGTCTAAAATAAGGCACTGTGATGGTGACTCCCTGAAGTGCAGCTGAAAATAAAATCAGCGGGAATTGAAACAGTAGATCAGAGTATTTTTTTATTTTTTTTTATAAACAATTGAGAGTAAGCAATTATGGATAAAAGTCCCTCTGATCTCATAATTCAGAAACACTAGCAAAAACTTA
Source organism: Aulonocara sp. 'chitande type north' Nkhata Bay (assembly GCF_057382095.1). Lineage (NCBI taxonomy): Eukaryota > Metazoa > Chordata > Actinopteri > Cichliformes > Cichlidae > Aulonocara > Aulonocara sp. 'chitande type north' Nkhata Bay. The sequence goes on from NC_141362.1 coordinate 17,386,902, forward strand.
ACTCTATACAAAGTAGTTCAATATTTAATTAGCTTTATCCATTTATACAGTTTCAGTGATGATTTTGCAAAGACAGCACCTTTGTTTCTGAACATAAAAAAATCACTTACTTAGTTAATAGCTAAGTATAAGCTGGTGGGTGAGTAAAATCACAACATGGAGCAGGTAATGCAATGCTTATGGAAGCTGTAAAATACAGAGAGAACTACAATTATCACCTTCTTTTTTCAAGTGTGTAGTTGGAGTCCACTGATAGAAGATGATTAATCCAGGGTTATTTACTGTCACAACAAATATATAATATTATTTATCATTTGTTAAGTCAGTGGTCTCACCCCTACCGCCACTATACACGTATACAGGTATGCATATAGCTGCTGTTATTCAAGAGCCAACATGAATTGATTCGGTTTCTATGAGTCCAGCTACTCCTGTGCCAAATCTATTTTTAATTTTTAAAATTGTAAACTAAACATTGTGTGGATGTAGTTGGGAAAATAAAAACACATGAAAGTTATCATGGTGGAATTTGGGAAACGCATGGGTAATTTGTGAAATTTAAAAACATTTTAAACAGACTAAAAAATTAACTGAGAAAAGTATTTGCACAATAACCAATGATGCTAATAGTTAGTTGTAGCCCCATTAACTGACTAACTAATAATAATCATAAATTTAATTATTATTATTAGTGACAAGCATTAGTAAATAAGTTTAAAAATAACTTATAACGAAAAGTTGTACAATAACAGTATCTATCTATACAGATATATACAAACAAACAGACAATGCTATTCCTGCTCTTTTTTATATCATCAGGACTCCTGTTATCACAGTGGATGGAGTCCTTACAGCAGTGCTTCTTAGCACTGTGAAGTTAATTGCTTTGACCTGGCCTCCCAGGTGCAAATCACTCCACGATTAGAAGGTGTCAGTGATCCCCTACCTCTTAGTGCACACACTGCACTTGTAGACCAACTCACACACCATTACAGTTCTTCTACACTCCACCTTTATTCTGTGTGAAATTCAATTACAAGTAAAACACACCAGTAGCTGAAGGTAAGCTAGAATATCACATGCAACCACTGCAAGGCACACTTCATTCTCTGCTGACAAGCAACATCATCCAGCAATAAAATTAAATGGACACCAATAAACTGTTTATTCAATCATCCATTTTTTTAAAAATATTTTAGCATATTCATTTCACACTTTTGTAATTTTGTGTAAAAAATGAAATAAAAAATTAGATCACCTAGTTGAGAACAGGCACCATGTATTAAGCATGAGTCCTATGGTGCATGTCAACTAAACAGTTTCATGTGATTTTAGGACTTTTGATGACTTTCCCAATGCCGCGTGCAGTGACACAAATCATTGTTTCGCTATCATACTTTGCCTGTATACATATATAAGATCATTCGTTTATATGTTTTCTTTTTTCTTTGGTTTTATCATTATTCCTTTGGGATATGATGCGGCAATGCTCGACAGACATCTCTTTGAAAGATCTGTCTGGACACTTTATATAAGGGGTCTCAGCAATTAGAGCAGAATGTTTTATTCCAATAATCCCAAGATCCTTTGATCTGCAATGCAGATCAGTGGCATGGATGAAAGATGGACTAAGCAGTGTCAAATTCTTCAAAGAGCAGCTTGTTTCTAATAGAAGCCTCAACATGTCCGTCTATGACATGGACGTAATAAGAGGACGAAACGTCACAGAAGAGAAGGCAACAGGACTGACAGAGCCCGAATGAGCAGGGAAGGTCCTTATAAATGTTCCATTAAGTTTCTGACACCTACAAGAAAACAGAGACATTGAGATCCGCTTCTCTTGAACACTGAAGAAGCCCTTCATGCCACTTAAATCACACGGGTTTCTCAGTATTAGAGACATAACAAATTCTTTATCATCTTTTCAAAAGAGCTGAGAACGTTGAAAAGAAAAGTATTTTGAGTAAAGAATCTGCCATCCTCTTATCACAGAGTATTTTAAGATGTATTTTAATGTATTCAAGTCATATTTTCAAGGCTGTATGTGGTACATGCTATTACATGCTACCCACTAAATCTTTATGGAAACACTTCAACAGTATGATAGAGTTGTGCAGTCCTGGATGTTTTATCACAGATCGGTCTGTCAGTACAGACAAATGCTGTATCGTCTGGCATTCCTGGCATTTTTTCTGGAATGAAAGGAGCTGAAAAATGAATGACCCTTACTGGCAATTATTTCCAATTACAAAAAGAAAAAAGAAAGGCAGGTAGAATTTTAGCGAGGTCAGCATGACAGCATCAGGAAACTATTGTTTTTTTCCTCTCATAAATCTAATCTATTCAGCTTGGTTTAACTTCATATTTTTCTCTAGTAATTTCTGCATGGATCTATTGTCCAGCAGGGGGTCCACCCAGAGTTTGAGCAACATTGCGTTAGCAGAACAGCAGTAAGCATCATAGCTGCTGTTTTTAAAGACATCTCTTCTTCACACAACACTCCTATTGTCTTAAGCCCCTTCAGTGTTCCGATCATTAATAATCATCAAACCAACTTTTTTTTGATCGTCTTCCCCTTGCAAACAGTAGGCTTGATCAGAAGGTGAACTAGGCCTTACAACCAGAGCTGTGTGCCATAGATAACATTTCTCTTTGCTAAAACATATTGTTGGACCAGGTGACCAGAATCCTCCCTGTAATAGGTCTAGGCTGCTGGGGGCTTCCCAAGATACACTGAGTGTTCTTCACTCACCTTTTTCACTCATTTAATTATTGTTAATCTCTGGCTCTTTTCCAACTTGTATCTTTATCTTGTCTCCCTCCCCTCACCCTAACCTGCTACAACAGAGGTTTCTTCTTGTAAACTGGAGTTTTTCCTTCCCGCTGTCGCTAAAGTGCTTGCTTATAGGGGGTCATGTGATTGTTGGGGTTTCTCCGTTTTCTCTGTATTATTGTAGGGCTTTTAGCTTACAACATATACCCACACTCTATTACATTATTCAGGAGTAGATCTATTCTACCAGGAGTAGAATAGTTGATCTACTTTAGTAAAGCAAATTTATAATTAAATCAGATTATCTGGATAGAAATTTCATGTTGTGATTCTTGTGTACTGGATTTTTATTCAGTGACAGCAGCTTAAATATAAGTACCCCAAAGAGATACAGTGCAACATAAAACTGCTCTAAATACTATCGTAAAATCTTACAGCTCCCACTTAAAAATAATTGGCTGTTCCAAAGACTTGAGGTCTTGTAAATGGAGAAATTTAGGAATAAACAGCAGAGAAATGCAGAAGATTTCTCAATTAAAACTGTACTTTTAGTTGCTGTAATTTGGATTAAAAAGAGGAACCAAGTCAAAAGATCGGAGGAGGCCGCGGTCAACTTCTGTTTAACTTCTTCACCATGCTGATTTTACTACATGGCTAAAGACCCCTGCACTGTTGCAAGCGTCTTTACCCCTTCATGCACTGGAGGAGAAAATTATATTCATCTGAAAGTTGCGCAGTATTTAAATACTGTGGGAATAAAGCAATGTTTTCTTGCTATGAAAATATTTGAAGTGTGAACAATTCTACTGTGCCAGAAGCATTTTTCGTGAGTTCATACGGTATACAAACTACTAAAAATTAACATCTGCAGCTAAAATTCTTAAAGTATGTATATCTATTATTTGCTTCACCAATAGCTCATAAGATACCTGAAATTATCTGCAGATAACTTGATTTCAGTGATCTCCTTTGTCAAAGACTAAATGACTGAGATTACCACGATACGGATATTTTGCTGGAGCAGCCCTGTTTGTTTACCGTCAGATAAGATCACATTTTATTAGAAGCTATGGCATGAAGTGCAGAGCAAAATCAAATTATTTTCAACAATGGGCTACAGAGATAAATATCCTGCATCCAGCAGCTCTTTGCATGACATTAATTCTTTGGCAAAGATTAGCATTGTGTGTACAGGAAAGTAAAGTCGAGTCGTTTGTCTTCGGCTCGGTCCCTTCACTTGGAATTAATTGTTCTCCATATGTGGAAGAAAGAGAAAGGATCTTACTCTATCCAGACTTCGTTTGTTATAATTACTGTGTCTACAAAAAACAAAAGAACATATTCTGATGTGTGGGATAATTTGACCCATTCATCAGCTCCTGTTGTAATCAAACTGCTTGCCAGTTCTTCTAACAGCAGTGGGACCAGAGCCATAGACAGTGATACTGAGGCACCTTTGTTGCTTTCATCAACATTTTTGGATGTAGTTTGATACCAGTAATTATTGTCTAAAAGCACCATACCAAGTCACAATCAGACTCCAGGAGTGAAGTAATGAGTGCCGACATGAACGTTCCTGGTTTCCCATTTCATCTTTTTAGTATAATTATATATAATTTGTATGTTCCAATAAAATATTTCCTTCAAATGTAGAGAAATTCATATTCACACAGGAATAATTAGAAACATTTTAATCTAACCACTTAAAGCAATTCCATGTAATTTCAAGATGCTGTTTTTGTGCTATGTTCCACCATGGTCCTGGTCTTTAGACCAAGGCTTCTGAGGTGCTGGACATTCAATTATTAATTATTAATACATATTTTCTGTTTGGTTTATTGTTTACATTTTGATCTTCTCTAGTTCTGAGTTTCAGCTTTGATTTTTTTTAACTGTGTGTTTTTATTTGCTCTCTCACTATTCTCATCCTCCTGGGTCTGAATTTCCCTATTATTGTTTCTACTTCCTGTTTTACTTTAGTAATTATTTGGTAATCACTTGAAACCTTCGTTTTTTTCTCGCTTCCATCTCTTTGCTTATCTTCACCTGTACCTTATTCTCCTGTGTTCAATTCCCTGATTACCCTCATGTATAAATAGTGCTGCCTTTAGTTTGTTTTTGACCATCTGTGCATTGGCCTGCAAAAATGGCTCTCATTTTCTTCACGCAGTCTGCTTCTGTGTGTTTTTGTTTGTGTCCACTTCTTCTACACTCTAGTTTCTTGATAGATCAGCACATATACTTTAGAAACTAGACATACCCCATCCCCCCCCCCCCCCCCCGAATAGTCGAAAAACAGATGATGTGGGTGTAATCTTTAAACCTACAGTATTTTGAATGACCAGCAGGGAGTTTCGTCACTCTGGTTGGAAATCTTTGGGGAAAAAAGGTTCTTGTCTCACTTGCTTTGTAACCTCCATTAACAGCTTCCCATGGAGCTTATGGTCTCAGTCACTAGATTAGAGGGTTACTGACTACAACATGATGTTCACTTTAAATATTAAGGTCCACACACATACAAGCCAAAATGGAGTATATACAAAATATACTTTACCATGTAATTGACAAGTCACTGGCATATGATGTTGCAGTATCCTTTGTTCCTCTCATCTGGTTTAAAAATCAAAAATTAAATTTTTTATATAATCACACGAGAATATTCAAAATTGGACAAAAGCATAAAACAACATTTCCTAAAATGCCATGCCTCTACTTTAAATGTTAAAGACAAGAAAAGCACATTTACACAAGGAACAAAAGGAATAGCTGAAACTCAACTCTGAATCATAGAGAGAAAATCTGGCAAGAGAAAAACTGTTAGAAAAGATGTATATACACTGGGCTGAGGAATTAGCTGAACAAGGGCAATGTATAAAATTGACGGGGAAAACAAATGGACAGAAGTAGTTCCATGAAAACCACAGACTAGATAAATAAAACTAATTAAACTAGTTTACTAAATAAAACTTTATTTTCAGAAGTCAAACTAGATGACACAGGGATATAATGCAAGTGTGAGTCTTATATTATAAAGTTCGTTTTGATTTGAATGTTAAAATTACGCCCCCAAAAGATTAGTACATACAGTAACATGTCTGACTTTGTGCTGTTATAGTTTCATGGGTTGTAATTTTATTCAAGTGCTGAGTCATATTCCTTTGTGCTGTTACTAGGCTGAATGAAAGCTTTGTCCAAGCAAGAGATCAAAGGCTTTTACCTTCCTGAGCCGTTTCCTGCTTCTGCAGTTAATCTCTTCAGTGAGAGGAAGATGGAATATTATCCAAAGCAGCAGTATAAGAACATGAGAACAAGGTAGGAACACTTTAATAGGCATTGCTACTGAATTTGTACTATAATAATCAACTCAGGGTTACAATTTTATGTCAGTTATTATTTGTCTAATACTGTAATGTTATTAGTGTACCTGAAAACTCCACATTACCCACTTCACCACCGTTTATTTGGAACAAATCTGTCATAATAAATCCACCCCCGAAAGCTGGTGGAGTCCATTTATTCCATTCTCTCTGTATGATCAGACATTTCCTTGGGTGAGAGACTTGGAGAGAAGCCAGCATATCCATCCCACTCTAATCCACTGATGGGCTGAGAAGCTAGTGACCCATCACATGCTGTACATCATTCACTGCTGACTGCAGGGTGCTCATGTTTAAGTTATGAACAACAGCAGACTGGGAATCTTAATTCTTAAACTGTAACTCTAGTGGGATTAAACTGACAAGACTATTGCAGAGATTCCCAAAAACAGAACAGTTTGAAATGACATAAGAAACGTCTTTCCCTTCCTGCTGAGGAACCTCAGGCAAATTCAGCAGAGTTAAAGATACAGCCTGTGGGTGTGTACATGATTTCATATTAACAAACCGGTTACAGTATATGTTTTGGTTGTCCTTTTCTTTCTTCTTTTCTAGCTACATTCATGAGAAGTCACACAAGGGGAAAATTTAGGATGTGATAGCGACACATCTGGGTCTAACATGGGCTACTTCGGACACTAACAACAGCATTGTTATGGCACTTTGATTGCTGGAACTGGTGAGCTTACATGGGTCATGGAAGATGAAGTGTGGGCCAGATGTAGCTCAGAAGTTATAAGCAAGACTTGATACACATCACGAGTGATTTCTGGGCTACATTTGGTAAACCTGGCATCAGTCACTCTTTGTAAGTCAGTGCCTTCAGTTAGGAAAACAACATAATACTTCAAAGACAATTAATGAACACAAAAAAGATTATCTCTGGATCTGAATCAGTTTCACTTCCTGCTAATTTGCATCCTATAGCATGGTTAGTAAACCCACCATGCTCTTAATAGAAGTCATTGTACATTTAATCAAAAAGAGGTTGTTAAAACCTTTTGTAATGACTTCAATACTAAACAGAGCTAGTTGAGTACCACCTCGTTTAAACTTAACTGCACAATTGATTCTTACCATTATTGTCCATTATGGAATCCTTGGATTGTAAATACATAGAGTGCACAGTATAATGGATTATGGCAATTGTTTCTTCTGGGTTTTTTTTCTCAGCTATGCACAGAAGACATCTACACGATTAATTATCTGGAGATTACAATATAATGTTGCTGTATTTCAATAGTTGAATTGTCTGTCATTTTTCATTGAAGTTGAATTCACAGTGCAGAGCACAGAATACATGTGCATGCATAATTCATTTTGGTGAGTGTATGAGACTTCAACATATGGTATAAGGTGAAGAGATCAATCCAATTTAAATTAAAAATCACACAGAATTATCTGTGCTTTTATCACCAAAAAAAAGAAAAAGAGATTACAATATAATAATAAAGTAAAAAGTTGGCTTTTATCTAACTAAATTAATTAAAGTAGTTAGAAGCACATTGTACAAATATAATAAAGCTTTCTTACGATCCTCTTTGTCCTGATGGTAAGGCTAACAGGATCATTCTTCTTGTTAATACCACACAGTAAGTATAATTGCTGTACTCTGTAAGTTTTAATAGGTTCCTTGCACTTAACAGTTAGTGATAGCATCCAAAGATGCTAAATCAGCAAGCAGCTCTCGTATGTCCATTGGTAATTATTTCTATCAGCCTTGAAGCGCAGCTGGTGTGAGTTTAAGCACTCCAAAAGGTATTGGTGTACAGAACCTTTCTCATTTGCCATACTACCCCTGGGCTTCCCTTCTAACTTGCCTATAGAAAGCCTTTAGGGCACCTTTCCTGTGCTGGTTGCAATTATTAAGTGCAGGGTTCACATTTTCATATTACTAAACAGCACTTATCTTGTTATAATTTCATTCAAAGGTGCTAGCATGTATTAGGAGACAACTTGCAAATGTTTTATGCAAGTTCCAAAAGTTTCCTCATAGAGTTATAAACAGAGATTAAAAAACAAAATAGTGTGCAAAACAACACAACATTTGCTTTTGTGTGCGTTTATGTGTACAAAATATATACATGAACACATCAATCCGTTTTCTTCCACTTTTCTGGGGACGAGTTCCATGGGCAGTAATCATGGAACCCTAATCAGGAGCTCTGATCTCCCTCTCCCCTGCCACTTTCTTCACCTTATCCCAGGAAACAGGTATTCCCAGACCAGATGGGAGATACTATCTCTTCAGCATGTCCTGGGATCTACCCCGGGACCTTCTCCCCATAGAATATACCCAGAACACACAGAAAGCATCCTTATCAAATGCATGAACCACATCAACTGGCTTCTTTCAATGTGGAGGAGTAGCGGCTTTAGTCTGAACCTCTCTTGAACGACTGAATTTCTCAGTCTCTCTCTATGGGAGAGGCCAGCAAACTTGCAGAGAATGTTCAGTTCTGTTGCTTGTATCTGCCATCTCGTTCTTTTGTTCAATACCCAAAGTTTGTGATGTCAGCTTCACTTTTATGCTGAGCTATCTCTTCATTAGGAATAAACCAGTCATATCTCTGTGGATTATTATTATTATTAACCTTTATTTTACCAGGAAAAGTCCCAATGAGATTAAAAACCTCTTTTTCAAGGGAGTCCTGGCCAAGAGGCGACAACATGTTAAAATTAATGGATGTGGCCTAATAAATGAAAACATTTAAATCTGAAACTATTTTTAAGAAAATTAAAAAATATATTTTTTAAGTGTCTATTTATCAATCTAGTGAGGATATGGCAAGCAAGCTGTATAAACACTCCAGGGTAACTGCTGAAGGAGCAAGAGGTAAGCTGATCGGGGAAACACAGAACAGATGAGGTGGGACTGGGAGACAGGAGCCTAGATATGAAAAGAAAGACTGAAGACCTTTTCAAGGGTGAAGAGGTAATACACAGAAAAACAAACATGGCTCTGAGTAGAAGCCTGGCAGATCTGGATTGTGGATTGGGAACCTCTACACTGATCTCTCACTTTCCATGTTGTAAGTGAAGTGAAAGAAAATTGTTAGCCTGGGGCTAAGGGAACTCTAAGAGTGTGGCTAGAATTACTGTGGTGAGCTTAGCAGAGATAGTGCCCCTCATTCATTTTCTATGAGTAGTGATAAAACCCCCATGAGGTGCACAGAATGAGTACAAGCCTACAGCTAAAATAAATCTGTTAGCCCCCAGTCAATGGAGCTCTTCAGTCACTCAGCATTTGGCAAACTAAACACACATGCTGAGACCATTATGTTGAAACCATACTGAAGCGTAATGGGGTCAAATAAGGTTCTTAGCTGATGACCCGCAGGGTGTTAGAATGGTGTTTAAACAAATGCTAAACAAGCACATTTTCAGGAACCAGTTAAGTCCATAAGTATTTGGACAATGACTCCAATTTTGTGTAATATATGTGTAAATATAAATATAATACACATGTAAATCCAACAATAAAGATGTGATTACATTTCTGCTTTAATTCAAGAAGTCTATACAAAAGTAAGAGGTTATTAACTGTAATTCCTAAACAGCTACTGCAATACTTTTTGTCAAACCCCTTGAAGTGAAGCTGAAAGTGTGTACTTCAGTCACACATACATTGTGTTGGTGTACAGAGACAAAAAGATAAAAAAATTTCATATTAAGTTTATCACGGTATGTCTGAGAATGTCTGCAGAATTCTACAAAACCTGATAACTGTGTGTAAGCAATCCACAATTTACAAAACTAAAGGCTGAATGCTTTGAATGTATATGAAAAATGGACTAAACTGAACATTTTTTCTGTCATTACGAACGTAGACGACAACTAACCTATTGTCAGTCTAGCCTAAGCCCACCCTAAAGCATAACCTACTTTACTGTCGTTTTTTTTTTTTTACTCTAATTGGGATCCTAACTTAATGTAGCCCTCTAACGCAGAGTGCTGCCCTCAGGCAATGGAAAGATTTGAGCTCCACGTCCAGTTTTTTTAAATGATTGCAAGCGGACAAAATACTCAAAGTATCAAAGAAGAGTCCAAGGAGTTGTTATCAACAATCTTTGAAAGTGGAGGCTGCTTTTCTTTTCAGTGGAGCATCTAATCCTTCTTTATGACAATTTCAAGCAAGTGACTGACAGCAACCAATCACAAACCAGTTGGGGAATAAATATTTTTTTTCTTCATGACTGGTTGTTGCTAGATGGTCACCTGTGTGACTGGGGCCTTACATTTACTCTGTTAGCACATAGCTTTATTGGGCTGTCAAATTAAGAGATGGCAACTCTGTTGCCTTTTATTTTTTCAATTACAAAGATTTTACTATATAACCACATTACAATGGTAAAAATAAATTAAAAAAAAAAAAAATGAAGAATAAAGCAAAATAAGAAGTACAATTAAGTGATATGTCTGTACATTTGGAAGACTGGAACAAAGGAGGTGACAAAGAGACATTTGTATTCAACAGTTGTTTCAGGAGGAACACAAACAATTTAAGGCTGGCAAACAATGTCTAATGCAGGATGCAGCAGATCCATTATTGTTATTTTATGGAGTTCACCAACAAGTGCATTTGTTTAAATTAATTTTGAATTGGCAATGATTGTAACCTACGTGTTTTACTGTTATAGCTGAGGCTTTGGGGCACAGTTTAACATAAAGCAACTTGAGGGCAACATTAAGTTAACACGTCGCTTTCTGACTTTGCTTAGACACACAGAGGGCAAAACACAGACCTTACTTTGGCATTCATGAGGCTGCTGCCTTGAATGATTGATACACCAGAAATATAAACGCATCTTCCTCAGGTGTATTAGTACTCCATCAGAACAAACAAGCTTCAACTTGTTTATATGCTGCCATGGTTCAGATTGGTCTTTGGTTATCCATGACTCATGATAATAAGGAGATGAAGTTTAAATCTTTCTTGCAAAGAATGCTGTCACATTAATGCAACTCATTATATCGCTAAAAAAACAAACAGCTAACCATTTATAAATTCTCAAGTTACTACATTTAAATCCATAGTTTAAATCAATGTAATTTCAGTTTTATCTACGGCTATGTATTTATTTATTGTCCTTAATTTTTATTGTTAAAAAAAAACAATGTTAATGATTCTATTTTAACCAAAATAACATATGAAAACTATAATATGACATTCGCAGAAAAGTATGCTAGAATAGTGGCTTTTGGTGTTCAGAGTGACCCACACTGTTGTAAAGACTTTCAGGCCCCCAAAGGTATAGCAAGTGAATGTCAAAGTAATTGCAGATCTAAGCTTTCCATGCATTTAAATTCTCTATTTCCAGAAAAGGACAAGGACACGAAGCTGCAAAACAGAAACCTTGAAGATGAATAACAGCCTTGCTGTTTTTTTCCGCCTCATTTCCATTACAAAGCTCAAGTCACTTTGTTATCACAGTTGAAAAATTGCACGACTTTTAGCAAACAAGTAGGAGTCTATTTTTCTTGTGTTAACAAATGTCCAGAGTTTGAGCAGAAAAGGCTAAACAGAATGACACGAACATCTGAGCTGCTTATAACAAGACTGACTGTGTGTTGGCCTGATTCAAAACTTAACAACATGACATAAATGTAGGAAAACAAAGTTCCTTAACCTTGACAAATATTGTCTTAACTTCTTCAAAGACAACTTTATGTGCAGCTGCAACCAAAAAGGAAAAGCCACTTTTGACTTTTCTGGGTACTCACTTGGATCTCTTGCACAAACTCCCCCAAAAAACAAAAAACACTGAATGAGATTTCCAGCCACTGAAAGAGTGACACTGTAAAGTTTTAGAATGCTGCATGCTTTTATTACTGAGCATAAACCCCCAATATGCCCTGTGGGAAATGCACAGAGGTGTTAGACAGGAAGGAACATGTTGATCTTGAGAAATATGAAGACACTGCGAACATCTTTATAAAAAAAAATCTACTGCAACACTTGGGAACATGTTCTGTCCTCGGTGCTACTAAAATTGAAAGTATCTACGGGCTATTCAGAGTTCAAGAGTAAGACAGTGTATGGATAATTCTTATGAAAAAAAAAAGCTTGGAGCTAATATTGACACTCCTAAATGAGCAGCGAATCAGTACCCAGTTATTTATCTTGCCGAAGGTCAAATGAATCTATGTGAAGGTCACACCATGACAGTTTCAAAGTTTCAAAAGAAAAAAAAAAGTTTCCTTATTTTTAGTCTCTTTGCTTATGTCACGGTTCGGCTGTGTGGCAGGCAGGAGGTTGGACTCACAGGATGTAGGACTCACAACATGGGAGGTTAACTGAAAATGGCAGCTTTATTGCTGGGAAATCCACCATAACATAAACTCACAAAAAACAAACAAAAACCTTGAGCATAGGAACTAGGGACTGAAACACTGGAAAACTAAGCGGGATCACAAGAAAATAAACCTGGAACTGAGAAGCTAGGAATCTAAACAGGAGCACAAAGAGGACCACACAGCAGTGAGGGTGTACAACACAACAAAGGGCAAATGAAAACATGGCTTAAATACACAAGGCAGGAACAAGGGAATGGGAAACAGGAGGGAAACACAGCTGGGCCTAATCAGACTTAATGACAGAAGGGGAAGCAAAACTAGATACACTGCGCCCAGGACAAGGACTATCAAAATATCAGAATCAGAATCAGAATCAGAATACTTTATTCATCCCGAGGGAAATTAGGGGTTACAGCAGGCAGCACGCTAATGGCGCATGCGCACTCACAAAGGAACCTTCTGACCAACTTTACACAAACATCACATTGGGCAGACATGTCAGAAGGTAGGCTGATAGGAAAAAAACAACGAAAATACACTACATGAGGTAAGAGGAGGAGAAAAAAAAACTCCACTCAGACTGAGCTCCTAGTGGGAGAACAGTTTGATAAAAGAAAAAACACCTCAGCACAAAAGCACATGACTATCAATACACCATAGAAACACGAGACAAGCAACAGGGGCGGGTAAAGGGTAAGAGAGAGCCGGCGTAGACAGCGCATCCGGTCCTGCAGCATCTGTGCTGGTCCAGTTGACTGCTATCATCCCCGGTAGGGCACAAGCATCGAAGGCGTTGGAAAGGGAGGGGGATGAGTGAGTGCTTATCAGTGTAAGTGTGTGTGTGTGCGTGTCCATAGTTTAGCTGAGACAGTGTCCTTCGGCCTATCAGGCTAAGTAAACAGTCCTCCAGCCAATCCAGGTGTCCTTCATGGGGCGGGAAGAAAAGTCATCACACAGTCGTTATCAGGGAGTTGTTTTGGTGGGCTCCAGCCTTGGGCCTGCAGCTGGGGCCGTGGTGTCCAAATGTTGAATATTGTTGATTTCTCCTTTGTGAGCAGCTCGAATTCTAGCACTCCGAGGCTGGTCTCTCGATCTCCCGTTGAAGAGCTGCGAGCCTCCCCATGATGGTATCAAACTTCTGTTCCGTGGTGTTGTCAGTCTTTTGATTCTGAGACCTCACAACTGCAGTGATCCGTTCCGCGATGTTTTCCAACTGTCGCTCAAGGGTCTCATTTTGAGCAGGCCTTTCTCTGATGTTTCCCCTCATACGCTCAATGGTGTTGTTTTGAGCCTTCACAGCAGCTGTAAGCGTCTCCAAGGTGTTGACCATATTACGTTCGTTGTGAGAGGTCGCACCTCGTCCCGTCGCTTCGAATCCAGCGGGCAGCCTTGTGGGGGTTTGAACAGCCGGTTCCGCTTTCTTATTTCTCTGATAAACCAGGGCTAAGCCAACGCCGATCAGCATGAACCCTGTTATCATGGTTCCGAATAGGTAGATATCTTCAGCGTCCTCGATCGACAGTCCCGCCAGGCACACGGTCCTCCAGTTCTGCCACCCGTCCATCGTGTAACCGGCAGGGAAAGTCCCTCCAGGGCACTCAGGCTCTCCCGAGCCCCGACTTCTCGTTGAGAAAAGGGTGTCAATAGCACTCAGAGACCAGTTGATCAAATCCATAATTCTCTTTTAGGTTTAGAGAACGACAGTGAGAGACTGTTCCAGGGAAAGTAAATTCACACAAGACAAGACAAGGACATAGAGGCGAAGCAGGGAAGATAAGGGTGAGGAGGAGAGGAGAAAGTGCGACCGCCTTCGCTGAGAGCTCAAGAAGAAGGGAAAAACAGGAAACGAGACATTCACAAAGATGTGGACTTAACACAGAGACACGACTGACTGGGGAGACAGAGGGAACATGGAGACAAGATGAGAAACATGGAATAAGGGGAAGTCAAAGAAACGGGAACCTAAAGCCTAAGAACAAAGAATATAACATAAATATAATAATGAGAATCAAAACCATGAATAACAATAATGAAAGAAGATAAATTAATCCACAACAACATAACAGTTTAGCAAAGAAACATCGTTGTTTCACATGAGCTGGCATTCATCAGTTTGTCTATGTGGCTAAATCTATTAAAGTTATTTAATATTTCTTACTAAATAAAACATTTTAATGGCTGGAAAGATTGGAGAAGTGAATTAGTAATAATTATGTTTAATAAGAACCATCACTCCTGGTATTAAAAGGTAAAAAATGAATAGCTTTACTGGCTATATCACAGAATATATCTAATTTTGTGAAAGGTGGATAGAGTACTAGTGAATGATTTTGTGGAGTGGTCTGTTAAAAAATATCTTTTGAATGTGATCTCTGAATGAGATCAGAAAGCTGATCAACTTCAGTACATGAAGTGTCTATCCTCAGCCAGGATGCTGATGGAGAAGTACAAATACCTGGTCGTCCACATCAACAATAGAGTGAACTGGAAGGCCAACACAGGCTTTACATAAGGGGTGGATGAACAGGCTTTATTTCTTGAGGATGTTGAGATCCTTCAGCTTGTGCAGCAAAATGTTGGAGATTTTCTCTGTCTGTTGTAACGGGGGTAGTTTGAAGTGTGCTGGATGAGCAGCATCAGAACTGGTTACATCTAAAGATGGAATAAACTGATTAGAAAGGCTGGCTCTGTGTTTGCACTTTGGGTGCAAACTGGACACATTTGAAGCGGTTGTGGCAAAAAGATTACCAAAGAGACTGTTATCTGACATGGATAATCCTGACCACCCTCCTTACTGGACAAGCAGTAGAGCTCCTTCACTAACAGACTGATTCAGCTCAACTCCCACAAGGACAGAAGAAATCTTTTGCACCTCATGTAGTATCGCTCTACAATCCAACACATTGTATATTAGGGTATTTAGCATAGTGAAAAGCAGAATGGGAGCCAGAGCCTTGAACTTTCAGGCCCTTTCAGCCCCTTGGATGCAGGAGATAAGATAAGCCTTGAAACTTTTCTTTTCGATAAGGTGACTCTGAATCATTCTTTTGTTATCTTGCAATAGGCCTAGGCTGCTGGGAGCTTGCTATGATGCACTGACTTCTTCACATACTGTTTTCACCCTGTGTATGTATTATTTATCTCTGGCTCTTCTCTTCCACATTGTGTCTTTTGTCCTGTCTCTTTACCCTTACCCCCAGCTGGTCATGGCAGTTTCTTCCTGTTGAAGGGGAGTTTTTGCTTCCCGCTGTTGCAAAGTGCTTGATCAGGGGGTCATCTGAATGTTATGGTTTTCCTTTACCCTACAATATAAAGTGCCTTGAAGTTGTGTTGTGATTTGGGTAATGTATAAATAAAATTTATTTGAACTGTCTCACAGAGAATCATCTGTTTTCTCATTTTAACATTTTTGTTTCAATGTAGTTTTTTTTTTTTTTTACTTTACTTTGAATTTATTTTTTCATGAAATTCACTGTTGTAACCAGAGTCTCCCAAATCTGTGTTTAACAAAGGGGAGACTCTGGTTGCTTATCTTATCCTGGGAGCTGCAGACATGTATGAGAATGACTTGCAAAAGTTGAAAAAAAAAGGAGAAACTGAATTTCTAGGAAGAACGAGAAATAACTAGATGATTAAAGTGTTTTTTTTTTCTTGGCTGTGTTAGCAGCCTGGATCAAGGCACCTTACTGCACAGGATTATCTGTGCTTGAGCTTGAACCAGGGGCCTCATAAGATGTGAGCGTCTATTTTGTTTTGTTTATATGAATCATGAGGCCCCTGCTAGAAAAGAGGACTGACCGCAACAGGCATATATAATGATTTGTTGCACCTTTGCTGGAGGGATGCCAATAACCATGCAACTAACATTACAGCATTTCATATACCTTCATTTATATGTGGCTTTGCCTGCCACAAATTGATTTTCTATTTTTGGAGCTGCACATCCCCCCTCACTCTCTCTGATATACTCTCAGACAGATGCCGACACACCTGCAACACGACTTTTTTTTCCCCCAGTGCACACTAACCTCCTTTTCTGAGATCTCTCTGAGCTTTTAACCTGCAGTAGCATCACAGTGCCTATACTTAAACACTTAGAAATCAATTGTGTGTCTACATAAACTGGACCCTACAGCATTGTTGAGGCAACCCTTGCTTGCGGACATGGACTCTCCAACCATTTTTGGCCACAGCACCTCTTCATAGATCATTTTAAAAATGCCGCTTGGGCTCATTCTCGGTCACATAAGCCAAAACATTCAGGCTTATGTTCAAAATACAAAGAAAAAAAATCCATCCATCCTTTTTCTTCCATTTATTTTGAGAAATAGCAGGAAATGGATGGAAATTGGCCTGCAGCCTATCCCAGCTGTCATAGGGCGAGAGCGGGGCATTCCCTGGACAGGTCGCTAGTCTGTAACAGGGCTAACATAGAGACACAGATAGTCATTCACATTTACATCTATAGTCATTTTAAAATCTCCAGTTAAACTAAGCCCACTAACTGCATATCTTTGAACTGTGAGAAGCTGGAGTACACGGTGAGAGGATCCAAATTCCTAACAGAAAGGTGCCGGCCAGATGGTGGATTCAAACCCAGATTTCGTTTTGCTTGATGTGCTGACAGGTGGTTTTTGTTTTCAAAATGATACACATCTGCATTACACAACGGGAAAAGCATCTTCATTATGTTGTTTCAGCTCATTAAGGGATTTATCTGATATATTGTTTTGTGTGTAGCTGCTGTGATGCTGGAAAACTTCAGAGCCATATAAGAGGATGTTAGAGTAACACAAGTCAGTAACAGTAAGTAAGTTACTGTTAAGTAACACAACACAGTCACTTTTCTCTTATCAAATTGTTGATAGGAGAAACCTCCTTGTCCTGAATTGAATGTCACTTTATCTTCTGTTGTATGTGGACTAATATGAGGAGTATGTAGGTATTAACTCTGACATATCGTTACGTATAAAGATTAATTCAATTTTATTTATATAGAGCCAGTTTAAAACAACAGCCATCTTAAGACACTTCTAAGGTAAAAAAAAAAAAAAAAAAAAAGCAACAATCAGACAATCCCTCAAAATGAGCAGTTGGCAAACAGGAACAGGAAGACAGCTCCAACAGGATCAGGCTGAGGGAGGGGCATCCATCTGTTGGGACTAGTTGGGACAGTGAGTTGAAAGAGAAGAAAAACGAGAGCGCACCAGATGAAGAGCAGAAAATAAGCTTAATGACATGCAATAGTGGCCAGTAAGTGCAACAGCAGTGAAAAGACAAAGGGAGACGCAGAAGAATGCTCAGCACATCATAAGACTAAGCAACATAACTAAGGTGGCTTTTGGTCACCTGATCAACCGCAAACTATAAACTTTACCAAACTTGACATTTTTAAGACAGATGTGTTCCCAAATGTGAGCTAGCTTCACAGGAGAGGTGCAGCGTGAAACCAAAGTACTCCTCTGGGATTATATGATGTCTTTGGTCTTTGTCTTTTTACAAGATTTGATCATTCAGGACTCAGAAGGATGTT
Organism: Aulonocara sp. 'chitande type north' Nkhata Bay; assembly: GCF_057382095.1. NCBI lineage: Eukaryota > Metazoa > Chordata > Actinopteri > Cichliformes > Cichlidae > Aulonocara > Aulonocara sp. 'chitande type north' Nkhata Bay. Next base: position 17,404,882 of record NC_141362.1, read on the forward strand.
GAAATTATTTCAAGATTGAACAAGTAGCCCATTAAAAGAAGCTAATATAAAATATGATCTGAGCAGCATTTTGGATCAGGTTTCAGAACAACCTGATAACAAAATTTAACATCGTACAGTGTACAAGTAACAAATATGTGAACTAGTTTTTTCAGCATGCAGTATACTGTAATGTGATTAACTAATCAAAATGTCATACTCTCAGTTCAGTTCACCACCATGCTGTGATGGTGCTAAAATAGTAATCAGTATTTCTATGTTGACACTGATGAGCTTAAACAATGACATTATTGTCATGAACCGTGCGTCTCTGTGCTAATTCATTTATTTATTCCATATATGTGTGTAAGTTTTCCAACCTACTCTCTTGTTTCTCCTGGTGTAAAGAAAGAAAAGACAGTTAAAGGAAGTCGCATAAAAGTGATTTGACTTTGGAACAGCCAGAAGGGCCTCACCTGTGGATCTAAAGTTGAAAGCTGGCTCATCTGGGGTGAATAATTCTGATCTGTAGCTTGCCATCAGAACCAGACATGCTTTAAAAGTGCTCAGTTAATTCTTAAAACGCTATTAAGGTTTAACTGATCCAAACTGAGCCACGAACTACTAAATTCTTAACCACCTGGAAATGCAAGAGTGGTCGAGCCTGTAGAAAGTTAATGCATGAATGATTTATTTCACAATATGATAGCACTGGTTTAATTCAAGAGATGGTTTTCAGTGTTCATAACCCAGTTATAACTCAAAGCCAAAACTACTTAGTAGTTTAATTGTCATGCTAACACACTGAAGCCCGGAAACAGCAAAGAATTAATTTAAGTAAGAGCCATAAAATTATAGTCTATATACTCTTTTCTACAGCATATATTACTATTAACTGTGAACAAGCTGTTGGTGGTATATGAAAGCTGAGATTAATCATCTTATGTAATTTTATATTCACTGCGGGTGGAGATGGTTAATTACTTTCTGTGTAGTATTTAATTTGTGTTTCAGTTAAGAGCTGTTGCTGACAGGTGATGTAAAAAGCAAAAGATAGATCTGATAGATCGGACAGCTAATGATTATAATGATGTGCATGACTCCCTGCTGTTCATGGGCTTCAAATAAATGCACCTGACAGGAAGGTGGAGAGACTATTTCTCACACCAAAAGAAACTGCATTTCTCTTTTGGCAAGTTTTACCAGCAATTTATAAGGTAACCAATACACCAGACCTTGTTTCATCTGATGTGAGCATAGAAGAGAATTCATGTTAACATAATTTACATCCAAAACCAACACAAGATATGAATCCCCAATATACTGCTTAGAAAAATGGATCAAAAAAATTACTTGTGGTTGTGGTTACTAAAAACCTTAATTAATGACCTCTAAAGGGAGTTGAAAAATAGCTTTGTGTAGCTGCTATTTCTGGTCCTTTAAGTGGGACCACAGGTGCCTTTCAACTGAATATTCAAAGAATGTTAATTTCCTGAGAACTAATGACCAAGAACTTTCCCAAGGCCCAAAGTTCCTCCAGTGATTTGCATTTACAGAGCATGGGATTGACCCAATGAGTATACTGAATAATCAGAAATACAGTGTATTCCCATTTTCTTTGAATTTTGTCCCCTACAAAAATGGACAACAAAGACTGAACTCGTCATTCTGAGGCTCAAAGTAAAAATATCTTTGTAGATCAGCAGCATTTTGTGGCATTTAGCACCCAGGAGCAACTTTTGAGGGGTCTGTGATGTACCTGCCAGAAGAGTTTCAGGCTTTGATATTGAAAGTTCAGTATCGGGCCTTTGGGTATCTTAAAGGCCACTTAACAAATATAAGTGCAATGTTAATTTTCCATTAACTTTTTTTTTTTTTTGGACAACTGTTGTAGTGAGGTGTTAATAACTATATAACAACCCACTATTGACAATTTGCATTCCACAATAAAAAAGTCATTGTTGCTTCGGCAGCGGTCCCCAACCTTTTTTGTGCCACCGACCAGTTTATGTCTGACAATATTTTCACGGATCGGTCTTTAAGGTATCGCGGATAAATACAACGAAATAAAACCAGTACTGGTTCCAGAAAAAGAAGATTTGTTTATAACACATTGGAAAAGACTCAGGGAAACCAAGTTAACGATAAAAACGACAAAAAATAACGATAAAAAATGATTAAATTCCTGAAATCCATAAATTTCACACCCGAGCCTCAACTCTCATGGCTCGGTACCAAATGACTCATGGACCGGTACTGGTCCTTGGCCCGGGGGTTGGGAACCGCTGCAGTAAATTACAGCCTTCAACTTATAGCTTTATGTCTGTACCAGCAGATAACACAACCCAGGGATGTGTCGTGCACCTCAGGTGAAGCTGACAAGCTGCTGAAGTACCTTTGTATCTCAAAGTCTGTATCTTTAGTCCACTAAATAGCAAGGAAACAAAAAAAACAAAAAACAGTTCTCCTCGCCCAAAAAACAAGCAAACCAAAAAGCCCCACCGCAAATTCTCCAATTCAGAAGCACTTCAGAGATGACATCCAATCAACAAATAAAACCTTGAAGGTGATTAATACTTTTTACCTCCTTTTTTATAATAAATCAAAACACACCTGTGATCTTCCTTTAGTCGTCACTGAGTCTTAGCCTCCTCCTTTCCCACAGGAAAGCTCTGTCATGGTGAGAGTGCCACAGACGGGTGTCAAGACCTTTGATGTTTCTGAAGTTGACAGGTGAGTCCCAGGGCATTGTCACTTCTCTCACACTGTTATCTCTGTGCAGATAACAGCAGGATCTGTTAGCAGGTGCCATTCCAAGGTGTGTGGGAAGAACCTGAACTGGGTTGGCAAACTGCAGATGACACTTGAGCTAAAAGGTGATGACTGACAGGAGACAGATGGGTGCTACAGTCTGTCACAGTTTCAATCTGCAAGGAATTTCTAGGGAAACGTTACAGGTATTCATGTGCACGTGGTATAAATCTTTAATGTGTGCAGCAAAGCTCTAAGCAGAAACATATGTTTGAATTTATATAAAATCTGACATCACTCTCCAGTTAGATAACCCAGTGATAACACCTATATAACAATATGTTAGCCTGATTAAAAAAATAAAAAAATAAAAATCCAACTTCTCTACCAGCTCAGCCCAAAACCCATTTGACTCAAATGGAAATATTAATAGTTAAAGCCTCTTCTAAATTTTACAAATTAGATTATATTATATATATATTCACTTTGAGAAATGTGAATACTGTATCTAAGAATCACAATGTTAGCCCCAGGGGTGATTAAAGCAAAATTATTTGAGTTTTAACCACTTGGGGGCAGCAAATATCTCAATTATATCCACAGAATCTGTGTTTGTGCGTGAATTCTTACAACACAATCAGCAGTTTAGCAAGCATGTTAGGCCATTGAATGTTTTTCTCTGTGTCAAATACACTAGTATGAGGTCATCATGTTGTGTAGAAATCAGCTGCCAATAAGCTCAAATGAATCGTTTGTAGTATTTATATGTAGTAGTTATACTGTCCACTGCTGGGTGGTCCGGAAATTACAAACTTAAACAGGAACCAAAATAATAAGTTGAAAAATAGTAAAACACTTTAGAGAGCTAATACGTACTCTGTTCAGTGATGTCAATAGTCTTACAGCTATTTGTTCTGCGGCTAAAAGAACAGTGGAATAGGGCTACTAGAGGTTTAAAATAAAATTATAATAGCAATTTATGAAGTCAGAGAAGGTTACAATAATAAGAGAAAAAAAATCCCAAATTTCTCACAGTTTAAGTTCTCATTTTTTTAAGTTCAATACTAAGGAATAGTCTAAAATTCTAAGGTTTTATAAGGTAAGTGTTCTTATTTACCTACAATGTAAAAAGCATAATGCTGTTATCCATGGTACCCAGGGGCATAAAAGGCTCATTAAGTTCCAAAAACATCAGGCCATTTATAATTTTTACTAAACATTTCCAAATGGAAATAAATTATTTCTTGGAGATTATTTTCCATGGGGGATTCGGTGTTATTCACTTCATAAGAGGTACTTCAAAGTTAATTTCACACAGAAATGGTTGACATTGTTTGTTCACATGCTACAGTACTGGATTTGCCTGGGAGTTGTTATGTATTTACAAGTGGAAGCACAGAAGCAATTAAAGTAAACAGTTGAAACCTAAGTCCCATAAGTCCCAGTGTTGTCCCATGTGCATGGTTATGTACATCAGTGTGCTCAATACTCACAAATTTAAATATTCATAAAGGTCCAAAAATAGGTGATATTCCTATTTTTGGACCTTTACTCTGTCTCATCAATGTTCATGTTAGCTACAGACAATGAAGATAAACACATTTGATGACCCAGTCAGAAGTTTAGTCACTGACTATTTTGATTTTATTCATTTGAATATATATTAGAAATGCAAGACAAAAATTTAGCATCCAGCGAGGAAACAAATGTGTCAGATTAATTGGCAATATTAAGTGTAAACTGCAGATTTTTTCTTCTTTTTTGGATTGTGCTCAACTCATGAACAATATAAATGATGCTTCACAGTATTTATTTGTTGTGCTGTCTTAACATTATTGATCATAGCAGCAAAGACTTGACAGTTGGCCAATATGAGAACACCATACTTATTCATACAGCAAATGTTTTCAGTTAAGTGTGATTTTCATCATAATCATGAAAAAGTAGACATATTCTAATGATGATGGCATATCACACAGGACTGGTGTGAATTACCTTACAGTTTCTGGCAGCTGCACTATATAAGATGTCGTCATTTAAATATCCTTTCTGACAAGTGTGTGGAAACCTGCAGCAATTTGAGCTATAAGACTTGACAGTATAGCATCAGCTCTGACAGCTGTCCAATCAAGGTTCAAGGTTCAAGGTTCTTTATTTGTCACATGCATAGTTATACAAGTATAACACACAGTGAAATGTAGCCTGACACGCTCCTCGACATGTGCAAAAATTGGGGGGGGGGGTGTAGAGGAAGAACATTATATATATATATATATATATACAGACATATAGTATATACACTGGGTGAATGTGCAGTAGTAGCAGCAAGCAGGTGAATTCTGTACATTAATATGAATAGACATCTGACTATTTTACAGGATAGACAATATAAACATATTTAAAATTAAAGGAATTGAAATGTACATTGTGCCTTGGCTTAGTGTCTGGAAGAGTCCTGACTCAGTCAATTATAGATGATGTGAGAGGGCGGGTGTGTGTGTTTAGGGCACGGATGGCTTGGGGATAGAAGCTCCTCTTGAGTCTCTCTGTCCTTGCCCGGAAGATGCGGAACCTTCTACCAGATTGCAGAAGTTGGAACTGTTTGTTGCCAGGATGGGACGGGTCCTTCAGTATCTGCGCTGCTCTAGTCCGGCATCTCCTGGTGTAGGTGTCCTGAAGCGGGGGGAGAGCAATCCTGCAGCAGCGTTCTGCTGTACGGATCACTCTCTGGAGAGCTTTTTGGTCCTTCACACAGCTGTTCCCAAACCACGATGTCATGTTCTGTGTGAGGATGCTCTCCACAGCGCCTGTATAGAAAATCCTGAGGATCTTTGGAGAGACCCTGAACTTCCTCAGTTGTCGTAGGTGATACAGGCGCTGCCTAGCCTTTTTGGTCTGGACCTGAATGTGGGCAGCCCATGTCAGGTCTGAGGAGATGTGGACACCAAGATACTTGAAGGACTGCACCCTCTCCACTGGAGCTCCATTGATGATGATGGGCTTGTAGTCTCTGTGCTGACCCCTTCTGAAGTCCACCACCAGCTCCTTGGTCTTGCTGACGTTCAGCTGGAGGTGGTTGTCCTGGCACCACGATGCCAGATTCTTCACTTCATCCATGTAGGCCGCCTCATCGTTGTTGGAGATGGCACCCAACACCACTGTGTCGTCAGCAAACTTCACAATGGTGTTGGAGCCATGGGTGGCCACACAGTCTGAAGTGTAGAGGGAGTAGAGCAGTGGCGAGAGGACACATCCCTGAGGTGCTCCTGTGTTGATGGTGATGCTGTTGGAGAAGCACCTGCCCACCCTCACCACCTGAGTTCTGCCAGTGAGGAAGTCCAACACCCATGCACACAGACGGCTGTTAAGTCCCAGATCCCTCAGCTTTGTGAACAGTCTGCAGGGCACTATTGTGTTAAACGCTGAACTGTAATCAACAAACAGCATTCTCACATAGTTACCCTGTTTCTTGTCCACGTGGCTGAGAGTGGTGTGTAGGACGTGGGCGATGGCATCCTCTGTGGATCTGTTGGATCTGTAGGCGAACTGCAGCGGATCTGTGGTGTCTGGGATGGAGGAGGAGATGATGTTCTTCAGCAGCCTCTCAAACACCTTCATTACTACCGAGGTCAGTGCAACTGGCCGGTAATCGTTCAGGGATGAGGGTTTGCTGTTCTTGGGCACAGGGATGATGGTGGATCTTTTGAAGCATGTGGGGACCACAGACTTCGCCAGGGACTCGTTGAAGATGTAAGTGAACACACCTGCTAGCTGGTCAGCACAGCAGCGCAGCAGACGGCCGGTGATGCCGTCTGGCCCCGCCGCTTTCCTTGTGTTCACTCTCCTCAGTGCCACTCGGACGTCATGCTCCGCGATGCTGGTCACCGGTCTCTCGCTGATGACGTCACTGTCCTCGGTAGTCAGGCGGTAGATAGCATTAGCCGCCTGGCTAACCTCGAAACGGGCGTAGAACCGATTCAGCTCGTTGGTGAATGCAGAGTCGGCGTTGATCGGCGCAGTGTCCCTGGCTTTGTAGTCCGTAATGGTGCGTAGTCCGTGCCACATACTCCGTGTGTCGCCCTGGTGGAAGCGGGACTCCACACGTTCCCGGTACCTGCGTTTGGCATCTCTCACCGCGCGCCGCATGCCGTATGAGGCCCCTTTGTAGGCGCTCATATCGCCAGTGGCGAGACCCGCGTTGTAGGAGGCGGTCCTGGCGTTTACTGCAGTGCGGATCGATCTGTCCATCCACGGTTTCTGGTTTGGGAATGTGGTGACTCTCGCAGTGGGGATAATCTCCTCCGCTAGCATATTGACGAAGCATACTGCTACTTCCGTAAACTCGTTGATGTCGACTGCGCATGCTCTGAACATGTCCCAGTCTACGTCGTTGAGTGCGTCCTGTAGCGTAGCAAGTGCGTCCTGTAGCGTAGCACTATGGAGAAAGTCCTCTGTATAGCTTTAATTTGACAAAGTGAAAAATAACACTGCATGTGCCTGCTGTGTGAAAAAATATATTTTAAAAAAGCGCTCACATTACGATCAATTCTAAATATTTTCAGGTACTCCGTTTGGAAGGGGTTAAAAAAAAAGTACATGCTTGAAAAAAATAATGGCTCATGATCATCACAGTATGACACAGTCAGTTAAACTGCAGGCCTCGGATATGCCTCCCCAGACCATCACTGACCCACTGCCAAACCAGTCATGCTGGATGACGTTACAAGCAGCATAACATTCGCCACAGTGTCTCCACACTCTTTCACATCTGTCACATATGCTCAGTGTTAACCTGCTCTCATGTGAGAAGGAAATAGTGTGCTTATGGCAGACCTGCCAGTTCTGGTGTTCTCGGGCAAATGACAGTCGAGTTGCACGGTCCTGCGCACAGGTCCCACTAAAGTATGTCAGGAGCTTACTCCATGCTCACGAGTCTTTTCTAACAATTTGATCACAAACATTCACAAGAGTACAATGCTGGAGGTCATCTTGTAAGTCTCTTGCACTGCAGCCTCTGTTCTTTCTTCCACACAGCAGCAGATACCAATCCTGCTGCTGGGTTGATTCCTATCTATGACCCTTTCTAGTTTGCATCATGTAACAGCCAGTCTCCTGGTGTCTCCTCCACACTCTTGAGGCCTTGCTGGGAGACACAGCAAACCTAAAGAAAAAATATATGTTCTCACTAAGTTTGCTATTGACATAAATCCACCCTTACAGTATATGTTGTCACTTTGTCAGCATATATGGAAGTTCCATCCTGGTAGAGCTAGATTATCTGTACAAACTAAATGGGGTGGGTTACCATCTCATGCTACCAGTAGTTATAAAGACACAAAAACCAAAACTAGAGGAAAAAAAAAAAAACACAATCCGAAGTAATAAGAAGAGAGAGAGCAATGGTCTATGGGCACCACATGCTCAATGTGGGTTTTTTTTCTCTTTTCATTTAAACTCAAATGAAAAGTCCATGTCGAGGCATTCTTAATTTCATTTATCACCAGAATAAAAGGCACTGATTATTAAAACAGTGTCGTAAAATCGAGCACAGAATTTACATTTCCGCTGCAGTCACATAATCTTAGCCAGATAATTTCAAAATGTATATTTCCAGTTGTCTGCTTTACACTCCTCTGCAGCTGCTGTCTCATCTACATGTGTAAACACTAAGTACATGATGTACCTGTAGCGATGCACAAAATCAGATCTAGTGTGTGAGAATGTTAGTGTGAGAAACTATAATTAAACAGAGGAACATGACAGGTGACGTCAAGTTTGAAGGCATGCATTTAACTGCAAACCAGGTAATGACAAAGAAGGTGATATAGATTACATTTTGTAGTAAAAATTAACAAAATAAAAAAAAAAACCATCAGACAATGAACAGGAAACAAAGAGAATGTAAGTTGGTAGCCTAAGGCATTTTGGTATCTGTTTCATCACAACAAAAACCATCAACAACAACATTATTTATTCCGACAGATGGAAGTTGGAAGATTTTTCCAGAGGTTGGATGCAGCAGTAGCAACAGCACGGTCACCTCTGGTCTTCAGCCACGACCTAGGTTGCACCAAGAGCAGTTGACCCGATGATCTTAGGGTTCTCCTAGGGTTATTAAGGGCTAAGGAGTTCAGCTAGGCGCAGTATTTTTTATGATTTTAAAAGTAAGCAATTGTCAGCAATCAAGCAGTTGTCAAATTCTTTAGAATTTGGGCTAATATGTGATGGTATATGTGATATCTGCAGCAGCAGAACCATCACATATTCTGCCTCAGAGGACCGTTAATTCCATTCATATTATCACAGTTGTCCTTTACCTATAGGAAAACTAACTTCTGACAACTGTGAGCAAATGCCCAGTTACACTGTTCACAGCTAGCATCACATGTGGCATGTGTTGGAGTTTCCAAAGGTTTAGGTGAACCCAGCAAGCAGTTGTAGGTATTCTGTTCAGGTACTAATGTTACATTGTTGAACACCAGCAACTAACACAGATATACATCTGTGTGAAATGCATGTGTTGCAAAGGGTTTCTATCCTGAGGGATACGTAATCCAGCATTAGGTTTGTCAGGTGTCCTCTGGGATTCCTCTTTTAAACTTTTTAGATTGTTCTCCAAAGGTTATGTAATCTTTTCTGGCCTTTGAAAGGGACTCCAAACCTTAATATCGAACTAAAGAAAGAAGCTTTGTCATAACTCATGAGACTCATTGCTGTTGTTCTATCTCTACTGAGCTTCACATGCTCATTATTTCAGTCACACTCGTGTTTTCACATGCTTGAGAAGCATCATTTTTAAAGCCTTTTTCACACCTGTGTGGTTTGCCTTCAGGTCATCAACAGTCAGGTAATATTGCATCAGTTTAGAAGAACAACATAATCATATATGGATAAAGATATAATTCCATTCTGACTTTTGTTCATTTTAAAGACCTTCCTGGGCTAATTCCCACACAGGGAGCTTCTTATCTTCAATCAGCAGCAGTGGCACCATTAGTAACTGTCAGACTAATCAAAATGTGTTGTACAGGTATAGCAGAAAATAAAAGCCATGTGACCACTGACATTTAACTGCTGCTCCTGTGCATGTGCATGTACATGTGTGTGCGTGCATGCGTGTCTGTCTGCGTGTGGGGGGTGGAGGGACCGAAAGCATTCCAGACAAAAGGAAAGTTCAATACGCTTGACAAGGGTCTCTCAAATTTTTAAAAGCTCCGTTCTTGAGATCGATTGGGGTCCTCAAAGCTCCTCTGATTCTCAGCGTGAGTTGAAAATAACAAGCTTTATCTTTCTCGCAGGCTCTTTTTCTGTATTATGAGGTCTATAGGGGACTAATCACATGGAAACATTTGAAACAAGGTAATCTCAGGGTCAGGCTGCCTTAGGTCACTGTCTCACAGGGGTGCGAGAAAATAAAGTACTCACAATTTACTGTGAATTCAGTTTTACACCAAGAGGTAAAATTCATTTTTATAAAGCTGGAATTCGCTCACAAATGCATTTTCATAGTCTAATTCATTTAATCTCTAGATTACATAAATATCTGTAGCACAACTGGATAATTATACATTTCAAATACAACGCAGGTAGCTATCTAATCAGGGAATCAACTCACAGTCTAAATCAATTAATAAAAAATATGTGACTGATAAATGTTTGCCTTTTAAATTGCGGGACAAAATGTTGTATCATCCAGCTCTTGCAATTAATGCTCACTTGGGAGATAATGAGTGGTTATGCAATACACAGCAAATCTAAAATTAACAATTTAAATAACATTTGAAGAGTAGACACTGATGTTCATATGTCTGTCACGGGCCCACAGTTTATACTGATGGTCTTTTCCAGTCTATGGAACATGCATTTTATTTCATTAAGGCCTGATGGAAGATTGCTCAGTTTTCCAGACTTCATTAAATCTCGCCTTCAGAAGTTTATAAATGGGCGAATTAAAAGTCATGGCAACATGCTGAACCTGAACCTCCCATTTGCTGTGGAAAATGTATAGACTGTATATAAAAGATGGACATTTCACTGCGATGTCACATAATTAAGTGAAATTCTAATGTGAGAAAGTGAAGCTGAGGGTTTTTGCTGTAACCAGCTCACAGTTTAGATGATGAATGTGAGAAACTAGAAACCAGAAACTAAGGGCTATTGCATGAGGCAAGGGAGAGTTACAGAAACGTACTCCCTGTTTTACTGTCGTTTTTGATTCGAACATCATGTTGTACTCACCCAGGCTTAAAAGTAGTGAGAAACCCAGAAGTAAAGAGTTCACTGAATCATACATAGAGCAAGACTGTGCTGCCACTGCTGGGTGCAGTAGCTCCACCACCCCACTAGGGGGAGGAAGCGGGTTTGTGTACTCAAGTTTCTCTAGTAAATATAGGAAAAGTTCATGGAGTCTGGCCAAGTTGATACCAGCACACAAAATATTAGCTCTGAAGTTGGCTGTACTGGAGCATGAGAAATATATGCTTGTAAGTACGATTATATTCTGTGTTCATGTTAAGCATGTGATGTAAAATGGGTTGTTGACTCTCATATTTGAAGCCGGCATGTTAGCTGCATTGCCGATGCTAATTGTGTTAGCATGTCAATAGGAAACTCCATGTGTGTTCTGCCCTCCCTGTACGTTGATGCCCAGTTTGGCAGATAGATAAACAGTTCTTCAAAAGGAGAGGCAAAGGCTTCCAGTTCTCATTGCAGGGTTTATTTGTCTCCCTAATGAAGGCACTGTAAAACTACAAACATAAGAAAAGCATATTAAAACATACATCTGGAACATAATATATTTCTCACATTACAAAGTACAGACTGAAGACTTAGCAACTTGAACTATAGCTGGTATAACCAAGAAAAATAAATGAAAACATGTTAACTCCAAATCCCGCTAGCTTGATGCTAACACACAATGGAATTTCCTATTGACATGCTAACACAATTAGCATCGGCAATGCAGCTAACATGCCGGCTTCAAATATGAGAGTCAACAACCCATTTTACATCACATGCTTAACATGAACACAGAATATAATCGTACTTACAAGCATATATTTCTCATGCTCCAGTACAGCCAACTTCAGAGCTAATATTTTGTGTGCTGGTATCAACTTGGCCAGACTCCATGAACTTTTCCTATATTTACTAGAGAAACTTGAGTACACAAACCCGCTTCCTCCCCCTAGTGGGGTGGTGGAGCTACTGCACCCAGCAGTGGCAGCACACTCCCTGCCTGGTATAATGAATTATACCACTACCCATTCCCTGGATGTAGTAGTAAAACAACCTCCGACACTGGCCGCAAATACACTTTAGGAGTGCCATTCTTGACTACCTTCACTTCCACCTTACGTACTCTATGATCTTGGCTAGGAAAGGCTTTAATCACAAGTCCAACAGGCCACTCAGTCCTTTTTACTTGCGAATCCTTCATCAGTACAACATCTCCCACTTGAAGGTTTGGCTTCTCTGTTGTCCACTTTCTCTGTGTTTGAAGCGTGGTCAGATACTCAGTTTTCCACCTCTTCCAAAATGCATCAGCAAGTGCTTGGACCCTTTTCCGGTGTTTGTTGGACAGATCATTAACATCAAAATCCCCAGAGGGAGCAGTCAACGTATCTCGTTTCTGTGTCAACAACATTGATGGGGTGAGAACTGCCGGTGCTTCTGGGTCAGAAGACACTGAGACCAATGGTCTTGAATTTATAATGGCGGTAACCTCTGCCATCAGGGTGACAAGTGTCTCATGTGTGAGGTACGATGGATTCAGCCTCAGAAGAAGAGCATCTAAGATTCGCCGAGCGATACCAATCATCCTCTCCCACACCCCACCCATGTGGGAAGAGTGGGGAGGATTGAATATCCAAGTACACTTGTTGCTTTTAAGGTAATTCCTCACCTCAGAATCTGATGTGTCAAGTCTGAGTTCTTTACAGGCTCCAGTGAAATTTGTTCCCCGGTCTGATCTGATTGTTTTGATCGGCCCTCTTATGGCAATGAAACGTCTGAGCCCATTGATGAAGCTTGTAGTGGTCATAGTCTCTATAACCTCAATGTGCACAGCTCTGGTAGTCAAACAAGTGAACATTACTGCCCATCGTTTACTTTCCGCATGCCCTCCTCTTGTTCTTCGGGCAGTCACCATCCAAGGTCCAAAAACATCCAACCCTACATGAGTAAATGGTGGATCTGGTGAAAGTCTTTCAGATGGTAAGTCTGACATCTTCTGGTCCTCCATTTTACCTCTCAGCCTTTTGCAAGTTACACATTTGTGTATCACACTAGATACAAGCCTTTTCCCCCCAATCAGCCAAAGTCCTGCCAACCTAATAGCTCCCTCCGTGAAATGGCGTCCTTGGTGCGCAGCCTGTTCGTGATATCTTCTGACCAATAATGTAGCAATGTGCGTCTTGGGAATGACCAGAGGATGTTTATCATCAAAAGACATATCGGCTGAGGACATACGGCCGCCAACTCTTAATAGCCCATCTTTGTCCAGAAATGGTGTCAGCTTTCGCAGTGGACTTTGTTTTGGGATTCGGTCCCCTTTGGCTAGACACTGCAACACCCTTGCAAAGGCATCTTGTTGTGCAGTTTTAATGATCACTTTTACTGCTTGTTCTTCTTCATCCCCAGTGTTGCCACCATGTGTATCTGCAACACTCCTTGCCTTTTTGATTAGTGTGGAGACTGCACGAGTCAAAGCTCTCCAAGTGGAAAATGTAAGAAACCTTTGAGCTCCAAGCGAGCTTTCTTTAACCATTGAGCTGAAGGTCGTTACTTCAGAGCGAACTTCTGGATCCACCTCCGGATGTATCAGCTCAAAGTCATCACTCTGGGGAAGGAGTCGTTTTGAAGGGCCCAATAGAAATGATGGTCCAGTGAACCAATTGGTGCCTTTGAGAGCTGCAGCAGTTGTTGGCCGAGTTCCATGGTCTGCTGGGTTTTCTTCAGTGGTGATGTAATGCCACTGATCTGGACGAGACGACTTTCTGATCTGTGCTATCCTGTTTGACACATAGACATAAAACCTGCGTGAGGTGTTATATATGTAGCCCAGTACTATCTTGCTGTCAGTATAGTACTTCACAGAATGAATGTCAATATCCATTTCATCTTGGATGAAGACTGCCATTTCAGTTGCCAAAACCGCAGCACAAAGCTCAAGACGGGGCACGGTGTGCGCTGGGTGTGGGGCCAGCTTTGCCTTTGCCATAACAAATCCCACGTGGATATCTCCTGTTGCAGAAATTGTTTTCAAGTAAGCCACAGCAGCTATAGCCATGACTGATGCATCTGAAAACACGCACAACTCTCTGTGCTGAGTCTGTGTAGACAAAGACACTGGAACATATAGTCTTGGGATCTGGAGCTGATCTAAGTCTTTCATAGAGTCTTTCCAGAGTTTCCAGTGTTCTTGTTTTGAAGCTGGCAATGGTGTGTCCCAGTCATACTGTTCAATGGAGAGGTTTCTCACTAAATGTCTTCCTCCCACTGTGACTGGCACTACAAATCCCAAAGGGTCAAATAAACTGTTCACTGCAGACAAAATCCCTCTTTTTGTCAAGGGTTTCTCCTCCTTCGACACACAGAAGGTGAAGTTGTCTGTTTCCAGATTCCAAATTAGACCTAGACTCCTCTGAAGAGGTAGTGACTCCACTCCTAAGTCTAGATCTTTCAAATCCTTGGCCAAGTCTTCTGGTGGGAATGCTTGCATAACACTGCTGCTGTTCGATGCAATCTTGTGTAGCTTAATGTTTGATTTAGCTAGCATCGCTTGGGCAGTGCGCAGGACACCAGTGGCTTCTGCTTCATTAGGAAAAGATGCAAGTCCATCATCCACATAAAAATTGCGTGTGATGAACTCCCTTGCACTGGTAGTGGAGTCATCTGCTTGCTTAGCAGCTCGTCTGAGGCAGTAAATGGCAACTGCTGGTGATGGACTGTTGCCAAATACATGTACTGTCATTCGAAACTCTTTCACTGCTTTCTGGAGATCATTGTTTTCATACCATAAGAACCTCAGAAAGTTGCGATGTTCCTCGCACACCTTGAAGCAGTAGAACATCTGCTGCACATCCGCTGTAACTGCTATAGGTTCTCTGCGGAAGCGGATCAGAACCCCAAGGAGAGTGTTGTTCAAGTCGGGTCCACTCAGGAGCACATCATTGAGGGAAACCCCTTCATGTTTGGCACTTGAATCGAACACTACCCTTATCTGGTCAGGTTTTTGTGGGTGGTAAACCCCAAATATTGGTAGATACCACCTTTCCTCACCTTCTTTTAATGGAGGGGCCGGCTCTGCTTGCTTTTCAACAAACATTCTTTGCATGAAATCGATGAAGTGTTTCCTCATTTGTGGTTTTTTCTCCAGAGTTCTCCGAAGAGATGCAAGACGCTTTAAAGCTTGAGGTCTGTTATTGGGAAGGTGGTTTCGTGGTGACCGAAAGGGTAATGGGGAAACCCAAGTATTGTAACTGTCTTTATAGACTTGTTCATCTAATGTCTTCAAGAAACTCTCGTCATCGATTGACATTGCCGGGACGTCATCATGTTGTGTCCTTTGAAACACCTGACTGGCAAACTCACTTTCCTTACTTTTCAAGTGTTGTGCAGAGCTTTGAAGACTTAGGTTCGAGGTGTGACAACCAAGCTTTTCTTTGACTAGCATATTGTTTGGACATGCACTCAAGAGTGAAGCTCGTCCATTTGGTAGAATGTTGGTCTTGTATACACAGATGTTGGATGTCTTATGCACTTCTCCCAGACACACTTCCCCTACGATCACCCAACCAAGGTCGAGTCGTTGAGCATATGGTTCATTATGGAGACCATTATGTTGTTCTCTGACTTTGTGCACACGCAGAATGTCTCTGCCAAGGAGAAGGAGGATGTCAGCTTCTGGATCAATTTCTGGGATTTTTCCCTTGATTGCCTTCAGATGTGGGTAGAAATGAGTGACTTCTGGGGATGGGATTTCCGTCCTATCATCAGGTATCATATCACACTCAATAAGAGTAGGCAGGGGAAGCTGTGTGGTGCCATCAAGGGACTCCAAAATGAAGTCACGGGCTCGTCTCCCTGCTATCTCCACAACACCTGAGCATGTTTTCAGTGTATACGGCTCAAGCTGTCCTTCAATGTTGAAGATGTCAAAAAAGTATGTTTTAGCCAAGGAGCGATTGCTTTGTTCGTCTAGAACAGCATACATCTTGACAGCTTTCTCTGGTTGTCCAGCAGGATACACTCTGACCAAACATATCTTAGAGCATGACCTTGAACCAACTGAGTCTCCGCATACTTCTGTGCTTTTTGATGTCACGTCAGCCACACTTGCTTCTCCTTCTCTTTCTTCCCCGCCATACCCTTCACTAGCCACCAGGCTCTCTGCATTTTGAGGACGAGGATTGGGGTGTAGTGCGGTGATATGTCTTTCACTACCACAATCTGTGCACTGCACTGATTTAGGACAATCTTTGGCCATGTGCTGCACAGAAGAACAACACTTGAAACAAATGTTCTTGTCCTTTAAGTATGCCTTTCTTTCTTCCAGGGTCTTACTTTTGAAAAGACGGCATTTTCTGAGAGGGTGAGGCTTGCAGTGTAATGGACACTGTTTATCGGGGTCCAAGTTGTTCTTGCCTGTAGGAACGTTTGGGCTGGCTGCCAGATTACTTGCTATCTCCGTCCTCTTAGCAGAGACATGTGAACGATACTTCTGTTGTGTCATTGTCTCGATTCTAGGATTGTTGACGTTGGCACCGGTTACACACGAAAAACTCGGGTCATTACGAATTTTAGCTTCTTCGTTCACAAGTTTCACAAAAAAGGAAAATGGAGGATAAGACACTGCATTCTCTCTCTTGAACCTCGAGGCAGCTGCAACCCACTTCTCCTGAAGGTTGTATGGGAGTTTTTCCAGAATCGGATTCACCCCGTGGGCTGTATCGAGGTGTGAAAGGCCTGGGAGATGACCGCTTGTCTTTGCAGCATGAAGTTCTAGCAGAAGATCCCCCAACTCTCTCAAACGCTGGTTGTCTCTGTTCGTCAGCTTCGGTAAATCCTGGATTTTCTTTAAAAGTGCATATTCAATGACTTCTGGTGCGCCAAAACACTCTTCGAGTCTCTGCCACACCATCTGAAGACCTGCAGTGGGATTGTTTATGTACGCAGCCCTGACTCGCTTGGCTTGTGCTGCTGATTGTGGCCCGAGCCATTTGGATAGCAGGTCTAGCTCTTCTTGAGGACTGAGGATGGTGATATCGATATCGATCATAGTTTGCTGGCTCGCCTCCATAGCTCCAGTTGCAAGATTCTCTCTTTGGGCTCAAAGCACGGAAGACTGGCAAAGGTGTGAATTCTTGGTTGTTGCTCCTACTGGGCTGATGGATACTTG
Organism: Aulonocara sp. 'chitande type north' Nkhata Bay; assembly: GCF_057382095.1. NCBI lineage: Eukaryota > Metazoa > Chordata > Actinopteri > Cichliformes > Cichlidae > Aulonocara > Aulonocara sp. 'chitande type north' Nkhata Bay. The sequence goes on from NC_141362.1 coordinate 17,422,013, forward strand.
GTTCCTTGTGAGCTTTTGGTGTTGCATCGATGGCTGTGGCTGGTTGTGGCACCAGAGAAGATAGGAGTTCTGGATGATTAACTTGTGGAGTCTGCAGATCGTCGCCGAGTTCTGACTGTTGCTGCACATACTCTTGGACTCGTTCTAATGGGCTGATTTGCTGCATGCCGTCCAGCTGGGGCTGTTGTGGGTGCTCACTCTCTTGCGCAGATGCTTCCCAAGCTTGAGCCTCAGCTAGGGCTGCTGCAGCTGCCTTCTGCGATTTGAGTACGTGTAGCTCTGCATCCAGATCTACTTTCTTTTTAAGCTGCTCGGCCTGTTGTTTTAGGATGCTGGCTTCCTGCTTAGCAAAGGAGAGCTGAGCACGGGCAGCTTCTGCTTTTGCTCGTGCTCTGGCGGCAGCAGTAGATGATGATGTAAGCTGGCTGGAACGTAAAGAACTGGACACTTTTGACCTTGTTTCCAGCGTCTCATCCATCCTTTCTTTTAGAGAACTATCTGGCTGATGAGAATGATGCTTTTTTACTGTTCTGCCCTCCCTGTACGTTGATGCCCAGTTTGGCAGATAGATAAACAGTTCTTCAAAAGGAGAGGCAAAGGCTTCCAGTTCTCATTGCAGGGTTTATTTGTCTCCCTAATGAAGGCACTGTAAAACTACAAACATAAGAAAAGCATATTAAAACATACATCTGGAACATAATATATTTCTCACATTACAAAGTACAGACTGAAGACTTAGCAACTTGAACTATAGCTGGTATAACCAAGAAAAATAAATGAAAACATGTTAACTCCAAATCCCGCTAGCTTGATGCTAACACACAATGGAATTTCCTATTGACATGCTAACACAATTAGCATCGGCAATGCAGCTAACATGCCGGCTTCAAATATGAGAGTCAACAACCCATTTTACATCACATGCTTAACATGAACACAGAATATAATCGTACTTACAAGCATATATTTCTCATGCTCCAGTACAGCCAACTTCAGAGCTAATATTTTGTGTGCTGGTATCAACTTGGCCAGACTCCATGAACTTTTCCTATATTTACTAGAGAAACTTGAGTACACAAACCCGCTTCCTCCCCCTAGTGGGGTGGTGGAGCTACTGCACCCAGCAGTGGCAGCATAAAAACAGTAATTTTCCTGTAGATGTCTTTGCATTCAAACAAAAGGAGCTGCCCTGACCTGGCAGAACACAGGTAACTCTGCATTAGCTACATCCATGTTTTAAAATACTCCCTCTGGGAAAACTCACAAAAACGATGGACATCATGTCTAAAGATACAGGAGATAAATACATTCCACATAAAACAGGGAAATAGCTACAATGAAGGGCACAGAAGGACACGGTGACAAACACAGACCCAGATGAGGTGACACAGGAGACATGGACAACATGCAAATACAAAAGAAGAAAGAAAAGACCAAAGAACAGAGGAAAACCAAAGGACACAGAAGAGACAATGACACATCAAATAAGATTATAACAAACCACCCACTATTACTGAGACTGTAGAACTTTCAGGAAATTATTTTTTACTAGTAAAAAAAATAATTAAAAATTAAAAATAAATAAAACAGCTATAATTCAGTGTACAAATGACAGAAAATAGTACTGACAAGCTGCACATTGTTAGGAAGTAGAAACAGAACAATAGTGCAGACGTTTCATTGAGTGTCATCAGAGCTCCAGTCAGTCATTGCAGGTGGGGGCGGGGGTATGAGATTGGTGGTTGTAGGGACTGCAAATCAAATACCCTTGAATGGTGCATTAGAGCAAGAAAAACCTACACTGGGTTCGTTTGAAGAAGTCTGGAAAAGGTTTCGCAGACATTGCATCACCGCTTCTGTCTGTCTGTCTGTGTCTGTGTGAGTGTGCATACCTGTGTGTGTGTGTGTGTGTGTGTGTGTGTGTGTGTGTGTGTGCGCGCGCACGTGCTCACTCACACACTGAGCCGTACTGTATGTGCGCAGTTCACATCACAAATGCACAAACCGTACTGTATGTGCGCAGTTCACATCACAAATGCACAAACGCAAATCCTCTCTCTGACTAACTCATGCTCACTCCCTCTCTGATCAGAGTTCAAACAGCGGTTTGCTGGGTATTTTCCCCAATGCACTTCATTACTGAGGTTGACAAGTTTTAGATCCATGTAATCCAGAACATTATTTAAAATAGGAATAATAAATATCTAAAACCAAACTAATGTAGAACTGAAATCATGGCTATGTTTAGACCCGGCATGATTTGCAGTACCTGGCATGATTTACGTACATGTACAACTATAACACATAATTACTTTAAGCCTGACTCAGACTAAAACATTTAGCCTTCTAAGGGCCCTGCACACCCACACTGAGGTGCCTCCACTTACCATCTTATTAACCCTCTGCTCAGGTTCAGGTTGAAGTTGTGTGGAGCTGTAGTGAGAATTACATGAGGTCAACACAGTTCATATAAAGATGATAAAGGTGTAAGTTGTCAAACCCTGCAGGTGTTACAAAACTAACAGCCAGAGAAAAAAGTAATCTGATTACTTTTTTCGAGTAACGAGTAAAGTAAGGGATTACTATTGCAAAAACGGTAATTAGATTACCGTTACTTTCCCGTAGGAACGCTGCGTTACTGCGTTACTAAAACCGTGATGTTTTGCGAGAATGTCTCACGACAGTGACGTAAGCGAGTGCGCCGTTAGTGACAACAGCTGTGTGCAGATCAACAATGGATCACATATCGATTGTGGGAGAGAGTATGAGCGTGCAGCGTTTAAAGCGTGGAAGTACTGACCTTACTTTGAGTTTGATTCCATAAAAAGTGACAAAAACATTAGCGTCCATCGTGCGTGGGAAGAAAACTTCTTTTTACAGCGAAAAGAACCCCTAAACTTCCAAGGAAGCACCGAGAGCGCAACGACGTAATGGGAAACTCACAGAGACACTGCCGTATCCTTCCACTGACCTCTGCACACCTGCACCAGGGTAAACCTCCGCCTACCGCAGTCCTGCTTTACAGGTGAAAATAGAGCAACAGGACCGCTGAGTCTTTGACTTTATTTATGTTCTGCTGTGTTTTACTTGCATCTATTTGAAAGAGTGAGTGTAAACAAAAAAAATATTTTATTTTATATGCTGGAATGTGCAGAAAATAGGTTTAAATGTTAAACTCATTTATTCAACTCAGAGAATGTTGCATATAATAAAATTTTTGCTTGATACATAAAGTTAAAAGATTAAAACTGATAAAACAAGTTAAAAAAAAAGAGACTTTTCCATTTGATTACATTTTGTATGATGGATTATGTAGAAAAAGTAGAATTGGGCTGAAAGATATATCGCTTTATCACCTCTTCAGGTTGTAAATCGTGTTTTTAAAAAGTAACTAAGTAACTAAGTAATTAATTACTTTTGAAAATAAGTAATCAGTAAAGTAACGGGATTACTTTTTGGGGGAAGTAATCAGTAATTAGTTACTGATTACTTTTTTCAAGTAACTTGACCAACACTGCTAACAGCACAGTGATAGAAATGTCAGTCAAACACAGCCAGTACACCCACACAGATGCTGAAGAAGCTAATTTAGGGAAAAGTGTAAAAACAAACTAAAGAAAATTAAGATGCGTGAGAAATAGATGTGTGATGAGCATTTATTACATTTGTAAAAATCAATTCCTTTGCATTAAATACTTGTCCTGGTTGCAATGTCACTCCTAAACAGAAACAGATGATTCCAGCTGGATAAATATTTTAGGGAAACTATTGATTTTGGATTTGTCTGAGGTGCAACTTAACTTGCATTACATACATACAGTATATCATTGCTGTGGTGCCTTTTCTCAGATTTGTTTTAATTGTAAACCAGTCAGGGAAATATCTGCTTCTTTATCTCTGTTGTCTAGTCACAGATTTTGTCACAGGCTGGGTCTCTGACCCAGCGCTCTGAGTTCATTTTTGTATATTTCTCATTTTGATATGTGATTAGTTTTTGTGTCATTTCCTATCTAGCTTTAGTTTAAGCTGTTATTTATTATTGTTCCCTTGGTTTTCTATGTTTTGGGTTCTTGTATTATTCTTCACGTATTAGGTCTGTTAAGTTGTGTTGTCATGTCTAGTTTTAGTATTTCCTGTTTTATTCTGACAGTGTCATGTGTTCTTTGTTCATTGTATTTAGCTTTCCTCCTCCTGGTCCTGTCATTTAGGTTTATGTCAGTCAGCTGTTTCCCCCATGTGTCTCCACTTCCCCTGATCACCTCATGTATGTATTTAAGCCCTCTGTTTTCTGCATGTCATTGTCGGGTAGCCTGTTTACCTCACCTCAGTCATAGTTCTAGTCTTCGTCTGTATTTCCACGTTAGTCATAGTCTTAGCCTGTTTATTTCCACCTCAGTCATAGTTATAGTTTTTGGTCTTAGTACCTTTAGTGTTTTGTTTCTTAGTGTTTTGCCAGTTCGTTTTGGTTTCCTGGTTTAACCCTGCCGTCATTTTAATAAAGCCTCACCTTTCTGTTAAGACCTTACTACTCCTTGTCCTCATCTGCTTTTGGGTCCTGTTTCCACACACATCGGCACACCCCGCCGTGACAGATTTTTAGTTTTAAGTTCACACTTTGAAAATATAAAAGATAGACATGACTCTACTTACAGTCATCAACTGAGTCAGGACTCCTGTGCTTTCATGTCTTGTTCGTTTTTTGTCCTTTTGTCTTCCTACATTCTCCTGCCTAGTCATCGCTTGTTCACTTCTACGTTATGTTTTGTTACTCTTGTTTCTTGTTTAGGTGTCTGTCTGGTGTCTCTCTGTGCCAATTAGTCATGCCTCCACGTTTGTTTACCTTTTTGTCTTTGTCAAGCCTGTGCATCTCAGTCCTGGTCTTTGTATTAGTTATGTTTCCTGTTTTATTGTGATAGTCGTTTGCCTAGTGTGCATTATGTTGAGTTTATCAGTTCAATAAAGGGCTTGCATTTAGTTAAACTTCCTTCGGCCTCTGCATCTGCAATCATGGATTCTCACTCCTCATAACTTTTTGCACCATTTGCTCTATGGTAAAAACTTACTTTAAAGATAAAAAATAAAAACCTAAAGTAGATAATAGGAATATATATCCCATACTTCCTGAGTTCCTTGGTGCTCTTCAAACTGTGATTCAATTTGCATTAACTTAACAAGCTACTGTGCGCAACTTGTATTGATTTTAGCATTCAAAATGGAAAACCTCCATATATGACCCCAGCTTCCAATCCTTATATAAACATTTGTAAGCCTAAGGCTTTGTGTCCAGGTGACAGATTGCACTGCTTTCACTGACAAAGCTTCCAATTATGCTCAGAATTACTTTATTCATCTTGAAGATAAAATAAATTATGTGTCGGCCCTGTTAAGGACCTCGCAAGATCAGATTACAGAGACGTCACTGAAGCACATTTCACCTGTGCACATCTAAGATAGAGCCTCAATGTGACTCATTTGTATGTAAATACAGTGCTGTGCTCCTCTCCCTTTTTTTGTCAGGATTAATTCAATTTGGTGAATAACAACATAAATTGAGATAATGCATGCTCTCATTACATCAGCTGAACTTATTTGATAGCTGTAATAACTTTATTTCATTACATGCCCAAATAGATATGTGAATTGAATATGGGAGGCATTCAAGGGTGGAGAGGAAAACCTATAGAGATAATTTCCTAAAGTCAAGTGAAGCAGATCTGAAGGCTCATCATCTCACAGCTCTACAAAAGAAACTTTGTTCCTCAAAGAGATGCACAGTTATATAATCTCACTTTTATCACTTGGGCAAAACTGACTGCATGTATACACATATATTTTTTTTTTCTTAAACCTTAATATGCTTCCCAAAATTGTTTAACTGTGTCACAGCAGGAGGCTCTTTAGCCTGCATTAGTATTGTCACTTTGTAACAAAACAGTTGACTTTGGAGTTGACAGGGATTCCTGTTGCGACACCCCTGTAGTGTTTTCACAGCTGAAAGATTAAAAATAGTCTAGCCTTGATTTGGTTCCATTATTAAACATATCACATTTCTGCAGTGCATTGTCTGTTGCCAGGCTTGGCAATGTGTTTCATACACAGTAGAAAGTCATCTCTCCCATGAGTGCCGTGCACTGAAAATCACAGCATAACTAAACAGACTGGTCTTCTCAGTTATTTTGGCTCTACTATAACCTTCATGATTTGTCCCAGCAATTCACTCAGCACACAGCCACCCTGGTTTTTCTATGCGAGGTGTAATCGAACATTAATATGACAGCATGTATTAATCACACAGACTCCCATGCCTCATATGTGTTACAAATCGAACAGGGAAGTGATTTGAAACATCCTGAGATCCATTTGAAACCATTTCTTCAGCAAAGTATCACCTTCCCAATTAAAATAATGGTTAAAGAGAGAATTATGCAACAGCTGATAACCCTCACACTTATCCACTAAATAGCTAGGTGACTGTCAGACACAAAGACTGGTAAGTGATGACGAAGCAGCCTGGTTATTCCCTAATGACCCTGCAAAAAAAAAAAAGCTAAAAATAAATGGCAACACAACTTCTACGTCTTGTATTTCCTGAAATTTGTAAGTCCGATTGAACACAGAAATTCAAAGTCCGAGTATAAGTCTGAAAAACATGTAAATTCTGTTGTCACCTTTATATAGAGCCAACTTGATGATATTTTGTGTAACACTGTAAAAAAATATTTTAAACCTAACCGTGACTTAAACAGCAAGAGAGATGGAAATGGAGTGTAGGTGCAAATGACTGTTAGGATTGTTTAGCTGGAAGACTTACTGGTTTTGCTAACTCACAAAAAAGAAAGTTATTGGCTGAATATGCTTAGCATGTTAATGCTTAGTTCGCTAGCTGTGGCATGTGAACTAAGGCTGTATCCCAATTCAGGGTCTGCAGCCCTTAAAGGACACATTTCAAGGCCGATTACGTCACAGCGGCGCGCCGAAGGCTGTCCCAATTCAAAGGCTGCTCGAAATGCGGCCCTGAAATGTGTTCTTCATTTCCCTGAATTTTAAGGCTGTGGTAGTGTAGACTTCGTGGTCCCATATATCCCACAATTCATAGCGCAGCAGTCGGTGTGGAGAATTCTGCCGCAGACGGCAGAAGCGGGGCGGCAGAAGAGTAAACTGTGAAAAGTAAGTAGTGAATATTATGTTACTTATTTATGTGCAAATGTTTAATAACGAAGATCATTAAAACATTACTGTTGGCCACATGTCGGCAAAGTTATGTGACATTAGTGACGTTTGTACTAACTTGGTTTTAAAGCCTTTACTTTAAAATATTCGCCGTTCAATAGCTGAGCTTAATCCTACAGAGAATGATCAAAGCTCATGTAGAAAGAAACAAACAAATGAACAAAATATGTTCTCCTTCATTTCTGTCAAACAAAGCTGTATGACATGTTTCCAGCTGTTAGTATCATGGTTGCTAGGCAACCTGGGCAGCGCAACGGAGGCTAGACCGTCCCATTTCACAAGCCTCGCACTTCCAGCCTTAGCGGTCTTTAAGTACGCGGCCCTTGAGGATCGTTGAGGCTGCGTACTTTAAGGCTGCAGACCCTGAATTGGGATACAGCCTAAGAGTCAAGCAAAAAGTCCCAACTGCAATTCTACGAGAGTGAACTCGCTGCATACATAAAAAATAAAAACAATGATTATACACTAAAAATGTCATTGTTAATATTTGCAACTGAATAAAACTGAGAACATTTTAATAGCAAGTTTAACAACTACTAGTGGTGTGTGGGAAGGGTGCTCTGGGATTGTCGGGTATTGGACACTTTGTTACAGGCTTTTTGGTCCCTGTACAACTAGTCAGGCTTGTTTCCAGTGATTGTTGGACTCTGCCGTGGCTGCCCTTTGTTGCTAATTCTGTTCACATTTTTTTTTAAATTGACATTTAGGAATCACTGTACAATACCATCAACTTCAACAATTTGTCACTACATGTATTTTTCTTTTTTCTGTATTTAAACAATGAAAATATCCATACAAAAGGAATGAAAGAAGAAAAGAAAGAAAGAAAATAGAAAAAGAAGCAAAGCAAAAAATACAAAAGGCATGTAGGGAGTGTGTTTTTGTTTCCATTAATATAACTAATATTTCCTCTAGTCTTCTAGTAGTTAACACCGTCAAAATCAAAAACTAGCCTGCGTTTTTTAATATAGTCCATCCATTTCTTCCATCGTGATACAAACAGGTCCCTCTTGTAGTTCAGATCTACTGTCATTTTTTCCATCCTGTTCACAATTTCTATGCATAGAATTTGGTACAGCCAAGGGAGAGAGTCGGACTCTGGTCTTGTCTCTGCTTTTTGTGGATGATCTGGGACAGTGAGCTACGCAACAGAGTGTGAGGGACCTGAGAAGAGAATAAGCTCCTCCAAATCAGAGGCCATGGTTGTTAGCTGAAAAGGCTGGAATGCCCACTCTTGTTGTGAATGAGTCGCTGCCCCAAATGGAAAAGTTGTGGAAAGAGGGAGATTGAAGGAAGAATTGGTGTAGCATTTCTAGTATTGTGGATTCTGTACCAGGCTAAAGAGAGCTGACCCAGAAAGAAATGTAGATATTGACCAAAAGAATAAGACTGAAAATAGAAGTGGCAAAAAGGGGATTTTTCCAAATGATGACCAAGCTCTCCTTTAGGGATCGGATAAGGAGCTTATGAATGTGGGAGGAGCTCAAAGTACAGCTGTTCCTCGTTTGCAGATAGGTGCCAAATTAGGATGCTTCACCAGTTGGGGCAATCTGGATCTGGATAAGCAGAAGATGAATGTACAAAATGTTTTTTGGTTTGGTTTTTTTGCTTTTTGAGGCATGGATGCTGAATTTGATGAACATGTTTTCAAACGTTTGACAGACAGTTCACCAGGTACAGAAGGCTACGAACTACCTCTGGCACTGAAAAACGATAACACAGTTGTACTTGCATTTGTATATGGGGAATTTGTTAATATATTTATTTATTTCTATTTCTGTTTTTTTTTTTAATTTGGAAGATGTGTATTGAATAATCCTCTGCATTGTATTTGTATAATTTCTGTTTTCTCCCACAGAATGAATAAAAACAAGAGAAGAACAGGAAACAGATCATTACGTTATCCCATGATATTTGTTAAAAGTTGGTTTAAAGTCTGTACAGAGGGCTTGCTTTCACGTATGTACAATTGAGATCTACAAATAGTGGACACATTCTCTACCTCTATTAAAAATGCCAGCATCTATGCTCGAGGATGAAAAAAGATGCTTCTTTTTCTGTTGACTTGTGTTTGTACCAAACACAAAAAAGAGAAAAGTGAGGAAAGCAAGAAAATGCTGTGTGAGGCCACTCAGTGCGAACAGGACTAAAGACGGGGAGTTCAGTAGTGTGGGAAATGCACACAATGGATGAGGAGAAGCAACACCAATATGTCAAGATATCCTCTGCAAAATTTGACTTTTGAGCCAGCAATTAGTGAATACAACACTGATCTTGAATCATAGCAGAAAGGCTGTTGGTGACTTTATGCTACCTAGCTTTAGGATGTTCTCAGGTGAGTGTGGCAGTAAGTTGTAGACTGCCTCGCTGCACCTTGTCTAGAATCATCCCAGAGGTATGCTGAGCCATCTGGAATATGTTGCAATTTGTTTTCTTGCCATCTGAAACACAGTGGATGGAAATTTCATGGGAGTTCTCGAGAATCTGGAACTACTCACTGTGTCTCAGTACTAATGACGGGAAGCATTTTGTCATCCCCCACATTCATTACTACAGCCCACAATTTACAGGGCATTTTTGTTGGGTTATTTTTACAACTATCAAACTTCATGGCTGAAGTTCTTCCCCATCCTTTTTTTTCTGTGGTAAAGGGACTCATAAACCTCAAACTGAACCTAATTTCACTCCCAGGGCGCTAACTTTGTCAGGATTTCTGCAACCTTAATTCCAAACTGCTGTTCCTCTGTCCAGTTTTCCCTGATATTTTTTTTTTTTTCTTGGGTGGAGAAAGATGGCATTCTCAGTGGGAGTGGGATGACATTTTCTTTTGAGGGATTTGGTGGGGGAAACAGATCATATTTGGATGCTTTGTAGTGACTGTGAGTGCGTGATGACTGTTGGGGTCACTGGTGGGGGGTGATGGTGTGAAGTACAGTCTTGTGGATTCCCACTGTCAGGAACTTGCTGTGCTGGAGCTGTGCTTTTCTTTGCCTGCAATACAGAAACATAATATAAAACCATGTGAACAGGTGGTACAGTACACATCTACATCAGACAAAAGAAAAGATCAGTCAAAGGAATAGTATGGCTGGTTCATCAACTCATGACTTTAAATAGATCAATGTTGTTACTTTGTTTTTGTTGACAATAGCAATATTTATGTAATAATACCCTACAGGACAATCATCTGAAATCAGAGTGTGTTTTTATATAAACGTTATGAACAGAACAGAAAATGTTATTAATATTACCTCCATTGGAAAGTTAGAGTAGATTTCCCAGTGTTTCATATCGCTAAAAAGCAAGCTAAATAGGGACACAATTGCAGCAACAGAAACATCGCCACCCGTTGCGTCACTTCTTCCTTTTAACTGCTTTCACCAATTTCTCAAATATTTCCACTTCTGATGACACATCACTGCATCTCTTTCTAGGGTTTGGGTAATTCCCCTCCACAAGTTATTACACATTTAAGTGTCTTTCTATTGTTTTAATGAACAATATTAGAAATGTGGATAGCTACGAACACTGTCATCATCTGTTGACAAATACCTGCTTTGAAATTCCCATGTTAAAATATCTAGTGTTAAAAAGGAACAATTTTACAGCTTGGTGGAAGAACAGTTTGGGTCACTATAGTAAAATGAATGTTAACAAAGCTTGCCGGTAATCTGATAATGTAGCACTCTACCTTCTGCTCTAAGGCTACGTTCATACTGCAGGCGAAAGCGCATCAAATCCGACTTTTCTGACCCAATACTGTTTGCTCTGGGTCTAAACAGAGCGCGTTGTGTTGACGTCTTCTTTTGCGCATGCGGGCCGCTTTGAGGGTTCACACTAGAGCGCGTTTGCAGTCACATTTTATTTGTAGTGTGAACAAGCAGACAAAAAAATTGGATTTGATCAAAAAATCGGAATTGTGCATTAAGACCTGCAGTGTGAACATTGCCTAGATCAGTTCACATCTGGCTCCAGAAAACAAAGATTTGGGGCTAAAACAGTGATGTCCCTGATGTCTCAGTAATATAACATTCATATATTAGCCATTTTTCTTAGTGTTGACTTGCCACCTGCTGAAAAGTGATGAAGTAGAGTGAAAAACTTTTTTTGGCATTGTGCAGTATGTGTTTTGGCATGTTAGCAGTTTTGGTGTAAGTTATACGGTTAATTGATTCCTTTAGCCATCACAACAAACCGTTACTCTAATGCTGCTCCTGCCATGAAGGTAGTTAGAACCACATATTAGATTATTTCTCTCTGCTGTTACCAGACCTTAAATCCTTTGTGTTCTCTCCTCTTCCAGTTTTAGAGTAATTCACAGTTTTAGTATCCCTCATTTATCACACTGTCTGTCTGCTTCTCTCACTCCAGGTTCTTATTTTCCAATTTCTCCAACTCTCCCCCTCTTTGCCAGTCAGGACTGAAGCCAGAGTAAACTTCCCTGCAGTGGAATACCTTAACTGTTTGTAGGGTTTGGCTGCCCGTCTCACTTCACATCAGAAATGTGATTATAAAAGTGTGCAGAAGGAAAACTGTAATTCTTAGCCCCTTTTCTGCACAGGAGATATGAGCTGGTACCCATGAGATTCTTGTTCAATCTATTCATCATCTTCTAGTTTTGATGTTTTTCTTTCTTTTTTTTTTTTTTTGCTGCAGTTTTTCAAAGAATTAGTGTGGGATAAAGCCACTGCTAGCGCTGTCTGCAACTTAACACTTCACTTTGGCACTGAAGCTGTCAGTCTTCCATAATGTGCCCTGTTTTAATAAAAGCGGGTTCTATACCATAGTGCTGAATCAACACTTAAAGTAGTATGTAAAGAGTAAATTCCTCTTTGTGAATTGTGTTTTGAAAGTAAAATGCATGATATATTGTTGATATTGACTCCAATAGGTAATTCCATCTTTCAAGGCTTAAAATCAAATCATAGAACTAATAGGTCAGATTTACAACACCACTTACCTTTTAGACCGGATGTACCCCTCCTGTGTAACTTAATACATTTTGTTTATATTGTGGACTGTACAACAACCTGGAATTAACACACAAAGCACATGCAAAATAACAAAACTCAAATTCTATAACCAAAACTGGAACAAATAGCTAAGACTCCAAATCTTAAACAACAGGCACACGGAAGAAGAAGAGGCCAATATAAGCAAAGTATTAAATTTAGAAGTCTGGGTGAAATACCCAGGACCATAACATATTTAGGGATTTACAGAAGACAGCTGGAGGGTTAACAGTCTCCACGTTTACCCTGATTGTTTTTGAAGAAGACAGTATCATGTTTTCTTTTCCTCCCACTTCCCTGCACTTGAAGTTCGAAACATCAAACATCAGCTTGAACTTCTCATGTATCACGAGGAACTGTTGTTGTTCAGAGTGAGACACAATAACAGTCTTTGTAATCAAGCTAATTAAAAAGCTTTTGAGAGCTGACATGAGAAATAGGATGCATCTATAAAGATAAGCACACACAAAGCCCAGAGCACATGCTACAATATTAACCCTCTTAATTATCCTGACTTTAAAGGGCTCTGAATTTAAAATATATCTGAAAAAGTGCCTTTATGCTCTTTCCACTGACATATTTGACACCTTTAAGTGTGTCTTAAACAGCAAGTGGGTGGGGCATCTGAGCAACTGGACAGGTGTACCTAACAAAGTGACACTACTCCTTGAGCCAGTAGTATCACAGGGCTAGTGGGACTAGTCCTGCGGTTAGCAGGACTAGTCCCACTAGCTCAGAGCTGCAGTGAGACAAACTTAACTGAGGGACTTTCATACAGAAAATATGGAAACTCAAGAACAACAGTACCTTACTGTGGAAGTTAAAGGTTCAGGGTTTGCCCTTTGTTGCCCATGATATTGTACTTTGAAACATTTAATATCACTGCAATTAAATGGCAATCTGTTATGTATATTATTAGTATTACTGGAGACAGTCACTGTATCCCCATACGGAAAAGAAATAGTAAAAACTTATGTGTGATTACTCATGAAAGTGGCCACTTTCATGAGTAAATCATATAAGGCTTACATGATTTACTCATGAAAGTGGCCACTTTCGCATTACTTTCATACATTGTTTTAGTAAGTATCCAAAACATACAAGTTTCATTATATAATTTTTCAAGGGATCTTATATCTGTTTTCACACTTATATGCTTTTCATACAAGTTTCACACAAGACAGATACAAACTTTATAAGATTTATATATATCTTTTCCATATGGGTCTCCTGCTTGATGGTGTGTAGTGAAGTAAGAGCCTGCATATACAGTCAAATAGTCAGGCACCATATTTTTGATCGATGAATTCTTACCATCAAATGCAGAGATGAACAAGGTGTCTTATTCATCATGTTATACCCATATTCCTGTGATTTAGTCTGACATATTCTGAATATCTGGTAACTTTTAGGATCATCAAAAGAATTTAAAATACATTTCTGAGAGTGTGAACAAAGCTCAGCTGCTCAGTGATAGCCTTCACTTGCAATGCTGATCTACAGAAAACTGTATCACTGTGCACACCTTTACAGCTGCATAAAAATCAGGGTTATTTTGGACTTTTAATTATCTAAGTTTTTTTTTTTTTTCTTTCATTTTTACATTTTAAACATCCAGTTACAATGTCTGGGACACAGTGGGGTTTTGACTGGTGTGCTACTAAAGCAAACCACAGATATGCTGTTTCAAAGAACAGATGTTAAAAATAATACAAGCAGGAAACCACCCAAGCATTAATCCTTCTAGAAAGGACAAATTAATTAGCTTAAAGGTCTGCTGACTTTGATGTGTTCAGACTGTGTGGGGTTTTTTTTTTTTTTTGTCTCTTCCACCTTTCATGCTGATGCAGAAATCATCATCTGAATGTCATCGCCTTATGTGACCATATTCAGATCTTGAAAAGAGATCGATATCTGCGTGTTTGCGTTGGTGGGGACCATTTGACATTTCTGCCATCCAGTCATCAGTAATTCATTGCAATGCTATGTTCTGAGAGCTCAGCTGTGTGGAACAAACACACAGCTGCTATCTGCAAAAGTCTTGCTGGCTACCCGAAGTTGAAAAGATTTTTTCGGCAATTAAATCACGAAAGTAACTGTTAACAAGATGGTGTGCAGAAATACAGTCAGAAATGTGGTCAGCTGATACTCTCATTGGTTGCTAGTTAATGCAATTTTGTTGCACACTTTAAGATAACCTTTAAGGCTGAATTATTGTCTGTTATTTTAACTACTTACAGTATCCACAACGTAATTAAGAAGGGCTATTTCAGCTACTTATTTTATTTAAACTGTAACAGATTAGATTCATATGAGGAATGTATATCAATTTGAAGGAGCCAAGTAGGGTAGAGCCACGTCTGTATAACTGATGGCTAGTAATTCAAAACTCAAGCTTGCAGAGGTATTATTGGCAGAGGTGCTCAAGATCCACAGGCAGCAGGAGTTTGTTTAAACCTGAGAATCCAGGTTAACCCAACATTATGAGACACTGTTCGTATGAACTTCATGTGGTGGATGCAATGTTTCAGCTTTCTTCAGCCATAACTGCTCACAGGTTATGGTCAGGTAACTTTTGTGCTCACTGTTATTGACTTATTTTTTTCAAGTAGGTCTTTAAAGACTTAAGGTATATTTGCCTTTCTTGCTCTGTGAGTATCCTGTAGTGTCGGGTAGCAGTAGAGCCTTTGGGTCCTGTGACCTCCATAGAATTTCACAGATGCCAGATTTGATCGAGATCAGGGGATCTATAAAAATATTCAGGTTAATAGTGTGTGTGTGTGTGTGTGTGTGTGTGTGTGTGTGTGTGTGTGTGTGTGTCATAGTAACATTTATAAGAATGACAGCAAACATTGCTCTGTAACAAGATGAACAAGATGATTATTATAAACGATACACATTTTTAGTGTTGCATTATAGCACAGGTTATATATTTCTAGTGATACACAGTGTTTCCTCCCCACAGATCAGATCTCCGTTGGATACTATAAGCCCAAACACTGTATATGATCCTCATCCACAGAGTGAGTAGTGGATTCAGCTCTCAGGCCTAAATCCCCTCTCTCAGCCAAGCTGGTGTTAATACAATGAGATTTGTGACTCCCCTGCTACAAGCAACAGGCCGAGGCGAGGGAAAGCCAGCCATCCAGATCAAATGACTCAACTCTCTAGAGTGCTATGTGCTGTCAACATGAAGGATGCCATCCTGATTTGTTTTGATTAGTGGGTATAAATCTAAGGGAAACAAAGCAAGGAAAGAAAGCAGAGGATTCCCTCGTTTATGCTTGTGTGCATAATGGTCTGACCACTGTTGTATGACACACTTGATGTTGTTTTTCCTGCACTCATAGATCACTGACCTCTTCATTTGGGAGGACACATGGATTTTTTTAAAAGCGTAAAACAAGTAATAGACATTCTTTTTCTTTTTTTTTCCATCGTGGAAATCCCTGAACAATCTTTAAACCACATCAGAAATGACCTTCTATTGCTGTCATCATTTCCTACCAAACCCATTACCAGACAAGTCATCTATAGAGATGAGAACTCACTACTTTCTCTGTTCTCTCTCCCTCTCCCCTACACTGAGAGCTAAGGTCCCACTAGACATATTCTCTCCTTGAACACTTAATCCAAGGTCTAAAAGTCAGGACGAATGAGGTTTCTATGTAACTTGAGCTCTGTGTGCTTCATTACAAGCACAATTGTTCAATGAAATCTCTTGGGTGCATACTTGTGGGTGAGGAGTTGAAATGGTTTTGAAACATTCATACTAAATTTATTTACTATATTCCATGGTAAATACTTGGACATCTATGTCCTGTAAAATATGTTACAAAATATTATATTTACATTAAATGTGTCTAAACACAGTAATTTTGTACATTTAATTTTGCAATTTCAATTTCACCCCAAAAGTTAGGATGTAAAATATAAAAGAGAAAAAAAAATCAGAATTCCATGATTTGAAAATAATTTGAAGTAATTTAAAATCCGTGCTAACAGGCAAACCAGACATAATTTCATATTTGATTTGATACCATCAACGAGTCTCATGTCTGCGGATTTATCAGGAAATGCGTGGAAGATGTCGTCCCATCCAGAACAGTTAAATCCTTCCCAAATCAAAAACCCTGGATTAACGGAGATGTTCGCGCGGCACGGAGCACCGCCTTTGCCTCCGCGAACACATCGGACTACAAACACGCACATTACCAACTCCGGAAGACGATCAAAGCAGCGTGAGTACAGGGACAGGGTGGAGCAACAGTTTGACAACCCTCGGAGTATGTGGCAGGGACTAAACACGATCACAGACTTTAGAGGGAAAACCAGCACACCGCAGACCACGGCCTCTCTGTGTGAGGATCTAAACGTATTCTACGCTAGATTCGACACAGCGAACACCATGAGACCGGACAGTGTGCGCACCGCGGATGACGTCAGCGCGCACACTGTGTCTGAGGAGGATGTGCGGAGGTGCTTCAGGAAGGTGAACGCACGCAAAGCTACTGGTTCGGACGGGATTCCCGGCCATGTCCTCAAGTCATGCGCGGCTCAGCTGGCTGGAGTGTTCACGCACATCTTCAACCTTTCCCTCTCTCTGTCTGTAGTCCCAGCCTGCTTCAAAATGGCCACCGTCGTCCCTGTACCCAAATCCTCCACCATCTCCTCATTGAACGACTGGCGACCTGTAGCCCTGACCCCCATCGTAAGCAAATGCTTCGAGAAGCTGGTCAGGGACTTCATCTGCTCTGCACTACCCGACTCACTGGACCCTCTACAGTTCGCATACCACCACAACAGGTCCACTGATGATGCCATAGCCCTGACACTACATACTGCCCTGTCACACCTGGAGAAGAGAGACACGTATGTGAGAATGCTGTTTGTAGATTACAGCTCAGCATTCAATACCATCGTTCCCTCGAAGCTGGACAGGAAACTGCAGGATCTAGGACTGAGCAGCTCCCTCTGCAGCTGGATCCTTAGCTTCCTGTCTGACAGACGCCAAGTGGTCAGACTGGGCAGCATCACCTCATCCCCCGTCACACTGAACACTGGTGCTCCACAGGGGTGTGTACTGAGCCCTCTCCTGTACTCACTCTACACCTATGACTGCACGGCCACTAACAACTCCAACATCATTGTGAAGTTTGCGGACGACACTACAGTGGTGGGTCTTATCACCAACAGTGATGAGACAGCTTACAGGGAGGAGGTCAGCGCCCTGACCCACTGGTGTCAAGACAACCATCTCACCCTCAACGTCACAAAGACAAAGGAGTTGATAGTGGACTTCCGGAGGTGCAGAGAAGTACACACCCCCATCACCATCAACGGCGCTGCTGTGGAAAGAGTGAGCAGCTTCCGGTTCCTTGGTGTACATCTGGCTGAGGATCTTACGTGGTCAGTACACACAAACAAAACAGTGAAGAAGGCGCAGCAGCGCCTCTTCTTTCTCAGGAGACTGAAAAGATTCAGCATGAGCCCCCGCATCCTCAGGACCTTCTATCACTGTGCCATTGAGAGCATCCTCACTGGATGCATCACCACCTGGTATGGCAACAGCACCGCCTACAACTGCAAAGCTCTCCAGCGAGTAGTGCGGTGCTCTGAACGGATAATTGGAGGTGAGCTTCCCTCCCTCCAAGACATCTACAGGAAGCGGTGCCTGAGGAAAGCGGGGAGGATCATCAAGGACTCCAGTCACCCCAGCCATAAACTGTTCAGACTACTTCCATCAGGAAGGAGGTTCTGCAGCATCCGGTCCCGTACCAGCAGACTGAGAGACAGCTTTTTCCATCAGGCCATCAGACTGCTGAACACTTCATAGACACCTCAGCTTCACTACTGGAACTTTAACATTATGCACTCCATACTGTACAGTAACGCCACTGTTTTGCACATGTCTCACTCTGTATATTTTATTTTATATATTTTATTTATTGTTTACTCTATTTAATTTGTAAAATATGTGTACACACACACACACACACACACCCACACACACACGTAGAAAAATATTTAGTATACACATCCAGAAATGCATATACTATTATATATTGTACATATATTTATTAGTTTCAGATGTAGCCATTCTTGTATTTTGCTTGTTTACATTATTGTATTTTGCACAACTCTGTTGCTTGTGAAGCTCGCACACAAGAATTTCACTCACATGTGCTGTACCAATGTACCTGCACATGTGATGTGACAATAAAAGTGATTTGATTTTCATGAAATTGGAACTGACGCAACAGAAGACTGGAAAAATTGTGCACTGCTTAAATAATACCTGGTAAAACACATGAGAACCAATTAGGTTATATTGGTGGGGGTGGTTATATATATATATATATATATATATATATATATATATATATATAACACCCAGCACGCCCCTGCGGGCGGTTTATCCTTCAAGCTCGGGTCCTCTACCAGAGGCCTGGGAGCTTGAGGGTCCTGCGCAGTATCTTAGCTGTTCCCAGGACTGCGCTCTTCTGGACAGAGATCTCCGATGTTATTCCCGGGATCTGCTGGAGCCACTCGCCTAGCTTGGGAGTCACCGCACCTAGTGCTCCGATTACCACGGGGACCACCATTACCTTCACCCTCCACATCCTCTCGAGCTCTTCTCTGAGCCCTTGGTATTTCTCCAGCTTCTCGTGTTCCTTCTTCCTGATATTGCTGTCATTCGGAACCGCTACATCGATCACTACGGCCGTCTTCTTCTGTTTGTCTACCACCACTATATCCGGTTGGTTAGCCACCACCATTTTGTCCGTCTGTATCTGGAAGTCCCACAGGATCTTAGCTCGGTCATTCTCCACCACCCTTGGGGGCATCTCCCATTTTGACCTCGGGACTTCCAGGTTATACTCGGCACAGATGTTCCTGTACACTATGCCGGCCACTTGGTTATGGCGTTCCATGTATGCCTTGCCTGCTAGCATCTTGCACCCTGCTGTTATGTGCTGGATTGTCTCTGGGGCATCTTTACACAGCCTGCACCTGGGGTCTTGCCTGGTGTGATAGACCCCAGCCTCTATGGAGCTTGTACTCAGAGCTTGTTCTTGTGCTGCCATGATAAGATAAGATAAGATAAGATAAGATAAGATAAGATAAGATAAGATAAGATAAGATAACCTTTATTAGTCCCACACGTGGGAAATTTGTTTTGTCACAGCAGGAAGTGGACAGTGCAAAAGTTATGAGGCAAAAATTAGAATACAATAAGAATAAATACAGTACACAACTGTACAGAATAGAATAAAATAAAATACTATATACAGTAGAATAAAATAAAATAAATATACAATAAGATAAAAATAGAATACAAATACAAAATACAACTGAGTAAAAATACAACGATGACAGAAAGGATTATTGCACTTAGTATTATTGCATATGTATGGATGTGTGTGCTTGATCAGTTAAAGTCTTTATTATGGAGTCTGACAGCAGTGGGGAGGAAAGACCTGCGAAATCTCTCCGTCCCACACCGTGGGTGCCGCAGTCTCCCACTGAAGGAGCTGCTCAGTGCTGTCACAGTCTGCTGCATGGGGTGGGAGATGTTGTCCATCAGGGATGACAGCTTAGCCGCCGTTCTCCTGTCACTCACCACCTCCACTGGGTCCAGAGGGCATCCTAGAACAGAGCTGGCCCTTCGGATCACCTTGATGATTAGTGCTTCTGTGCTGTCTTTCAGTCCAGCTTTGTCCAGCCACTGGTAGGATTTCTGGATATCAGCCATCTCCTCTATCTGCCGGTGGTACATACCGTGCAGGGGCCTGTCCTTCCATGATGGTTCCTCGTCTCCCTCCTCTTTCTTGGGTTTCTGCTGCCTGAGGTATTCACTGAGCACTCGGTCAGTTGGGGCCATCTTCCCAATGTATTCTTGGATGTTCCTTGTCTCATCCTGGACTGTGGTGCTGACACTCACCAGTCCCCGGCCCCCTTCCTTCCGCTTAGCGTACAGCCTCAGGGTGCTGGACTTGGGGTGAAACCCTCCATGCATGGTAAGGAGCTTTCTTGTCTTTATGTCAGTGGCTTCTATCTCCTCCTTTGGCCAGCCTATTACCCCAGCAGGGTACCTGATCACGGGCAGGGCGTACGTGTTGATGGCCCGGATCTTGTTCTTACCATTCAGCTGACTCCTCAGGACTTGCCTGACCCTCTGCAGGTACTTGGTGGTTGCAGCTTTTCTGGCGGCCTCTTCATGGTTCCCATTCGTCTGCGGGATCCCCAGGTACTTGTAACTGTCCTCTATGTCTGCAATGTTGCCTTCTGGTAGTTCAATCCCCTCAGTTCTGACTACCTTCCCTCTCTTTGATACCATCCGACTACACTTCTCCAGTCCGAACGACATTCCAATGTCATTGCTGTATATCCTGGTAGTGTGGATCAGTGAATCGATGTCTCGTTCACTCTTGGCATACAGCTTGATGTCATCCATGTACAGGAGGTGGCTGACAACTGCTCCGTTCCGTAGTCTGTATCCGTAGCCAGTCTTGTTAATGATCTCACTGAGGGGGTTCAGGCCTATGCAGAACAGCAGTGGGGACAGAGCATCTCCTTGGTAGATCCCGCACTTGATGGTGACTTGTGCTATGGGCTTGGAGTTGGCCTCTAGTGTTGTACGCCACATCCCCATTGAGTTCCTGATGAAGGCTCTTAGGGTCCCATTGATCTTGTACAATTC